>NC_080671.1:2766966-3099378 GCF_030247195.1 Topomyia yanbarensis
TGTTTCATACACACATTCAACATATGTATAATAACTATTGTACTTTAGATAGATAGAAAACCATTCAGTCTAACCATGCCACCTGTGAATGTCGTAATCACCGCAAATCATTAACCCACATGTAAGTATGTAGATTACTTTTTGCTTATGAAGAATTTTGGGACGGTGTTGTAACAAAAGAACCCCCATAAATAGTATAAATAACAATACCAGCTAAAAATTGAAACTCACCAACAGAGTGGTTACAGTGGCACTATACAACCAAAATAATTCACGATTTCATTGCATTGTTACATTTTTCCAAACTCCATCCCAAAGGACATCGATGACGACAAAAGCCGCTTCAATGGTGACATGTTTTTGGAACAGAAAAAACAAACAACTTTTGAAGGTGGAGTGAATCTGGTTGAGCCAGAATCCACCGAAGGCGATCGAAAAAGTGATGCAGCGTGCAACCAAGGAAGTGTGACCTCTGCTACAACGACGACGACGACAACAAATTCTGCTTTGCAAGCAGCTGAAGAGGTTGAAAAGGCTGCTTCTACGACGACAACCGAAACGTCAAAGCAGCAGGATGTTAATTGATATGATTTGTTCGTTAATTGATATGATTTGTTCGTCCTCGGATAGGCTGACGCGGAACATAATTTACACTATTCTGATTATCAATATATTTTAACCGATAATTGTAGTAGTTTGTAGTATATGGAAAACGCAACCAGTTCTTAACTAATATCCTCATTGCAGATCGATGAACTAAGGTTAGTCATAGCCCTTAAGCTTAAGTTGATCGTCGTACTGGCTTAAACCTGAATTAGCTTCACCAAAAAATTGACTTGAGGTAATTTCGAAACTATTTTGAAATTTCATTCTGTTCATTTCACTCTGTAGCATGAGATTAACACAACTCGAACGTACTCCTATAGCAACAACAAAAAACCAGAAGCTACAGCTTCAACGAATGATCCCATTGATCCCAAAAAAAATCTCTCTTAGAAATAATAATCATTTACGTAATCATTTTTGTTTCCCTAAACATCTAAAACATCTAAGAAAAATCATCACTTGGAAAGTAAACCAACGCAAAAATGCTGTGTATTAATCATCTAGTCTTGCTAAGAACAAAACAACAATCTTTCTTCTGAAAACAAAAGTTTACCGTCAAACAGATTTCACAAAAAATTCGATCTTCGCAACAGAAAAAGTCTTGCGACTCCCAATTTCCAATTTGTTGTAAATCTGCCGTTGATTTTGTTTCTTAACAATTGTTGAAATGTTTTTTATTTTCTATTTATTTATCCTCTTCTATATTAATACGAAGATCTATGTTATTTAATTTTGTTCTCTATTTTATATAAAGTATTTATGAAGTCTCAAAGGCAGTAATTTTTTTTTTATTTTTTTAGTTAGGCTTTTAGGAAAAAATCAGCAGTGAATGTGAAATTCTATATTTATTTTTATTTTTGGACTGAATAACCTGATAGTTGACGATTAAAAATATCGCCCTGCTTTGAACAAGCTGTTTCCCATGGTCTGGCATAGGCTTTGGAAAGATATGCATGTTAATTATTTATCGTTTAGTTTAAGACAGTTAACAATAAAAAAACATGTGGTCAAAAAAGCAATCTTTAATCAACATTATCAAACCAAGCCTCGATAGTTGTTCTTTTACCAAACTAAGAATATAACAAAAATGATGAAACAGAAGTGAAACAACTGAGTCTAACACGGCGTGCCTCTGATCGCCCCGAAGGTGTTTTCGATAATAAGAAATACTAATAAAAACTTATTTTTGTAGAAAATTGTATCTTTGATTGAGAAATGTCTTAAATTGTATAAGAAATAAGGGCCCTGATCTGGATGTACAGAAGGTAAGGCGCTGTTGGTTTCATAAATCAGTCGTCATACAGGAAAAATCCGTCAACAGTGGCACATTTTTTGCATTGTGTTTTCAAATTGTTTGTGAGTATTGGATATATATATTTGCAAGTTTAGTTTATAATACTGCTTGGGTGTTAGACAAGTTAAGACATATTTGGAAGATTTATCTGTAATTTAACAAAATATAGAAATAAAAAATTTTCTCGCTCTGGGTGAATGGAGAACAGTGAGGTTTGTTATGTACGGTATGCAAACTAGGCTGGATGGCGGATTCAAGACATGTTGTCTTGAATTATACGCATTTGAAACAACATCAGACGTTGCCTCACAACTCCTATTCGGCAGTTTTCACGACGCCACCCGCGTTACGGTTTGATAAGGCCAAACAGGTATCGATACCCCATCAATCGCATTGTGTACAATGAGGAATTAATTTCGTTATCGTTTCGGATAGTATGATACTGCAAAATACGCGTGCATAGTTTGAGAGGTGGGTGGACCTTCATCTTAAAGCTTAGGTGATTGTTGATCACATAGAATATCTCTTTCCAGAACACTGCTAAAGGGCGAACACGAAATTATTGCGACACATCCAACAGGGCATAACTTTTTTACCATTGGGTAAAAATCAACCAAATTTTGCACACTTTCTCATTGATGTGTATTGTTTACATGCTGTCAAACTCGAAGGAGTGTTTTTCGATTCAACGAAAATGGAGGGGAACCAGCGCGAGTTGAGAGAACAAATTCTTTCCAAACACCTGGAATTTCCTGACCTGTCGCACCGGCAGATGGGAAAAATGTTGAACATTCACCATTCAACCGTCTCCAGAGTGTTGAAGCGGTTCCAGGAGCGGTTGACGTTGGACCACGGCAAAGGAGCTGGAAGAAAACCGGGACCAGAGAACAAAAAGACGGAGAGAAAGGTAAAGCGGATGATTAACGCAAATCCCAACGTCTCAAACCGTGATTTGGCTAAAAAGATCGGCATGTCGCAGAGCTACGTCCAGAATGCAAAGAAGAGAGCTGGACTACATACATACAAGGTACAGATTATCCCAAACCGCGATGAGCGGCAACAATCGACGGCTAAAACACGGGCACGGAAGCTCTACGAGAAGATGCTGACAAAATGTGGCTGCTGTGTGATGGACGACGAAACGTATATAAAAACCGATTTAAAGCAAATTCCGGGGTTGGAGTTTTTCACCGGCAAGAGCAAGTTCTATGTGGACGACAAATTTAAGAAGAAGAAAATGTCGAAGTTCCCCTCCAAATGTCTCATTTGGCAGGCCATCTGCTCTTGCGGACTGAGGAGTGAGTCTTTCGTGACAAAGGGCACAGTAAATGGCGAGATCTACAAATCTGAGTGCCTCGAGAAGCGCCTTTTGCCGTTCTCGCAGCAGCACGATGAAGCTCCGCTATTTTGGCAAGATTTAACATCATGCCACTATTCTAAAAGTGGCCTGGAGTGGTATGAGGCCAATTCTGTCCATTTTGTCCCAAAGGACATGAATCCGCCAAACTGTCCGGAGCTGCGCCCGGTGGAGCAGTACTGGGCAATGATAAAGCGGGAACTTCGGAAGAGCAAGAAGACAGTCAAAGACGAGAAGGACATGTTAAGAAAATGAAAAAAAACTGAGAAACTGGTACCGGATGACACTGTAAAGACTTTGATGGAGGGCATCAAGCAAAAATGCGTTCAATTTTACACTCAAGGCTCCATCGATTAATTTTTCTTTTGATTTTTGAAGTAAATATATGTATAAAACTACCCTAAAATTTTGGTTTGATTTTAAACATTATAAGAAAATTGGCATGACATTTTCGGTGTCGCAATAATTTCGTGTTCGCCCTTTTTCCACTATATTTGAATATGAAAGTCGAGATGATGCCCGGAAAATGATAGCGATTACATTACCTTTTTTGTTTTCTTATTCTGAATCATTGTAGAACCATATACCGTAAACCGGGGTGACGTTGATCACTTTTCGAAGTAATTGCATATTTTTTGACGCAACACATTTTTTTTATGTTTATTATTTTTAAACCATGTACTGAGGTAAGGAGAACAAGATTGGTTGGTTTTACCTAAAATTGTCCGCTTACAGCTATTTTTCGAAAAATGATTTCAAGTTGAAGTCCGTTTTCGTATTCCGGGGTGACTTTGATAACCAGCATGTTCACCCACATTAAGTTTTTGATGTCAATGTTTTTCATTCAAATGTTTGTTTAAACTAATTTTGGAAAGATACTCATTGTTAAATAGATGTTAATTGGTATTATACAAAGTATTCAATGTACTGTAAAATTCGAGTAACCAAAATTCGTATAATTTCTGTTCAACTAGAATAAAAGATCCTGAAAACCGTTAAAACTGCTAAAATTGTTTTATTTCAGTGCTTTATCAATGTACAAAATGTTTCATCCATTTTAACACGTCGAAATATTGATCAATAAAAAAAAGTTGTGAATATTAGCTTAAAATAATTTGCTATAATTGCTAACTAGTTTCACAAAAAAATGTATTTAAAATAAACAAACTCCTAAATGTAAATTTGGTTCATCCTACTATGAAGGAAAATAAAAACTCGCTTGTAATTTATTACTCTTACTCGAATCTGAGATTTATTTGTTTTATAAAAAATAGACACATTACGAAGCTTCGTAAAAATAAGGTAAATTCAAATTTCGGTTTTTTGTAGTTTTTGTACCCAAAAACCGAACAAAAAACTCAAAAAGTATGACAAACCAGTGTTTTATAAGTTTAGAGTAAAAATCATTTCAAATTAAAATGATTCGGTAGACTATTCTGGTTTAAAAAGCGATCTACGAAAAAAGTTTCGAGTGATCAAAGTCACCCCGATGATCAAAGTCACCCGGTTTACGGTATTTTAAGTTATTATAATAATTTGTCACTGATTTAAAAAAATGTATATTGTTGCGTTCATTATTCAGAGGCAGTGTTGTGATTCCGTTATCCATTCCCTTCATTCATGTTACAGTTGCGTTGAGGAAGGGATACAAAATTCCTGAATTGATTAGTCTTATTCGTTTTGCTGCGTTCGAACAGTCACTTTAGGTGAGGTGACACATTTTTTGAGCCGTTATTCTGGTGTCACCGTATTCTGTTAGTAGCACATTTAGCATTATTAAACTCGGGAATCTCGACGCAACAATAGTAAATAATAACTCAAAATATCATCGATTACTAGATTGAAAATCATAACAGTTTTTGCAACCGGCTGAGACGGTGGTGCCTGCAGCTGGAAAGTTTTGTTCTCGAGAGAACCGCAGATTGCGAGATGCTATACGCGTTTGTGAAGTGGGAAGAGAGACCAGTTCGTTAAGTGTGAGTCGATAGTTGAGACGCCGGAGGAGTGCCATCCCCGGCAAGTGGTGTTTTGACAGCAAACCACGGGTAGACGAATTTGCCTACCGCGGTGGAAGAAATCGACAGTGACCGTGAATGTAGTATTGGTGTCGTCTGGAAATTCTAATCGACGAGGGGAGAAGCGTCACAGGTAGATCCATCTGTTCTATTTGTCTTCTGCCGAAACAACTGTCCATCGCGGTGGTGGAAACGGAGAGAGCGCGCTTGTGGTGGTGATACCGACAGACAGCTCAGCGGGAAGCGATTAAAAGTGTCCCAGGTAGGCCTATTTGTCTATCGAAGAAGCAACGCCACGAAGGACAGCAAGTGTCACTTTGTCAAATAACTGTCACCGAGATTACAACGACACACACAAGTTGTGTTCCATCGGTGTTGACCTTTATCACATCAGATAACAGGTATATTTTTCATTCCTTTTTGTGATAGTTTTTCTTGCTAGCTAAAATGGATGACGAGATGGGAGAACGAGGAACTGACCCTCCTCCTAAGCCTTCTGCTGAAAATGTTAACCCCATTAGAATTAAAATTTACCCGAAGTCGTCAACGGGACCATGAATTGTATTTATTAGGCGTAAAGTAAAAGCGCTAAATATTATCAAAATTTCTAAAGATTTGACTTCGCGATTCTCGAATGTAAAAGAGATCGTCAAAGTTAATAAAGATAAAATTCGTATTGTCGTTGGCAGCTTCAAACAAGCCAATGCAATTGCTTCTTGCGAGCTTTTTACGCGTGAATATAGAGCGTATATACCATCAAAGGATATTGATGGGGCCATCACAGAATCGAGTTTGACTGTTGATGACTTAATGAAGCATGGGGTTGGTCGTTTCAAAGACACCATACTTAAAGATGTAAAGATACTTGAATGCAAGCAATTGCACTCAGTATCACACGAAGGGCATAAACAAGTTTATCAACTGTCAGACTCGTTTCGAGTGACTTTCGCTGCCCAACTATGTCATTATCGATACGATTCGTCTCCCTGTTCGCCTTTTTATCCCTTGTGCGATGAATTGCCTTAAATGTAAACAGCTTAGCCACATAACCACTTACTGTTCCAATAAGGCGCGATGTGGCAAATCTGGGGGTTCTCATCAAGAGGATACATGCAATAAAAACTCAGAAAAATGTTTTATGTGCGGAGAAAACTCGCATGAGCTTGTAATATTATCTTTCTACAGCCTCGGCGACAACTTGCCTCACCTGGGCCGACTACTCATAAAACCAAAACCTACACGTGTCATTTTGAACATTATAGGGTGAAGAGCCTATTTTCACCATACTAAGCAGAATGCCTCACTAATTCATTATTTTCTCGGCCTACAATCAATGGAATGCGTAAAAATTGATATCAATAGCTTTGCTTAGTTGTTAAGAGCCAATATAATAACACAAATGAACTGAAAACAGTGAAATTCTTGTGTTTGAGTGCAACGAAAACTCGAATCGAGTGCCCCTATTGTTGCGCTACCATTTGACTCAATGTGTTGAACAAAGATGGCAAACACTGCTCCAACCAACGGTTTCAAATGGGTAAGGTGATAATAGAAACATGGCGTAAATGGGCTCAACACCCTACCCCTTTATTAATCTCTCTTCACACATTTCTCTATTTCCTCTGGCTTCTTCTATCCACCTATTGCTGCTGCTTTGCCCTTCCGGCCTACTGATTGTACTCACTTCTTGAAAGCTAGTACGCACGGCCCCGCCATACCGCTGCGGCATCTCACGACATAAATCGTGTGTCTCGCCACCTTCAATTCCATCCGGCATGCCCTCATTAGTGCTGGCAAAATCCCCCTGAGCCCGACCGTGGGACCTATTGCATCACGGTCTCCTATTAACTGCTTGTACTCTTGCTGCGCACATGGACGCAGGTGCGGTAACCAGATTCCTTCCACCAACTGAACCGGCTTGCGAATTGTTCCTGTTCGACCGATGCCTTGATGGAACTTCTGATGAGCCGGTAGCTGAGTTCCGATGTTTGAAGTAGGACACTTAGTATCGGAAAAGGAGCCCTACAATATTCCACGTGTCTTCATAAAATCTATAATCGCTGTGATTTACTCACTTCTCTTGGAAGGCGTTTTCCGTTTCGTGTTTGCTAGGCTGGTTAAAAACGTATCGCTTTCCGTTCGCAGATCACTGCTTGCTGGCACTGATGCCTTCAGGTTTCTTATCTGGTGGAGAAGTGCATGGCTTTACTTGTATGTTCTAATTAGTGCCGTGAGTATTCAACATACCTTCCCGGTGTAATCCGGTACGATTTGGTGCTGCCCTGAATCAACCCTGATTAGTTCAACAGAGCTTGTATGAACGGACGTCGTGTTCCTGCTTGTACGCTACCAAGAAGAAGGCAATTAGTGTCAGAACGATTGATTCATCCCATCCTGCTTACCTTGAGTTTTGACCGGATCCTCACTCCTGTGACTGTCGGACTCGCGTGAAAGCAAAATCATATTTGTGTGTTCTGTCCCGCACGAGTATTTTCCCAGCCGGTTTAAGCGCACTGAGCAGGAATCACGGCTGCACCGTGCACCATTACTTTTTGTTCTGATTCCTCTTTTTAGTAAGCGGAAGCACTCTCTTTTCAACTGACAGGCAGAATGGATATAGTTATCGCAGAAAGTTTGTTGATGTTGTTTTACTTTCAAGCTGGCAAGCGGCCCTTGTGGTGGATCCATACACGCTTAACTTTAACTTAGCATAATATGTGCGTTGAAGATGTTCAAATTGAGTTAACATCTAATCAAATAAATTAACTGCTACAAGCTCCTTGCATGCCCCATGTATAAATCGCGCGAGGATAAAATTAAACGATCCTTGAAGGAGAGGTCTAACCGCTTCTATGCAGAAATGCTGAAAAATGCTACTCCTAAACCCATCTTCCTAGAAAACACTTACACAGCTCTATTTTCGGAACTGTCTGACTCTGACGGAGCTTGCGAAGGTACATCATTTGTTTTACCTGGAGGTTCCTGGAAAAAAACAATCTTCTTTTCCCAAACTGTCAAGGAAGGGCCCTAAAATTTCTCCTCCAATAAATAAACTGCGCCCAAAGCCAAAAAAAAATCAGAGTCAATTCCGCACGGTTTTGGGAATGTACAATCCAAACAGAACACCATTACTGGAAATAACAAAATTTCGACTTCCTCTGAGCCTCAACCGGGGGCAGGATTATTGAAATTTTCTGAAATTGTTGATTGGATTTTTAATGCATTCAACATTTTTGAACCACTAAAGAGTATACTTTCAGCGTTCCTCCCAACAATTAGAACATTATTAGTGCAGCTGATTGCTCAATGACCCATCCTTGCAGCGATGGATAATTCAACTCCTAAGGTGAAAGACTCCATATCACTGTTTTAAAGTGGAATTGTAAAAGTATCATACCTAAAATTGATTCCTTAAAGATTTTGCTGCATAATTTGAAATGCGATGCTTTTGCTTTATGTGAAACATGGCTTACCTCAAACACTAATTTTAACTTAAATGATTTGAACATTATTCGCCTAGACCGAGACACTCCGTATGGAGGAGTGCTTTTATAGGAATTAAAAAGTGCTATTCTTTCTATAGAATTAACATCCCCATGGTTGCTGGCATTGAGTCTGTAGCTGTCCAAACGAACATTAAAGGCAAAGACATGTATATCGCTTCTATATATATACCTCCCAAAGCTCAAATTGGACAACGTCAGATTTTTGAGGTAGTATAATCCATGGCTGCTCCGCGACTGATACTGGGATACTTGAACTCGCACGGAGTATTGTGGGGTTCCCTCTTCAATGATAATCGATTTTCTTTGATATGCACTGTTTGTGACGAATTCAATATGACAGTTTTAAATACTGGCGAAACAACAGGCATCACCAGACCTCCAGAGATCAATCTCTGTGCTCGACATCACTTTGGTTAGATTGCACGTGGAAGGTTGTACCTGACCCTCACGATACCTGGAAAATATACGAAACATTAATTTCCACTCTTGCTTCGACGGAAGAGCTACCCCCTACCGAAGAATATAAATTCCTCGCAGGTTTGATTATTGAAGCAGCAGAACAAGTCCAAACAAAATGCAATCCAGGCATGAGAATAAATAGACGGCCTCCTAATCCTTGATGGGACAAAGTGTGCTCTGATGCATATGAAGCTAAACAAGTTGCTTACAAAGAAAATATGAAACGGAAGGGGGGTACACATAAGAACTTTGAAAATTATTTGATTTTGCAAAACAAATTTGACAGTCTACGTCGTGGCAAAAAGTCTAGTTATTGGAGACGCTTCGTTGATGGCTTGTCAAGAGAAACATCAATGAGTACTCTTTGGAACACAGCCAGAAGAATGAGGAATCGAAACGTGACTAATAAAAGTGAAGATTTTTCGAATCGCTGAATATTCAGTTTTGCCAATAAAGTTTGTCCAGTTTCTGTTCCTGCGCAGAAAATCATTTGATAGATTCGATTCCATAGATTCGCCTTTGACAATGATGGAATTTTCAATTGCACTCCTCTCATGCAACAATAATGCTCCGGGTCCAGACAGAATTAAATTCAACTTGGTGAACAATCTGCCTGACCTTTCTTGAGCAAAACATTGTCCCACGTGACTGGACACAAGTGAGAGTTATCGTCATTCCAAAACCGGGAAAACCAGCCTCCGATCATAACTCGTATCGACCGATTGCAATGCTATCCTGCATCAGGAAATTGTTGGAAAAAATTATCCTACGACGTCTCGACAATTGGGTTGAGGCGAACGGCTTGCTCTCAGATACCCAGTTTGGTTTTCGGAGAGGAAAGGAAACGAATGATTGTCTGACGCTACTTTCGTCAGAAATCCAACTCGCTTACGCAAAAAAAAGAACAAATGGCGTCTATTTTCTTAGACATAAAAAGAGCATTCGACTCAGTCTCCATTGATGTTCTCTCGAAGAAACTACATCGATGTGGTCTTTCGCCGATTTTAAATAATTATACAATTTATTGTCAGAAAAGCACATGCATTTTTCATATGGCGATTTGGCGACATTCAGAATAAGTTGCATGGGCCTCCCACAAGGCTCTTGTCTATAATTTTTACGTGAATGACATTGATAATTGTATTGTTAGCCCATGCACTCTAAGACAACTAGCAGATGAAGGTGTGGTTTCTGCCACAGGACCAAAAGCTATAAATTTACAACAACCACTGCAAGACAGCTTGGATAATTTATCAAGTTGGGCTTTAAAGCTGGGTACTGATTTCTGTACGGAGAAAACAGAGTTGGTCGTTTTTTCAAGGAAGTTTGATTCAAGTCCTGACTTTCAAATACCTTGGAATTTGGTACGATTCTAAAGGCACATGGGGAGGCCACATTAGATATCTAATAACGAAATGCTTACAAAGGATACATTTTCTGCAAACCATAACTGGATCATGGTGGGGTTCTCATTCAAGTGACCTGATAAGATGGTATCAAACAACAGTACTTTCAGTAATGGAATATGGGTGCTTCTGTTTCCGTTCAGCTGCGAACACTCACATTATTAAACTGGAACGGATACAGTATCGTTGTTTACGAATCGCCTTAGGTTGCATGCAGTCGACCCATACGATGAGTCTTAAAGTACTAGCGGGAGTTCTTCCTTTAAAAGACCGATTCTGGGATCTCTCCTCTCGTTTACTTATTCGATGTGAGGTTATGAACCCACTGGTAATTGAAAATTTTGAAAGACTTGTTGAGCTCCAACCCCAAACCAGATTCATGACGGTGTATTTCAATCACATGTCACAAGAAATAACGCCTGCTAGGTATGTTCCCACATACGTCAATATACTAGATACTCCTGAATCCACTTTATTCTTCGACACGTCCATGCAAGCAGAGATTCGTGGAATTCCGGATCATCTACGCTCGCGAGAGCTCCCTAAAATATTCACAAGTAAATATCAACACATAGACTGCCTTAAAATGTTTTACACTGATGGGTCACGAATCAGTGAGGCCACTGGTTTCGGTATTTTCAACAATATTTTTTCAATTTCTCTCAAACTTGCAGAACCCGCCTCTGTTTATATAGCGGAACTAGCAGCAGTTCACTATAGTTTGCAAATAATTAATACTTTACCCTCGAACCATTACTTTATCCTCACTGATAGTCTCAGCACAATTGCAGCTCTACGCTCAAAGAGGATTGATAATCAAGATCCATTCTTTTTGGGGAAGATACGAGAATCTCTGAGTAACCTAACAAGAAAATGTTATAAATTTACCCTAGTGTGGCTCCCCGCCCATTGTTCTATTGCGGGAAATGAGAAAGCTGATAATTTAGCCAAGATTGGTGCACTAGATGGTGAAATATATGAAAGACCCATCGCTTACAATGAATTTTATAGCGGTTCTCGACAGAGGACACTTGCTAGTTGGCAAACATCTTGGGACAATGGAGATATGGGACGATGGCTACACTCAATTATCCCTAAAGTATCAACGAAGGCATGGTTCAAAGGGTTGGATGTAAGTCGCGACTTCATCCGTGTGATGTCTAGGCTCATGTCCAATCATTATACTTTAGATGCGCATCTCCGTCGTATTGGGCTCGCTGAGGGTAATCATTGTGCTTGTGGAGAGGGTTACCATGACATTGAGCATGTTGTTTGGTCCTGCACTGAATATCGTGAAGCCAGATCACAATTAGTAGATTCTTTACAAGTCCGAGGAAGACCAATCCATGTTCCTGTTAGAGACATCCTGGCGTATCGCGATCCTCTATATATGGAACTTATCTATCATTTTCTAAAAACAGCGTCTGTCAAAATTTAATTAAATTCATCTCCTCATACTCTCGTCCAAGGCTAATCATTCACCAATTAAAGTGTCCTAATATATTCAGTTTTTAAATTTAGACAATAACAGAAAAAAGGTAAATAAATACACCTGAAAATACTAGATCATTATGAAATACAACAATGTAAGGAAAAAAGCAAACGATAAAGTTATTTCAGTGTTAGAATTTTAGACAAATTACTAGTATAGTTAAAATTAGTCTTAAGGATTTTTGTAACGTGCTATGTTAAAAAAGAAACTGGCGTAAAAAGCTTTTGCAAATGCCGTGTCAAATAAACGTATGGAAAAAAACATGCCATTCGGTGGTTTTAACCTCTTCCAGCCAATGGTTTGTTAATATAAACTAATGTTTCCCGCAATTTTTTTCTGCAAGATTTCTGTTGAATTCAGTGCAACTATTTGCCATAGTAATGAAGAACATTCGTATTCCGGTGCTCATTTTGCCGAAAACTTTGAAGAAATTCAATATTCGTCGTAAGAGCTACCTTTGCTAAAAAAAATTAAAGGATTGTGTACAGGACACGACCACGGTGACATTAAAAATGTAGCTTTTTCAAGAGCGTGCAAATGAATTTTATCTATCACACATATCGACTCACGTTCTTGTTCACTCGCCTGTTTTCATATGTTACAATTTGCTATATACCCTCCCCATCAAAACATAATTTATTGAAGGTCTTTTAACGGTAATCTATTAATTAATCAAGTATCTCACTAGGTGATTGGCATTATTTGGCTGATCCATCTAGTAAAAATAGGCTGGTCTGTCCAGAAAATATATTCAAAAGAAAAGTTCCATATTGAGAGCTGTGATGAGGAAGCCCACGCCCGCCAACGGAAATATACAGATTCTCCATGAAATATGAAATTTCATTTTCCATTTAAATTTTCAATAATGTACTAATGAACTTAATTAAACAATCTTAAGTTTTAGTATTTCTTGATAGATTAGTGGTGGAAAAAATGAAATTATTTGATAAATTACATTGTTATGCAACGTTCGCACTACCAGTTAAAACGATGCTATCTTGGTGACATTTTTCTTGTTGCTAATTATTAAAACGTGTTATAACTCTGTAGTGTAAACATTGTATTATTAAACCAATTCTGCAGCGTTTTATGTTATATAGGTGTTTTATGTGGTAATAGGACTGACATAATTATATCTTCAGTACAGCGGTTTGTTTCATAATTTAAAACAAATTTATTTTAAAATTTATACTTTAAAACGCAATTAGAACTGTGTTTTAAATACCCCAGTTAAGCTCAGCCGGAAATGAACCGGAATTCTGGCTGGTTCCAGTTCGTATTCCGGCTCCAGTGACACAACCGATTCTAGTTAGAATCGGTTGTGTCACTGGAGCCCGTGTACGAACTGGAACCAGCCAGAATTCCAGTTCAATTGCGGCTGAGCTTAACTGGGACATAGAGTAGGACAGATATTCTGACTGGATAAACTGGGAAAACAATTTTAAGTCCAGTAACGCTTAAGCCATGGCTTGAATTTGAATCGAAAGAAAACAGCCGCTTAAACTGCTGCTGGGACGGTAAGGTCTGTTTTAAAATTTTTCGTTGTGTGCAGTACGAAACAAAAGTGTTTGAAATTAGAAAACAAAAAATTCTGCTGGGAATGTGATTGTTTCCGATGCAATTACACTCAGATTTTTCACGCAGGGGATACAGGCCGTGTAAATGAAAACCGCGTAAATTTAAAAAAAAACGCGTTAATGAAAACCGCGTAAATTTCAAAATCCGCGTAAAAAAACCTGAGTGTACTCTCCTATATAAAATACTACGCTGCTGAACAGTGCAATAACTACAGAAGCACGTTGTCAGATGCCTTACTGATAAAAAACATATAACCGATATATGAAACATGAAAACCAATAGGCTCTTTACCCTACGCAGCTACAAAGCGCCGTAAACATGGATTAACAAGTTACAACGCACACGCATGCATAAAAATAAATATATTTTTTTCAAACGCAACACTCTTAAGGCTCAAGTTACCTCAAGGCTTGGTAGTGTGCGTAAGAAAAATTGTGTTCAGCTTTGCCACCAGATTATCCATTTAAACCTTTTCAAAACTCTAAAAGAAGAATATCAGTCGATCTATTAGATCATCACGATTCAATTCGTGCAAAATACCTGCTGGAAAAACCATCGGATTAGCCGAATGATGTTATTGAAAAAGTGGCTGTGGTTTTTTCATTGCGCAGTTGTGTTGCGTACCCCAGTATGGTGTGGTAGTGTGACAAAAAATCACAGCCACTTTTTCAAAAGCACCATTTAGCGAAACCGATAGTTTTTCCAGCAGCTATTTTGTATGATTTGAATCGTTGTGATCTAATAAATCGGCTGATATTCTTCTTTTAGAGTTTTGAAAAGGTTTAAATGGATAATCTGGTGGCAAAGCTGAACACAATTTTTCCTACCCATACTACCCAGCGTTCAAATCTAACACATGCTCAAAAAAGGTAACTTGAACCTTAAGCAGCACACACCGTATTGAATTAAATCCAAACCACCCCGCCCACCCACTTTGCAAATCATTCTGTGACACCGTGCTGGTACCCGAAAAATCCGCACACGGCCACCGCTGCCGAAAATGCATAGCGTCTACCGCTTATTTGTTGAAAAAGAATATTTCGCAGTGATATACGTACGAAATATTCTTTGTATATAAACAATTTGCCATTCACGGGACGGCAGTTGACAGTAAGAACTGTCATACGGAACGTGCTATAAAAAGCTCTGAGATGTCATCTGACAGAACGTCATACAGTGCATGAAATATCAATCGATATCGAACTATGTTAGCATTATATAACTTGACGAACAAGAATCAAATAAAGTTATCTCAAACCTACCTACAGAAATACTTCGTGTTTTCTTACGGTATTATCAACAGGTTATGGGCCCAGTAGTTAACTGGAACTAGCCACCTGGACTATTGTAAAATAGTTGTTTTGGAAGATACATGTTTCGGGTAGAAACGGCCGGCGAGAACCATCGTTCCGGTAGCAGCGGCATCCAGCGACGACCAGCGTTTCGGGCAGAAACGGCATCCGGCGAGGACCAGCGTTTCGGGTAGAAACGGCCAGCGAGAACCATCGTTTCGGACAGAAGCGACATCCGGCGAGGACCAGCGTTTCGGGAAGAAACGGCATCCAGCGAGCACCAGCGTTTCGGGAGCAAGCAGAGGATGGCGACCCAGCAGCAAGCTGGAGGATCTGCCGAGAGGATGGCAACCCAGCAGCAAGCTGGAGGATCTGCCGAGAGGGTTACTCTCGAGGACAGAAGAGGTGGTGGCTACGAGAGGGGAACTCTCGAGCGCACCGTGCCGACGACGGCATACTTCGGTAGCGTCAACCGCGAATCGATATTCGACGGTTCGGAGTTGCGGTTCCCAGCCTGGAAATGGCGAATGGAACATCATCTTATAAAGATGAAACTCCAGCACACGTTGCTACGAACGCCCGAAGAAGAGGACTTCTACGAACCAGTAGTAGGTGCCTCGGAAGAGCTAGAAACAGCCAGGAAGGCTAAGCTCAGAAAACGGCTTGATGACGACGTCGAAGCATTGGACGAGATTGTCATGATGGTCAACAATGATGTTTTGAATAAACTCATTGGGCTCAACTATGCGAAAGAAGCCATGGATACTCTGGTCAGAACGTACCAAAAGGGCGGTACAGCCGCTATGGTTAATATGCGGGACCGGTTGTATACCATCAAACAAAGACATCACGACAAATTGTCCATGATTTTTGATGAGTACGATCTGATTATTCGCGAGCTAGATCGTATGGGTTCAAAAATGACAGCATCGGAAAAAGTTCATGCTCTACTGATCTCCATGCCAGACAAGTACCGACACGTCAAAGGCGCTCTGATGGTACTGACGAATGAAGAACTGTGTGCCAAGCCGATCATGGAGATCAAACGAATGTTTATTGATGCTGAAGCTGGGGAAGAGAAGCAGACAGAAACGAAAAACGTTGCGCTGTCTTCAAAGTACAAGCCAAGGAGAGAGGTAACCCGATGCTTCGGTTGCAACGAAACTGGGCATTTTAAAAATAAATGCCCACTAATGAAAAAGTTTAACGCGAAGGAGAAAGATAAGTTCAAGAAGCAGCAAAAGATGGAGCCTAAAAAGAGCTTTGCAATGATGACCAAAGCGGATCGTGGTAGGAGAGTCAGATTCGTAATTGACTCAGGAGCAAGCGACCATATGGTTAATGACGAGAAGCTGCTGGAAGATGTCCAAGAATTAGAGAAGCCAATCACCATTTCGACGGCGAAAGCGGGCCAGAATTTACGGGCAACAAAAGTTGGAAAAATGCGATTAAAGAGTGTTGTGGGTAACAATACAATAAAAGAATTGAAATTGTACAACGTTCTTTTTACTCCGGGTCTTGAAGAAAATCTCCTTTCGGTTAGAAGGGTTAGCAAAAATGGTAAAAGGGTTACTTTTACGGATGAAGAGGTTATCTTTGAATTTGAAGATGAAGTAATTGCTTCAGGAATCTTCGTTGATGGTTTATTCCACCTTGATCTATTTCGGGAAGAAAAGTCGGCGGAAGATGGAACAAACTTAGCATTGTTCGGAAAGAAGGTGAGTTTGGAAACATGGCATAAAAGACTTGGCCATATCAGTGATACGAGTTTGGAGAAACTAATTAAGAAGGGAATGGTTGAGGGTATCAATCTAACTTCTGGAAATATTAGTGAAACAAATGTATGTGATGGTTGTATGGCGGGGAAGCAGGCTGCATCCAAATTTAAACACTTGCAGCTGCCAAGATCAAAACGACCACTGGAACTCATACATTCGGATGTTTGTGGAAGCATGGAGCAGGAAACCTATGATGGCTATCGTTACTTTGTAACCTTTATAGATGATTATACGCACTTTCTCGTGGTTTACCTCATGAAACAGAAATCGGAGGTTTTCGAGAAATTTAAAGAATTCGAAGCAATGGCGACAGCATTCTTCGAAAGACGTATTTCAATGCTAAGGTGTGATAATGGAGGGGAATATACAAGTAACGAATTTCAAGCTCATTGCAAAAGAAATGGTGTTAGAATGACGTTCACTGTTCCATACACACCGCAGCAAAATGGTGTAAGTGAACGTATGAACAGATCTTTAATGGAAAAGGTCAGAACTTTGCTTTACGAAAGTGGATTAGCGAAAGATATGTGGGGAGAAGCATTATATGCAGCAACATATCTAATCAATAGATCTCCAACAAGTGGGATAGAAGAGGACAAAACTCCGTATGAAAAATGGTTCAAAAAGCGACCAAACTTGAATCATTTAAGAGTTTTTGGGTGTAAAGCATTTAAACAAATACCTAAAGAGAGGCGTCAGAAATTAGATTTCAAAACAAAACCTTTGATATTTGTGGGGTACGCAAATAATGGTTTTAGATTATGGAACAAGGATACGCGTTCAATAGAAATTGGCAGAAATGTAGTATTCAATGAATCTACCAGAGCCAATCAAGATATTGACCACACAAACATGGATTTCGTAGAATCATCTGGTCAAGATTTAATTAGATGTACACGCTTAAACCAAGGAGAACAGAACGAAGACGAGGATGATGCTATCCTTCCTTCTGATGAAGAACAGCATGAAGAATGCACACTCATCGAAACAGAGCAAGATAATCTAGATTCACTTGAAGAATCAGTTGGCGAAACTGACTATGAAAGTACAAATGAAAATCCAACAGACGAAAGAGAGGACGTCGATGATGGTCAATCATTGCGTCGAAGCAAGAGGGAGAGAAAGATACCGGGTTGGTATTCCGATTATACAGCAAAAACAGCAATGATTTTCAACGAAGAGATTCCGCAAACTATTGAGGAATTGAAGAAAGTTTCTGATTGGCAAGAATGGAAGCATGCTATTCAAGAAGAGTTTGATGCATTACATCAAAATGGTACTTGGACAGTGGTTAACTGTTTGCCAAAAGGAGTTAAACCAATTAACTCAAAATGGGTTTTCTCAATGAAAGAAGATGGAAGATATAAAGCACGATTAGTGGCAAAAGGGTGTTCACAGCGTCCTGGATTCGATTACTGTGAAACATTTGCACCAGTCGCCAAACTAGAGAGTGTTCGGTTAGCACTAGCCCTTGCTAACGAGCATAAATTGTTAGTACATCAAATGGATGTCAAAACTGCATTTCTACATGGGAAGTTAGAAGAAGAAATATACACGAAACTTCCACCAAACGTAAATGGGCAAAGACAAACTGTTCGTCTACACAAATGTTTGTATGGATTGAAACAGGCAAGCAGATCTTGGAATAAACATTTTGATGATGCAATGAAAACATTAGGTTTTGTCCCTCTCAAAAATGACAACTGCATCTATAAGTCAAAATCTAGAGGCATTATAGTAATACTATATGTAGACGACATTTTACTACTTGCCAAAAACATCGAAGCAATTACGTGGATTAAAAAGAAACTTGGAAGGTTATTCCAAATGAAAGACATGTTAGAGATTAAGCACTTCCTGGGAATGGAGATAAATCGTGATTTGGAAAGCCAGACTATTGAAATTTCTCAAACAATATACGTGGAGAAACTTCTTAGTAGATTTGGGATGGCTGATTGTAAACCAGTGGGGACACCATTGGATATCAACACGAAATGGTCAAAATCTGAGGCAAAAATCACTGAAGAGCCATACAGAGAACTGCTGGGATGCTTACAATATCTTTCACTAACTTCTAGACCTGATATTTGCTCTGCGGTAAACACCCTAAGCAAATATGCTAACTGCGCCACCGATTGGCACTGGTCAGGATTAAAACGAATATTGCGATATTTGAGGGGAACGAGCAATACAAAAATAATTTATTCATCAAATACCGAATATCCAGCTTTAGTAGGATTTGCCGATGCAGATTTTGCAAATGATCCTGATGATAGGAAATCAGTTTCAGGATACGCATTTCTACTATACGGTAATCTTATTTCGTGGTCAACGAAACGACAACCGACTGTAAGCTTATCAACAAGTGAAGCAGAACTGATAGCACTTTGCGCTGCTACGAAAGAAGGAGTGTGGTTAACACAACTTCTCAATGAATTGGATGTAAACATAACACCATTCATCATAATGGAAGATAGCATCCCATGTATCAACATAGCACAGGAGCCAAGATCACATCAACGGATGAAACACTTGGATATCAAATACCTTTTCATCCGGGATCTCATCAAAAATGGTAGAGTAAAACTACAGTTCATCCCAAGCGTCGATCAACCTGCAGATGCCTTCACTAAGGGGTTACCTAAAAATATACACAGAAAGTTATTCGGTGTATTGAATGTGCAAATTGTGGGGAAGTGTTGAAAAAGAATATTTCGCAGTGATATACGTACGAAATATTCTTTGTATATAAACAATTTGCCATTCACGGGACGGCAGTTGACAGTAAGAACTGTCATACGGAACGTGCTATAAAAAGCTCTGAGATGTCATCTGACAGAACGTCATGTGACAAAAGCTTCAAGTGGGTAACTTGAGCTTTTGCATATGGACGCCGCGCATGGATGTGTTGTTTACTATAGGCAGAGGGTATGACAGGGTATGGCAGTCAATAAGGGACTGTGATAAACAGTGCATGAAATATCAATCGATATCGAACTATGTTAGCATTATATAACTTGACGAACAAGAATCAAATAAAGTTATCTCAAACCTACCTACAGAAATACTTCGTGTTTTCTTACGGTATTATCAACATTATTGTAGTGCCCAGACGCTGCAGCCATGATCTTACCCGTTCGACATAAGAACAAAAACTGATTCAAACGGGTACCAGAGATGCCAGGTACTTTTTTCAAATGTCTGCAATAATAATTTTAAAAGTCTGGGAAGAACAAAAATGTCAGGAAAGCTAGTGTAACCAAAAGTCTTTATATTCAAATATCTGCAAATATCTGCAACAAAACTAAAAAATCTGCAAATATCTGCAACCAAACTAGAAAATCTGCAAATATCTGCGTCATCGAAAAAATCTGCAGCTTAAATTAAAAATCTGGCATCCCTGACGGGTACGCGTCACCTCTATTTATAAACTAACCGTATATGGTTTAGTCACTTAGGTGCGAGTGTGTGCAAATGCTAACGTTACCGAAAATCGTTAGCGCTTATTGCATCGCCCGGAGACGATGTTGCTCGTATGGGATAAGAGCAACAACTGATTTAAACGGACATGCGTTGCTTCTATTTATGACTTTTCGTGTTTCATTGAGTAACTAAGCTGCCCTCTCTTGACGGCTGTGTCTGAGAAATCTGCCTCACGAATGGTAATTTTCCCGTTTTTCGTGAACTTTTTAATTTTACCAATTTCCAAAAGTCTACTTTTATTGGGGAGATATTAAATTATTACCAATATTTAAGTTAGGTGTTTCTGAATCGGTTGGTGTATGAATGATTAAAATCCATCTAGTAATATCGGAGTTATAAGCGTGCAAACCTTACATAGTTTCGTTACATGGTAGATAGTTTGAATTTTAGAATGACACCTAGCCCCAGATAGTGGAGTAAGACATTTTTAATGTCAAAAAAGCCTTATGTGCAGCATCGTATGATTCTTAGGACCGAAAAAAGACCTATGTGAAAGGTCCTATAATTTTCAAAAGGACGCATCATTCTAAAGCGCTTAAAAACTACATTGGCACTAAATATTTCATTGTTTTAGTATTATTTACCTAAAGAGCATAGTCCTTGGACTATATTGGCATGATTGTTTCATCAAAACACATATTTGTTCTCTAATAGGGATTTGTTTAAGGTCCATGAAACTTCAGCCTCGTTTTTCTCAGTTCGAGCTCAATGTCACTTAGGACCTTTTGAATAAGTACTCTTGAAATATTCGCGATTCGACAGGTTCTGCAGAAGTGCCGCGAATACAACGTGCCCACACATCATTTGTTCATCGATTTCACATCGGCGTATGACACAATCGATCGAGATCAGCTATGGCAGATAATGCACGAGTACGGTTTTCCGGATAAGCTAACAGGATTAGTCAAAGAAACGATGGATCGGGTGATGTTCGTTATTCGAGTATTAGGGACACTCTCGAGTCCCTTTGAATCTCGAAGAGGGTTACAGCAAGGTGATGGTCTATCGTGCCTGCTGTTCAACGTTGTTTTAGAATGTGTAATAAGGAGAGCGGAGATAGACACGAGTGGCACGATCTTCAGGAAGTCCGTCCAGCTTCGCCGGCGACATTGACATAATGGCACGGAACTTTGAGGCGATGTCGGAAACGTACATCAGACTGAAGCCAGCAGGATTGGACTTGCCATCAATATTTCGAAGACAAAATACACGAGAGGAAGAGGTTCTAGAGACGACAATGTGGACCTCCCATTCCGAGTTCTGATTGACGGTGACGAAATCGAAATGGTCGACGAATTCGTGTATTTGGGCTCACTGGTAACCGCCGACAATGACACCAACTGAGAAATTCAAAGACGGCTCTTGGCGGGAAATCGTGCGTACTTTGGAGTCCGGAGGACGCTCCGGTCGAACAAAATTCGCCGCCGCACGAAGTTGAACATCTACAAGACGCTGATTAGACCGGTGGTCCTCTACGGCCACGAGAACTGGACTATGCTCGTGAAGAACCAACGCGCCCTTGGAGTTTTCGAACGAAAGGTGTTGCGTACTATCTACGGTGGCGTGCAGATGGAAGACGGAACGAGGCGCAGGAGAATGAACCATCCATCGCGCATGCCGCAAAAAATGACGTTTGTGGTGGGCTGGACACGTCGTAAGAATGTCGGACAACGACCCAGTGAAGATGCTTATTGAGGGCGACCCTACAGGAAAAAGAAGACGGGGCGCACAGCGATTGACCAGATAGAGGACGACCTGCGGACCCTTCGAAGACTGCGAGGCTGGCGACAAGCAGCAATGGACCGCGTGGAGTGGAGACGGCTTCTGCATACATCAAGATACAACAAGGCTCTAGCCTGAACGGTAAGGTAAGTAAGGCTATTCCAGAACATGGACTGCTAAGCCAGTTTAAGAGGAAGGGTAAGCTCCACGTCCAGTCGCTCCAGAACCAATTTCAGTGGTGAGATTTTCACCCTGCAATGCCCAATGGACTTGGTGCAAATCGTGGGCACTGTGAAACGGAGAGGGATTTAGCCCTAGCAGTCATATGTGACTATGCTCTAATGAATGGCGACCAGGGTGATTGGTGCTTCCTCAAGCTGTAGTAGAAGCTGCAAGGGTCCTGGGTTATGATTGGGTTGAGCCACCAAATGAGTATATGATGCCACCTGAAATTCTTGAAAACCCCATATGATCTGGGTTGCTACGGGAATCCACCGATTCGTCAACCTCGATTGAGATGTGGCAGACTCGATGGGCGAGGTGGTGCTAACGATGATGACCCAGGCACTGATCTTGGACATGGAGCATGATCCCTTCGTACTGTATCGTCTGTTGCGCGGCGATATCCAAAAAGATCTTCTGTATGAGAACGACCCTCGCACAACGGCAATTTTGACTGTAGATCGACAAGGGATCTACGACGAAAGAAGAGCTGGTGCCTATACTGACGCCATCCACGCCATTTTAAATCAAGCTGGCACTGAAGCGGAACACTTTCCAGTGGAGAATCTTCAACCGTTCCGTGAAAGACCTGTTGGAAGAAACAAACCAAAAAAGCCTGTAAAAGCCGAAGATGCGCTAGCTAGTGTTCAGGTTGGCTGAGGTCGAGATTCCGGCAGAGCCGGTAACAGTGGCCAGCCTGGAGAAAGTGAACCTTTTCAGCAGCCCAAGAGAATCAGACGCGAGTGATTCGAGATGGTCTTCGTGGACGCGGTGGACCAAAAACGAAAGGTGAGCGGACCTTCATCTCAAAGCTTAGCGATTAGATTAACTGTTATAATAATTTGTCACACCGATTTAAAAAAAAGATAAATTTATTGTATTGTTGTGTTCATTATTCAAAGGCAGTGTTGTGATTCCGTTATCCATTCCCTTTATTCATGTTACAGTTGCGTTGAGGAAGGGATACAAAATTCCTGAATTGATTAGTCTTATTCGTTTTGCTGCGGAGGTTATTTCGAACCATCACTTTAGGTGAGGTGACACATTTTTTGAGACGTTATTGTTTGTTAGTAGCACATTTAGTATTGTTAAACTCGGGAATCTTGACCCAAAAATAGTAAATAATTATCCTTATTATTGTTTACGACGAATGCGAGATTCGTTCGAAAGTGGTTTGTATTCCCGTTTACGACAGCAATATCAAATGGGTTTACTATTCGTTCCAATCGCTTTCGAACGAACCGCGGATTTGTCGTAAACAAGAATTAGGGTGAATAACTCAAAATATCATTGAATACTAGATTGAAAATTGTAAAAGCTTGTTGAGTGAATGACTGACATTTACCAAGAGGGCAAGGTCACTCATTCTATTACACCGTGAACTACCAGTGTTTTCTTCGGAAGAAATAGTCTATGGTAATTCTATGATACCAAAACATATCGATAATCTAGTACTTCTTCCAGCGAACTCAAAGGAAAATTGGTTTCGAGCTTGCACCGCAAAACCATTATCCGGAACTAGCTCAATACGATTGCATTTTGGCCGAATCGAGAGGTGCTAGACCGTCCCATAATTATGATTATGGGGTAAGGCTTGACTGAAAGTTGCCTATAGGATCAATCCTCGCAGAGTAATCTTTTTCGGACTTTTGGAAATGGAAGCTTGTCCATGTTCATGTTTTTAAAGTGGCTCGGGACTAAAACTGAAATTCTTTCGTAATTAAGTTAAAATCCACCGCCCCGTATACTAGATTAACTTAACTCTTAACTTTATTTAGACGATAGCGGCCAAGTTTAGTTAATAGGTATATTAGACTACTTATAGGGCCTAAAACGTAGTAGTAACTCTTTTAGGTTTGCTTGTAATTTTGTGTACTTTTTTATTGTTTTTTACCGAATTGTGAAATAATCGACTTCTAAAAATATATAATTTTTATGAGCGAACTTCCCTAGCTAGTGATCCACACTCATTTTGCACTAAATTATCCGAGGGACGATGAACTACAACAGCAGGCATTCAGCACATGGATGCGCTGGTCCAAACTAACAAAAACAAAATTCAGGCTAAACTAACAGATGAGGTAAAAGCTTGCACTGGTGAATTTAAGGTTTTCTGTAAAATTATAATCCATAATAAATGTTGATTCGGGTATTCTCCGAAAGCCGACTTAAAATGGTCCTTGGGACAGTTGCGCCAGGGATGCGATATCTAAACCCATGTTTTTCGTGACGTTGACCTGCGCGATGGCGGCATCCTTAAGCGAGTATAGGTGAACCAGTTCCATTTCCGTTTTGGCCAGCTTTATAGCGGACTCGAACAATTTTATCGCCTCCGCTAGTTGTCCCCGCTGAACCTGAATGGTTCCAAGCGTTTCGTAGGCAAATTCGCACTTATCGTCGATTTCTATTGCTTTCTCGATCAACTGTACGGCCACATCGAGATTCGCCGTCCATTGGAGCTGCAGTAACGCTTTGTGGACTAGAATCTGTGCATTCTCTGGTTCGATTTTGGTTGCTTTTTCGAAAAAGTTGTCCGCTTCTTGGAACTCCTGCTGATCGCAAAGTACCTGTGCCATCAAACTGTAACATTCCACGCAGTCGGGGAAACGTTCGATCGCATCGCGGAATCCTTCCATCACCTTTCGCAGGGCATATTCGTCTTTGTTGATCATTGCTTGCCGGTAGCTAGCATAGCACTTGTGAATTGCTATTATACCGGAGTTGGGACAGAGTAAGCAAGCTTTGGCAAAGTCGCTTATGGCTTCCGACAGTCGTTCAATCAGAATAAACACCTGACCACGGTGGTGATAGATATCGCTGTTTGTCGGGTCTAGTTCTTCAGCTTGGGCAAAATATGTGAAACATTCTTCCGGTGTATTTGGTTGCGTTTGCATAGCAAGTGACGCACGCTTGATAAGAGCGTTAGCTCGCAGTTTTTTATCCGCCAGCTCCATGCCGATTACGGTGTCAAGGTCAGAAGCCGCTTCTTCATAGCGTGCTGTTAGCAGATAAAACGTTGCTCTCAATAAAATTGCTTCCACTTTGTACTCGGAATCGGCTTCACTCGATTCGATTTCTTCCGTACATGCTGCTACAATACCGTCGTACTCTCCCTGGTCCAGCAGCAGTTTAGCTTTTACGAAACCTTTCGGTTCACTGCTGGCAATCACCATCTTCCTGATCGGATCATCCGAAAATGAGGCAAAATAGTTCTTCACGAAAAATTTTGACGGTTGGACGTCGTGTTTCTCCTTCAGAGCTTCTTTGGCGTGCTGTTGACCAAGTTCTTTCAAAACACGATCCGCTAGAATGAGTGTGTGTTTGTTTTGGAATCCTTCCAGAATACAGGCAGCCGTTATATCCTCCAGGGATTTGGCAAGCTCTTTCAGCTGCTCGTAGGCCTTTGCTCTTCGCTTGAGGGCTTTAAGATATTTTCGATTACACTCTAGCGCTTTGGTACAATCGTGCACTACAGAGCTCCATTTCTGTAGATGTTCATACGCTGCTGCTCTGTTCTGGTAGAACGTAGATAAGTCATTGTTTTCTGTTGTTGGGCACTTCTCGATTGCCAGGTCGTACTCCTGTATTGCTAAGTCGTATTTTGCTTCTCTATAAAACAAATTTATCAGGCATTAAACATATTTTAACACTTATTTACTATATAGTTTATACCTAAAATAAACATTCCCTTCATTTTTGTGTTTCTGCGCTTCCTCGAGTGGCGTTAGAGTCTTCCGCTTTGAAGGTGCATCGTGCGTACTCTCCCCATCAAGCGAAATGGTCTTATCCTTGATTTCACCGAGTTTTTTCTTCGTCAGCGTGTCGTCCGATTCTTCTGCTTCGGTGGACTTTTTCCAGTACAAATAACCGATCCCCAGTGCAACTGGGGCACCGATCAGTATAGCCAGCTGCCACTTGGGAAAAGTGGACCCCGTACTTCCCGTGCTCATCCTTATTCCACTGTTATCTCACAATATTTTTTACTGTCAGGTCTTTTTGTTTTATCTATAAGTGCAAGAGCGCGAGATTAGCATCGAGTCGAAATGTCACACGCTGGTGATAAAAAAAACATTGATTACGAAACATTAGCAGGACATGTGTTTGCTTGGATGAATCAGGGTGTTTTATGGGTGATGTTTTTGTGACGGAATCCGAGAATCCATCAAAGCTAAAGATTATCGATTCATACGGAATGATAAAAATCGCTCGAATTACCTAATAGATTTTAAAACATCACCGTTTTGTTCACGGAAGGCCTTCCTGCTGGGTTTGGCAGTCGCAAAGCCGCTTATCGCCAAATTAATACGACTCGACAAGGTCTGCACCGGAACAGATTGTTATGTAATAGATAGCTTTTGAATTCACTAGAAGTACTCTTCCTATTGCTCCTATAACAATGCTATATTGTTCCTGGCCACGAATTCTCTAGTTTTCACGTTAAAAATATTTATATACCTATAGCACTTCGCGACGACACACCACCGCTGTTTTGCCAAATGTCGATGACAGTTCTTGCCTTTCCGAGAGACTACCAAAACTCTCTCATTTTCTCTGTTCGAAAAACTTTCGAAATTGTCTCTCTTATGACAGAGGGCCATGAAAATACGACGTATGAGTTCAACGCAAATACATGGGTGGGATCAAGGGAAAAATCATTTAACGAAAGCAAAAATTTTTTGCTTTCGTTAAATGATTATTTAATAATGTGAAAAAGTGTATTTCTTGAGCGTTTTTTAAAAACGTCATATCTGCAATGAGTTACTCTCTTTGTTTACTTTCTCTTTCGATTTTTACGGCGTCACTATAACACTTTTCACTTATTTTACAGTACAGATCGAAAGACGGTAGTTTTAACTAGCATATTATGCAAAGAGCTGAGGGATAAATGTTAAAGTGACCGAATTATTAACAGAAGAGAAAGTAAACAAAGAGAGTAACTCATTGCAGATATGACGTTTTGATAAAACGCTCAAGATTTCATCGCTTTTTTTTTGGAAAGGGCCATACCTAGGGGCAGATCACTTGTGATGCATTTTTAAAAATCAGCGAAATTAAATGCATTTATTTCCATCAAAATAGAAATTCATAATGTATTTTGCGTTGCGTGCAATGTTGTTTGCGTTGCGTGTAAGACGTCAAAACCCTACAGAAAAACTAGCCCTACATTTAACAAAACGTCGAACAAAGTGGATCAGCGTAGGAAGTTTGTTAAACAAACTTTTCTGCGAGGCAGTGCAAAGCTGATGCAAAAATGGAAATTAAATGCATTTTTTTCAATTTGCTGCAAATTTGTTATACATTCATAGAGTGATCTGCCCCTAGGGCCATACTAACAGTGACATCAATCAAACAAAATCAACAGTGAATATTTCAAGAAGTGGTTTTAATATCTAAAGCAACAAAGGATAACCGGAATAGTCGTCGCAGTGGCAAAGTTTCCCATAACAAAAAATGAATCTTTTAGTTTTTTTGCATCGCAGATTGCATGATTCGGTGATCGAAAAAGTTCCATAGAGTATTCAAAATTATAAAATAACCGTCAGTATTGCAGTGTTTGGATAATGGACCGCACAAACTAAAACGACTTATCCGTTCGATGGTCAATGTAAAAGTGATACGTTTATTCTCTATTTCCATTACAAGTGGTGCTCTTCTCTATCTTTCGCTTTCGCTACCCTCTCTTGAACTGTTGGCGTTACACTCAGCCGTTATTACACTCTAACATCAGATCACTACAGTTATTACACTCTAACATCAGATCACTACACTCCTCCTTTTCTCAATGGTCTTGCACTTCCACTGCTCCTTGCTGATAATCGTTCAAATATCTCGGTCGATTAACGATGCGCTGAGGTCGTTCAATTTTCTTCTTTTGTTCTGTAGCTAGTTGTTGTTGTTGAGTATCGACTTCCGCTTTATTTGCAAGTCCTGGATTTTCCGGTGTAGGGGTTCCACTGAGATTGTCACTAGCTGTAGCCGTAAGTGGTTTTAAGTGAGATACGTTGCGATGGACAAGTTTTCCGGTATCATTTGACCGAAGTGGGCAATCGGTTCCGGAACGCTTCGTAATAGTGAATTCCTCTGGACTGAAGTTAGCTGCAAGTTTGTTTTCTTTTTGCATTCTTTTCGCCACAACTTGATCTCCTTCCATAAGTGTACAGTATTTTGCGCCACGACGTTGATCTGAATATTCAGATTCCTTCATTTTCTTTTCCCTATCACGATCCAGCACCTCTCCTCCAATTTTCATTCCAATTCGAGGAAGCGCAGGCAGCTTGTCCCTCAGAACTCTTCCGAACACTAGAGCTGATGGAGCCACTCCAGTCGTTGAATGTGGTGTTGAATTGTACATTAGCAAATACATTCTTAGCTCCCACTTCCAGTCAGATTTTGTCGATTCCTGGCTAATCTGTACACACTTAATTTGATTTACTGGGTACAGTAAAATTTTACTGGGGTTTTGAACAGCAAACCAATCGGTAATCAGTTAAGTAAATCAATTCGGTTACCGAATTCTCCGCAATACGTTCTATCCAAACGTCAAAAAAATACTGGTCAGTCAGCAGTATCATCTGAAAATGGCGACTTGACATATGATTTACTGTACCTGTTTTGCAACTTTTTGACGAGGTTCGGTAATGTTGGTACAGTTTTGCCGAACAATCAGTCAGTATTTTACTGGATAATGTTTATGTACCGAAAAAAGCAGAAGTGCTGATACATTCAGTGAAAAATATTGCGGGTTTCTGCAAAATAATCGAAAAATTACTGAAAATCGCTAAAAAATGAAAATCTTACCGCAATTTTTTAAACAATTTGCTGACAGCTCCGTAAAAATAACACTTTACTGTGTAAGTCGTCGAAAGACATTACTGGACAACTTTTGTCTGACTTAGTGTGTAATTGCTTCTTGAGTGCACGATTTGCACGTTCTATTTCACCATTTGCTTGGGGCCAATATGGTGTTGTTCGGCATAGTTCTATTCCATACTCTTTGCAAAATTGTTGTAATGACTCACTCACAAATTGCGGACCGTTATCGCACTTCATCGATTCTGGAATACCGTATCTGCAGAATGTCTCATGCAAGGCCTGAATTGTTAGTTTAGCAGTGGTCTCCTTCATTACAATCACTTCTACGAATCGGCTGTAGTAATCAATTACGACTAATAAATTATGACCGGAAGGAAGTGGTTCCATGAAGTCAACAGCAATGTGAGCCCACGGTTTATCAGGCATCTGAGTCCTGATCGTAGGTTCTGGTGGTGCCATTGAAGATACTGTTTTAGTTACTTTAATAAAACACGGGTTTATCTTGAGATACGTTTTATTCACCAACTGTACTCAACGATAGTCTACATACAACCAACATAAAGGAGGGAAAAACATGAAGACGCCTGAGTTCAAGGGGCTAGCAAATGGTAATATAACATCCTCCTTTCTTTATAACAAAAATTACTTGTACTCTACTTGGTAATCTTTAAGTCGCTTTGGTAGTTTTATCAATCTTCTTGGCCTTGCATTACTGACGTCGCACGTAGCAATCGGAGCGTCAATTGGTCGTTTCAAGACTGCAGCACATGGTTGACCACGTGGTAATGCAACAGGCTGTGATGAAGATGGTGATTCCAGCAACTCAATCGTAGTAGACGTGTTCTCTGAAGTCGGTTGACAAGCAGTTGGAAAATTCACAGTTCGACTTCGTACGTCATCCGAACCAGCTGGATGGTGCTCCTCAAGACTTTGGAAGTTGGCTAGTGAACTATGTTGAACGGATGGCTCAAAACGGTTTGGCAGCGTTGAGGATTCCTTACGAGGCTTCAAGTTCACCAGACTGCGACGATATTCAGCACCATTTACATCGACTAAATAAGACCGCTCGTTGAAGCGCTTGGAAATCGTCCCCGGTGTCCAGAGATTAGAAGATTCGGAGTTCAGTTGAACATAAACTGGAGATCCTGTTTGTATATCCGGTAAATTTCGTGTTCTCTTGTCATATTGGTATTTTGCCTTCTTTCTGTTATTTTCAATCATTTCAGGAACATCTTTTACTACTTTCGGAAGAAGATTCGATATTGCCGTTGGTACACCACAGCGAATGGCACGGGAAAACAAACGACTGGCTGGACTGGATCCAATTTTATTTGGGATATTGCGCCAGTGCAACAGCGCGTACCAAAAATCTGCTCCTGTTTCTTCGGCTTTCTTGAGAAGTCGTTTGGCGATTTTCACGGCAGCTTCAGCTTTTCCGTTGGCCTGCTGATGATGAGGGGCCGATGTAACATGTTCTATGTCCCAATCAGAAGCGAACTTGACCATCTTCGAATTGACAAAGTTGGAACCATTGTCAGTCAGAATTCTCTGAGGTTTACCGTGCCGCGCAAAATTCTGTTGACAAGCCATGATGACGGATTCTGGAGTCAAATCCTTGATATTGTTCACCTCGAAGAAGTCAGAGTAGTGATCCACAGTGACGAGCCATTTGCATTTACAACCACGATAGTCTGCGAAAAAAACGTCCATTGAAACAAGTTGAAATGGATACACCGGAATACTATGCGTCAACATTGGAGGATTAGGCTGTGAAGCGGAATACTTGGCACAAATCGGACATTCTTTTACTACGTCTGTAATTTGAGAAGTCATCCCAGGCCAAAACAAGTTTGCTCGCGCTAGTTTCAAGGTAGACTCGATTCCGTTATGACTAATGTGACAGCTATCAATAAGCTTTCTTCGAAGATTGTGAGGCACCAGGATGCGATCATTTCGGAAAATGATTCCATTCTGAGTCGAGAGTTCGTCGCGACAACTGAAATAAATCTTCACGCCATCCGGTACACGGTCAATCGATGACGGCCATCCTCGATTAATGAAATCAATGATGAGTTGCATTGATTGATCGTTCGTAGTTCCATCAATTATCTCATCTAGACGTTTATCCGAAACCTTTAGAAATGACGTCAAGTTCAGTTTTTCTATTTCTTTAGTTAACTTGTACACATCATGCTTCTTATAGTCATCCTGTGCTGCATGATCGTCAAAAGGTGCACGAGAGATGGCATCAGCAACAACGTTGTCTTTACCAATAACGAACTCAATCGACAGATTATAGCGTTGTAGATTGAGAAGCATATGCTGAAGTCTTCGAGGTGCCGACAGGAGTGGCTTTTTAAATATATTTAGTAAAGGTTTATGGTCCGTCTTAATAACTGTCTTCGGGTTACCGACAATTAGCTGATCGAATCGTACGCACGCAAATAATATCGCTAATAACTCCTTCTCGATTTGTGCGTAGTTTCTTTCAGTTGCAGACAGCGTACGCGAAGCATATCCTATAATACCATCGCTTTGGTATATAACAACTCCAAGGCCAAAGCTACTCGCGTCGCATTCCACTGTTAGAGGTTGATTGACGTTGTAGTAACGAAGTGTTCCGATATCTGATACGAGCGCTTTAACCTGTTCGAATTCATCGGCTTCAATCTTTGTCCATCTCCAAGGTATTGATTTGGAAATAAGCTTTCGAAGATTTGTAAGATTTGCACTAAGACTTTTAATGAACCGGCTCAGGTAATTCACCATTCCAATGAAGCGATGAATCTCCTTACGATTAGTCGGCACTGGAAAGTTTCGAATTGCCTGGATTTTGCTCTCATCAGCTTTGAGACCTTCATCGGTTAACAAGTGTCCATAAAATTTTACCGTTGTCTGGCACAACTTCATCTTGGATTTGTTTAGCTTCACGTTCTTTGATTCCAACCTCTCAAGCAGCTTTTCGAGACACATGTTGTGGTTGATTAAAGCGTCCTCTAGAGTGTCGCCAACCCCATATATCAGCACGTCGTCAGCGATACACTCAACACCTTCTAATCCTTCAATAACCTCCTGTAATTTAATCTGAAAAATTTCCGGTGCGGGAGCTATACCGAACGGTAGTCGAGTCCAGCGGTATCGTCCGAACGGAGTCCAGAACGTTGTAAGTTTGCTGCTCGGTTCATCCAAAACAACGTGCCAGAAACCCTTCTTGGCATCAGCGGTTGAAAAAACTCTTGCCTTACCTAGCTCCGGAAGTATCTCATCAAGGGTGGTAAACTGCAGATTGGGCCGTTTCAATGCTTTGTTTAGGGGGATTGGATCCAAACAAATCCTTACACTCGATTCTGGGCCATTGCGTTGTACGATCACAAGATTGCTAACCCAGTCAGTGTGACTTGTTTCTTTCACCACCAACCCTTCACGTTCAAGATTTTCGAGTTCTCGCTTCAACTTATTTCGCATAGCTATAGGGACCCGTCTTGGTGGTTGGATTGACGGAGGAATGCTATCATCTAATTCTAACGAAACCGTACCTGAAAACTTGCCGTAACCGCTGAAAATTCCATCGTGAAGCGCTAGTATCTTTTCTGCTTGAACTCTATATACATTTAGCAGCTTTTCAGATTTGGACTCTCCAAAGGAAACAGTTTTGCAAAACTTAACAAATCCAAGTTCTCGGGACGCTTTTGCTGACAATAGTGGTCGATGATCCACGTCCACCACTTGAAGAACTAACCGGTATTTTTTTTCGTTTCGACGGCACGGTATCTTCACTTGGCCTAAAACTCGAATAGGATTACCACCAAAGCTTTGTAAACGGAAGCTTGACGGTAAAAGCACTGGATCTTCACAGACATGTCTTTTCAAGCAATTATACCCAATCAAACTAGTGTTAGCACCAGTGTCCACTTCACAAATCACAGATTTCCAGGCGTTTCCAAATTTGAGGTCGAGTTCCGCCAGAACACTTCCGCCATTGTCCGAATTGTCATACACTTTACCGATTTCATACTCATTCTCGGAATCTTCAGAGGACTCTTCACTTTCTGTCGTAGAATTACAATCTGATTCAGAGGCCGTTGACTCATCTTTGACTCTCTTGATCCGCTTCGTTTTCCTGCTTACGTCTCTGCCGCTGGCTTTACACACCTTTTCAAAGTGGTTTTTTTCTTACAACGATTGCATCGCTTACCTAGAGCTGGACATGAACCTTTTGAAAACTCGTGACGTTCACCGCAAAACTTGCACCGCAGGTTTTTTAATCCAGGCTTACTGACTTTACGTAATTTATTTACAGTTTCTGGTACTGCCAGTTCTTGGGATCGTTTGGCTGCAATTTCTTCTGCTCTACACATATCTACAGCCTTGGATAATGAGATGTCTTCAATCGAAAGCATTTTGGATCGCATGTGATGCCATTTATTAGCTGTAACTACTTTGAACGCAACAAACTCTTGTTCAAGATTACCCAGCTTAGCCAACTTGGCTAAAGTTTTCAAGCGTGTGACAAACTCGTCTGTGGTTTCCCGGGAAGAGTGTATTGCCGAGAAGAACTCCATACGATCGATAATAATGTTTCGTTTGACAACAACTCTACTTCTGATCGCCCTTAGAGCAGCTTCCGGGCTTGCTTTTTCTTCCTCCGTCAATTCGAAGTTGAAATATCGTTTCCTAGCAGGTTCTCCTATGACAGAAAGGAGATAGCTCACCTTTTTATGGTTGTCTGCAGCTGGCCACTGATCCATTCCTGTTGCAGTGACATAATCTGTCCAGCTTCTCTCGAAAAAATCCATGTTTTCGTCCATGTCTCCATCTAGTGAGAGGGATGACGGTTGCGGAACTGGAATAGCGGCCGGAACCTGCACTGCAGCAGGTACGTTATTTCGAAGCATTGGCGCAAACATTTCAGTTTGCCTTTGGAGAAAAATCTCAAACTGATGCTCATCCATGTTTATGAGAAGTACGTTTATTTATTTTGAGCTCGTTAAAACAAAATGGTCGCTCACTTTAGCGACGCCACACGCCCGAACTAATCGAGAAACACTTCAACAGCGATATCACAAATGACGCTGAAAATGCACTTCAGAAGCCTTCGAGTACTTCTGACACCATGTTTTAGTTACTTTAATAAAACACGGGTTTATCTTGAGATACGTTTTATTCACCAACTGTACTCAACGATAGTCTACATACAACCAACATAAAGGAGGGAAAAACATGAAGACGCCTGAGTTCAAGGGGCTAGCAAATGGTAATATAACAGATACTAGTGTGCATTCTTTGCAACTTTTGACGAACTTTTTAGTCATTTTGTCCAAACCAGGCCACCAAGCCTTTTGTCGCAAACGACGTTTCATCACTTCAATACCTGGATGGCCCTCGTGACCCACTTCCAGCATCCTAGGTTGCAAAGAACTTGGAACAACCAGTCTTTCGCCTCGCAGAACAATGGATGGATGCAAAGCTCTGTTTGGTATGGTTTGAACGGATTGGATCTGTCTGTCCACTGTCCCCCGTTTAATGCTTCAATCACCTCGGATAAGGTTTCGTCCTTTTGCGATTCTTCCCGTATCTCCTCTAATGTTATTGCTTGTGGAGTTACCGCTTCCGATAACAAAGATATGTGATATTCACCATCTACATCGAACTGTTCAGGTGTTGACGAGGAGAGCCTAGATAATGCATCTGCAATATTTGTTACACCTGGTTCGTAGACAATGCGGTAACTATACGATTGAAGACGTAAAACCCACTGTTTGATTCGAGCACATGGTTTAGATCGCGGGCTAAACAGGAATTCGAGAGGTTTGCAATCTGTCACCAATTTGAATGTCACTCCTTGAAGATATAACCGAAATCGATCCACGGCCCACACCAACGCCAACGCCTCACGTTCCGTTTGGAAGTATTTGCGTTCTAAATCTGTTAATGATTTGCTAGCATAAGCGATAACTCTTTTTACACCTCGAGCAGTTTCTTGCATTAGAACAGCACCTAGACTTGATGGACTCGCATCGGCTACCAAGATCGTTGAGTCCCGGGGATCGAAGAAACCTAAATTTTCAATTTTCAACACGGCTGCTTTAATTTCTTCAAAGGCAGATTGTTGGATACTGGTCCACTGGAACCTTTTGTTCCCCCTCAACATATTTCGAAGAGAATCAGTTTTTGTGGCCAGGTCTGGAATGAATCTTCCTACATACGTAATCAATCCCAGAAAGCTCCTTAGTTCTGCTATGCTAGACGGTATTCGGAATTGTTTGATGGCTGAAACCCGACTTTCTACTGGTCTGATACCTTCAACTGACAGCTCATGCCCTAAACACTCTAGCTTTTCTACATTGAACTGACACTTGTCCCAATTCAACAAAACGTTGTACTCCTTAAACCGTTTCAGCAAATCCTTCAGACGTTGATCATGCTCTGTTTGAGTTTTCCCTACCACTACCACATCATCGAGATAAACCATTACTCTCTCTAGCCCCACAACGATTGTATCCATCACTTTTTGGAACAGTTCTGGGGCACAACTTACGCCAAACATTAAACGCTTGTATCTGTATGTGAATTAATAAAATCGAAATCAGTTCCACGTTAACTATAATATTAATTTATTTCGAAGTAATTGAATAACACTTAAAGCACCTTACCTGAAAAGTCCATACTTTGTTATGAATGTTGTAATTACTCGTGACGCCTCTGATATTTCTACCTGATGATAAGCATCCTTCACGTCTAGTTTGGAGAACTTCACTGCCCCCTTCACGCTGCTTACAAGTTCTTCGATCAACGGAAATGGATGGGTTTCACGAAGAACTGCTGTATTTGCTTTGCGCATGTTTACACAGATGCGTAGGTCTCCACTTTTTTCACGATTGGAACAACCGGTGAGACCCACGGAGAAGGTCCATTCACCCTTTCGATGATGTCCATGTCTAGCAAGTATTTCAACTTTTCATAAATTTGTTCTTCCAAGGCGATTGGCGCGCGTCTATATGCTTGTTGGATTGGTTGTATCTCCTTATCAATAGGGATTTCAACAACTATGCCTTTCATTTTCGGAAAGGTAATCTTGGGCGGCTCTTGGATTGTAGCCACATCAAATCCGATCTTCAACACTTTTAGCAATTTGGCAGTTGTGTCGACCAGCCAAATGCAATAACTGTGATCTCTTCTCCCACTGAGAGACAACGCCAAAAGCATCAAAATAGCGCTCTAGCTCTCGCTTCCATTTTTGCCACTCGACTGGCAGACTTTATCTGTCAGCCACCGTCTCAAGCGGTTTGATGCGCTGCATCGCATCCGTCCTAAACAAAACAAAGATGAACACGTTTCAGTAGCAATTCAATGCGTAGAACGAATAAAAAAGTAACATGAACATGTTTTCGATCTCTAACTTTCATGGTATAACAAAATAGAATGACATCTCTTCAAACAAACCAAACTCTCTTCCCATGTTTTTTTCGTTTCCTATGCCGTTGTGCAAAAGGCCTTCGAACACTTTTACGGATACAACATTAGATCTTTTCATTCCCCACATACCGCAACCAGTAAATGGTACAATACATATAAAAATTCTCTCATTCTCCCCATTCCTTCATTATCGTTCTGGCACCCAGTTGCCCCGATAATTCTCTCGAAATACAGGTAACACAAATGAAAAGATGTGTATTGCTCCCTCTTTTTTTCACTTGGACACCCAGTTGCCACAAATATTCTCCCTCTCGGCACACAGTTGCCACAACATCCATACTTGGCACACAGTTGCCATATTTTTTTCTATTTCGACACACAGTTGTCATAGCTTTCTTTTCTCTCTCTGCAGTCTTCTTTCAGGTTGGTGGCACACACTTGCCATCACTTCGATAATAAAAACTCTATTGGCGATTTGCGGCAAAGCCAAAATTAGTCATGCGACACCTATGATTTAGCTCATGAACTGGCAAAGTGATACAGTTTGCTTTTTTTCACCCGTAAGTGAGTCGTAGCTTACAACAAAATCTTCATTATCTTCTCGGATAAAGCTTACCACTGCCAAAATATGAATGAAACGAGTAAGAAATTTAGTTTTATTTGCAATTATTCTGAAATTACAGCCATTTGCAACTATTTCACTCATACATTTCTTCGAAATGTAATCGGGGTATTATTGTGGTTATAAAAAATCGTTCCATAAATAAAGTTCCAACTCGAAACCGAGACCCAATCAGTACCAATGTCAAACTCCTTCATATTTTGAACTACGTAGGAGATTCAGTGAAGACTATCGGAGAGAAGGATCGGCTGTGCATGATACAAAGCTGACACTTTCCTATTAGCCGGATATATTCTTTCCACGCCTGATCTGGAGAGTTTCATGAATTTACACCATCTCATGAAGGTTTAGCTTAACTTAGGACGAACGGGAAATGCTGTTGCGGCGGCTACGGTGCTCAACAAATTACATTTCGAAACAGCGCGCATATAGCTCTACGAATAATATTAGAAACCACTATGTTTTACACTCTTTTCGCAAGATGTTTACTCATCATCTTATAAAATGATGGTTTTCCTTCATTTTCATAAACAATTATCAACAAATTGATCGGTAATTTGGTGTTTAAAAGTCATTTTTTACCAATGTTTACAGAAAATATATGCACTATGACAGAACAGAATCAAATCAGTAACACTTTCCTTCCAGCGCTATCTGCGAGCAGTTTCAACGTAGAATCGCCAATCTTTTGAATCCCTTTTTATTATGCCGCAAAACCTCACATTTTCGCTGGCAGACACATTTGCATTAGCACACGGTTGCTCAATACACACAGCATTTTTTCAATTATCGACCATTTTGTTTTCCGCTCATTGCGTCAGCAAAAACAAACTGTCGGAAATACCCCATTTACTATCACTTTTGCTTACCTTTGCTGCATTCTTCCAACCACGAAGTCAACACAACACTCGAAAAATTTGATTTTTTTCACACTTAATTTCCTCCACGTCGCCAAATGTAGTGTTTGGATAATGGACCGCACAAACTAAAACGACTTATCCGTTCGATGGTCAATCTAAAAGTGATACGTTTATTCTCTATTTCCATTACAAGTGGTGCTCTTCTCTATCTTTCGCTTTCGCTACCCTCTCTTGAACTGTTGGCGTTACACTCAGACGTTATTACACTCTAACATCAGATCACTACAGTTATTACACTCTAACATCAGATCACTACAAGTATGACAGATGCCTCTGGAGTTAATGCCTTAGTGGGTGACTGAAGATGACATCATAGCTAATATTGCTTGTGGCACTATAAACTGGATTCGAGCCGCACTGCGCAATTAACATGCTTCTAATAGATTCTTCTTATTGACTGGTCTGCCTATGAGAGATCCATCTCTATCACTTAAAATATATTTTTCGACAGCTCGCATTTTTAAGTAGCAGGTTGATCACTCGCAGTTCGCACTTTGAAAGTGCGGAGTCCTGGTTGGTGAGAAGTGCGCAATACTCACTGTTTGTTATTTGTTAAACGAGCACAACAAAACTTGCCTAACTTGTATTAGTGATAAATTTTTTTATATTCATCACTTGCGTTGGGACATAATTACATCATTCCGATATCACAACAGTGGCTGCAGCGCCGTGGGCCTTACTGCAATTGATGGACGTCATCATTCGTAACCGAACGCTCTTTCGATACAGTCGAGTGTGTTGCCTTGAGTTAGGCGATATCGGTGAAGGTGTTTATCCCAGCAAGGGCTGGAGTATAAACATTATAAACGTTAAATTGTGTCAGACAGTGCAGTGTAGTGCGGTTCTAAACAGTTTTCTAACCTGAAAGACGGTTTTGTTTAGACGAGCTATACCAGCTCTCTACTGTGTGAAAGTCATGCGGGTGACGGATAAAAGAAACGAAGGATCAATTCACCTACCAGCTCGTCAGGAACCAACTGGTGCAGTGTTTCGTTTTTTTACTTTTCTTATCGATATTTTTTATTTTTTATTCTTTTTATCGTTTTTGATTTTTTTAAAATAAGTTAAATAGTGCGGTCGAGCGTGTTGCTCCGCAACAAAATAGAACAAACAGAAGGATCACCCTCCGAACGAATCTTATGGGGAAGAGTAACGTGTATCTGATTCGGAGAGAGATGATGTTATAGTCGATCCACTTCCCCCACTTTCCCCCAATGTCTTACAGCCAAGGATGCAAAATGCCTACCTTTTCTGCGGCTGCAATTCTTCTGCCTGCATTCTCATTTCTCTTTCGACGCTATTGCAGGATGCCCAGCACTGTACGGCACAGGGCCAAAAATTCTCATACCCATTCAATGAACGATGAAATTCACTGAATTCACCTTCGTCTTTTCGCTGCCTCCTTCGTTACTAAATTCACACAAAGCAAAACAATAAAAACAACGCCCCTTCTTTTTTCGATTCTATGGAAGCGAGTAGCAGAAGTAGTGACTTTCGTTTTCCTATGACAATACGAAAATTCAATCTCGTTTTAATTTCAAATCAGTAATTTCGATTTTTATTTTAATTTTCATTAAATGAAATTATAGCAATGTGCATCATAAAATGTAACTAGAACGCCGCAAACACAGGAAATATGCACACCAATAGTGCTTCCGTCGTCCAATATCATCGCCAGCTTGTAATTCTCCCAAATAGAACAACGACAAATAAATATCATTACTAGTTTCTATTCGTTTGGCCAGCGCTATGTGCAATATCGAAGAGACTAATGTCGTTCTCAATTTCGAAGCGAAAACGAATGTATGGAGGAAATAATGAATTGAATTTACCCGCATGCTTTGTCGTAGGCCGTTGTCTCATTTTCGGTTTCGTAATGTTCTAGTGGTTTAGAAAGTAGCATCGCTCGCTCGTCATTTTCGTCAGATTTTGGTAAACGAAAAAAAAAAAAAATTTCGACTCTGGTACGGCAGTCTGTAAGCAAAGTGGTAACATGACAAAAAATACTGCCCCCAGTACAGCCACCACACGCGAGCGGTACAGCTTCTCTTTCCTTATTTTACACTTTTTAATATTTTCAATCACAAACGATTTTCAATATTTTCAATCACAAACGACGACAATAAATGCGGTTCGTTTACGCCACGACCGGCATCAACGCTTTCGTGTGTGGGCCTCTCCCTTTGACTACGCAGAGAAAAGTGTACAAAGCGAGAGAACAAACTTTAATACGCCACACTCGCACCGAGCAGTCGGAGTACAGCAGCAAAACAAAAATGTATTCTACTGCTCTACGGGAAAATGTACTCGGTTTGGCTACCCTTCTGGCAAGAGCTGTAGTGATGCGTCGCTGTAGCCGTACAGCCGCTTGTGCAAATCTAAATATACCGAAAAAATGTAGTTTACCGGTACCGGCCAATGGTATCGTTAGAAATAGCCTCTTTACGCTGGAGTATCGCGTCTACATTCCTTCTCGTGATGTGGAGATCCACGGTGTGGTAAGTGATGCGGGTCTAACTGTCGATGATCTGATGAAGGACCGTAACCTTCAATCAGTTAAGATTTTGGAGTGCAAGCAACTGCACTCAAAGTCCATCGAAGATGGGAATTACTATCCATCAGACTCGTTTCGCGTAACCTTCGCCGGATCTGCACTTCCGAGCTACGTTGAAGTGGGAGGAGCTCGTCTACCTGTGCGTCTGTTTGTACCGCGGGTCATGAATTGTTCCAACTGCAAGCAGCTAGATCACAAGCAATGGTGCGGTAAATGTGGGGAACGCCATGCGGATGATACTTGCAGTAGGCCCGCTGAGAAGTGTGTTTACTGTGGGGAGAATCCGCATGCACTTTTGACATGCCTAACGTACAAACTTCGCGCGGATAAACTGAAGCGATCCGCCAAAGATCGCTCCAGACGCTCTTACGCAGAAATGCTTCAAAGAGCTGTTCCACTTATCTCCGAAAACCCATTCGCTCTCTTGCCAACTGACGATAACGCCTCTAACGACCCTTGCGAGGGGCATTCTTTGGCTCCGCTTGGAAACTCTAGGAAAAGACCTAATCAAAACTCACCTGAACTTCCTCGTAAGGGTCCTAGGTTGTCCCAAACAAGGGTACAAAATAAAAATAATTCATCAACTGGAAGTGCTGGTACAAATCCGAAGATAATACCTCCTGGTTTTGGGAAATTGAAATACAACCAGAAGTTCTCAGCACTCCCCGGGGCACCAAAAATCCCAAGTGCTCCAATTTTACAGTCAGAAACTCAACCTAAAACGGGATTCCTTAAATTTTCTGACATTGTGGACTGGATATTCATAGCTTTCAACATTACCGATCCTCTGAAAAGCTTGCTGGTTGCTATTCTACCAACAGTAAGAACATTTTTAAAACAGTTGACTGAACAATGGCCCCTCCTTACAGCGATCGTATCCTTCGATGGCTAACTTATTAGGCGGAATCAGGGATCTGATCACTGTTTTACAGTGGAACTGCAGAAGTATTATCCCCAAAATTGATTCATTAAAACACTTGCTAAATTACAATCATTGTGACGAGACGTAGCAACACAGTTTTGTATAGCGTGGAATATTCAAACCGTTGGATATTCGATTTCGCCAAGAAGGTTTGTCCGAATTCCGCTCCGGCACAGAAAATCTACTGCGCCGCGTCGCCTCACAATACCGCCAACGAAACACCGTTTTCGATAGTGGAATTCTCACTTGCTCTCTCATCATGTAACTATAAAGTTCCAGGGCCAGACAGAATCAAATTCAACTTGTTGAAGAATCTACCAGACTCTGGCAAGAGACGCTTGTTGAATTTATTTAATAAGTTTCTTTGGGGTAACATTGTCCCACATGATCGGAGACAAGTGAGTGTCATCGTCATCCAAAAACCAGGAAAACCAGCCTCCGACCACAACTCGTATCGACCGAAGCAAATGGCTTACTGTCAGATACACAATTTGACTTCCGCAAAGGCAAAGGGAGGAACGATTGCCTTGCGTTGCTCTCAACATACCTAATCGATTAAACTTCAACATCCATGAATTAAACTAATGAAAAAATTAAAAGGAATTGACAATTTTTATCATTTAAATGTATAAATAGCGATCAAACTGTAATTGTAACAAAAACATGTTATATGAGCAATCGATGGGTAATCTAATCACCGAAAATTTGAAACGAAGTTTGTTAAAATCGACAAAGTAGAACTAGAGATATTTACGATGAAGAAGACAAACATTTTTTTTCAATTTAAGATTGTTTTTCCGCGATATTGCAAAATCCGCTCCATATAAAAAATCCGACCCATTTTCGCTTTAACTACGGAATTCATATAAAAATGTTCAGGATGCAATTTACTGTAAACCAGTGTAATTGAAAAATAAAACTTTCTATAAAATATAATAAAGGCGATAGGAACAAAATGTAGACAGTTACCCTAACACCTCTCAAACACACAACCAACTGGTTGCGCATGTGCTTCCTGTTGTATGGAGAGGCTGAGCTGAAAATAAAACAACTCGGTCGAAAAGGGGCTTGGCTCACGCAGACATTCTCAGAGCTTAATTATTCGCCTGTTGAGTACCATCTGGTGTCATTGTGTACTGAATAATTTCGTAACATCGTGGAATCTTCGACAATAATCTTTTCAGGCTGCATTGGCATTGAATCATTTTGACCTGGATTTTGCGTTTGAATTTGGAGGAAAAAAATTGCTGGACTTAAGAAGAGGTTGGTGGCCAAAAAAGCAAGATCACAGTGGGCGTAAAATAAACGTCATATACCTGGTTGCTGGTTGCTTATAGCAAGCATACAAGATTAGTAGACCATGATTGCTGGGTATGACATCCGGATCATTATTGGCACGTTTTTTGCTATCACATTCTGACTCGAGAAATTTTGGTCATGTCCGCTCGGCTGATAATCACGATTCCAAAAGAAAGGGACAGGAAAATTGTCTGCTGTCGTGATAAGATAAGACCGTTTTTTGCGATTTCTTTCGCTGATGGAAGTATTGCATGGAATAGCTAGGTTAGTCAGATTATTTTCCAGAACGTACACCAGTCAGGCAAAAAGACCAAATGAAGCATCACGTGCATCTCCAGACCAATGCTGTCACTATGTACCAAGATTCGCCCATTCGTTCATTAACATCAATTATCGCAGAGTGCTACATCTCGATTGGAGGAATTTTAATTGATAAAACAATCTTCAGCTTTCAGCATCAGAGGGTAGAGATGTGTTCGTGGGTGTCAGTGCTCCATTACAAAACACGAATATTCATCAATGCCTACTGGGTGATAATTCATCATGCTGCCGCAGTCCGTTACTGGAGAGACGGCAAGCGCCAGGCATGGCACACTATTGCACACCTCGAATTTTGCGAATGTATGAGGATAGTAAATACTTGCGCATGTTTCGGTGTGAACCGGTCGGAACTGCGCGAAGCCATCATTGCCAACCAACAATGTGGTAGGAAAAAAAATAGTTTAAATTGTTTTCAAGAATATGGGAACCCTTTTGAAGGTAATTCATTCACTATACTAAAGGGAAGCGTAATTGTAATAATTTTTTACCGGGAGCTCAGCTTTTTAAAGGTAAGAACTATTAACTCGTGCCGGCTATAAATGCGCATTAACAATTCACCATGCGTCTCCTCCCATACCGTAACGTTCACTAGGTAACTGCAAACTAACGGAAATCCACGATGTTTCAATAAAGGTGTAAACATTTGTTATTTTTGATCGTTTTGATTCTGCTCACAATTGGAATTAAGCATGAACAATTAAGTACGACGGGACTTCAACAGTATCAATTGTTTGTGTCCATTTTTACTTCTTTATTTTCTATGGGAAAAATGACAGTCTCACCCATTTTATAGAGAAATGTTTCCACCTTTCGTGCAGAAGTTTGCGACTTTGATTTTCGATTAGACCGAAGACAAGTACGCATGAAATACACGGAAAAGTGGCTGATTGAGTTGCGCATCTCCGAAATTGCAATTAAAGTGAAATTCCAGTTTATGATTTATAATTTATTATTTTCAGTGGCAATGACTTAATCTGTCTTTGAGCATAGAACGAACCAACAATTAACCTCGTACCATGCGTCAGCATAGAAGTGGCATAAAAGTACAGTTCCGTGGTTGCGTGCGAATACATGCTGTGCACAAACATCTGTAAGAACGATCGAACGATGAGAACCCCGGGAGAATGATACTGTAGACGTAGAAAATACAAACGAAGGCAGCAAAGAATGAAAAATAGCCAAACCAAACCAAATGTGTATAAATACCAGTCGCCCAGTCGGTTTACATGTGCGAACGCGAGACGTAGCAACACAGCTTTGTATAGCGACCTCTGCCGCGGCTGCTTTGCTTTAGAGGATTCTGGTTTGAGTTGGGTGGTGGTTCAGCGCCTACTAGCGACTGACTGGTTGCGTTTTGCGATTGATCTACGACAAGCACGCGAAGACGACGGCCCCGTTCAGTTTATTGTTCGCAGCCGACCCGTGTGGACGTGAAATTGTGGAAGTTAAAGGTGTGTCTTGCGAGTGAATATAAAGTGTACAAAAAAGTGGAAAGTGTTGACCGTCAGTCAGAAGCCGTTGCTTGGTGTGTTTGATCGGTGTAGTTACTGCGTCCCAGCCGATAGTGTATATAAGCAAAAGTCTAAGTACCCGGAACGCTGGGACCGGATTTGGAGACGAGCAAAAAAGTGGGTTTTTTGTCATTTTACGATTTTTTTGTTCGTAGGTACCACTTGCAGTAGATTGATGTGTGTCGTTGGATTAATTTTTTTCGTCGTTGAGGACAGCTTTTTTACAATTAAGCACTCGCAGTATGGTGTTTGAATATTTATAGAAATGTTGATATACAGACCAAGATAGATTTCAAACTATTTTTATACGAAGTAAACAATTCGTGACAGTTGTCGATCTAGTAGATAGTAGTTTTTTCGTTGGTAGTGTGTTAATATTTTTTTTGTGTGTGCGGTTATGAAAGTTATCAACAGGAAAGTGTCAGGCGATTTTTATCGCTTATACATTACAATTTTAGTTGTGTATAATTCAAGCCTGATGGATTTAGAAACAGTAATTGTTGGGAAATTAAACCAGTACTAAATTTGATAGCGTCACGATTTTTATCTTCGCTATCATGGGACGCACATTCGTTTTTTTTAAATAAACACGTGTGCGATTCACAGCACAGTTGTGTGTTTAGCAGCTGCTGCCAGAAAGAAGATACGAGGAGAATGAAAACGCGCCAAATAATTCATGCATGTAATAGATTGAGCAATTACCATTCAGCTATCTAGTCAGCTCTTTCCGTGTGTTAGTAGTACTAGAAGAAGAATAGCAGGCCGGTGATTGATTCATACTGCACCGGTTTCTCGACCTTTCCCTACTTTAGGATGTAGGTATGTTGCTTTCAGTTCTTGCTCAGTTTTTTTTGCTTTATTCTCTTTCCGTGCCTGGTTCGGTTCAATGGTGGCATTAGTGGTGCCGAGCCTCCATTCTGTTGCGTAGTTATGTGTGTTGATTATACATTTAAAAGAAAACATGACGAGTGCAACACTGACCTTACTCACGGTACTCTGGCTCAGTACGAATGGCACACATGGTGTCAATGACTGCAAATGTTTATTGCTGTTTATTTAATAGATATAGTTCGATATGTGAGACTTTAGGTAGTAGGAATTAAAGGCTCAACTAGATGCGGATGTGGGTTATTTTCCAAGCTGCAACCGTAATGTTTATAAATATTACCAAACTTAAATCATTCTAAAGTGAAATTATGGAGAATCATTTTGGTCTACATTCTGATTTAAAAAAAAATCCTTGGAGTTGGAAAAAAATCTAAGACATCTCAACTAGGATTATCACTTTTGATGAAGGATTGACCCACCGATTTTTACTGAACTGGGGTAGGCTTCAAGAGAGACATTGAAACCAGACAGAAATTCGTTTCAAAGCTCACCTTTTTTACCAAATGAGAGACAAATATGCACTCTTTCACTTCTTCTGTAACTCATCAGGGTATCATTGTAGCACTGGTTGGAAATTTACTATAATTGACCCGCATTCACCGAAGAGTGCTTTGTTTTGGCAAAGCATAATACGCATCACGGTTCTGCGCCGTTCACATTAAGTTGCAAGTTCTGTCGGTTTAGTTAGGTGTAGAATGTCAACTCTCCAGCTAATCGCAATGAATCCAAAGCTATCAGCCACTCTCGCTGTGGAGGATAACTCGAACGACAATTGCATCACCACAGTCGCTAGAGAATTTCCAACAAAGTAGCAAAGCGCAGCTCCCTGGCAAACAGTTAAGGGCCGCTGCAGAAGCAACCAACGTTAACACCGGAAAGACTCTGGGTGTTGAGGTGTTAATGGTCGCAGACGTTTCCGTATCATTCGGTTGGGCCTCAGTGGCGGCGCTAGGGGGGGGGGCGAAGGGGGCGAAGGGGGCAAGGGTGTTTGGTTCATCGTTAAGAATCTCTAGAGGGGTGATAGAGAATCATATTTGGCGTCAAAAATCATGCTACACAAACTATCAAATCTCAACTGTTACCAAGTTATTCAACTTTTACCGTAAACAGCTTGTTTGTCTTTTAATATCTTTAACTCAAAAAGTATACTTTGTGTTTTCAATCTTTTAATTCCATTGGATAGGTATTTCCTTTCCTGTTACGTGTAATGGGTACTTTGGTCCAGCATAGTCGATAAGCCAACCGGTCTAATAAGTGTTCTATAGAAGGTTAATTTCGTGCGGTAGCGTACGTTTTTCGACTAAATGATTTTTTTTTGGAACCGGCGATTAGCAAGGGGTAAACAAACCAACATTTTTGTTCACTGATTTCTAGACAGAAGATTATCCGAGAGCTTAAAAACGATAAGGCAGTTGGGAAGACAAGACGCACCCAGCGTTTGAATAATTTTTTTTAGAAATTACTTTACAAATTTATTCTCAGTCCGAAATATTATATTTGAATTCAAAAACAAGCAAATATTTGCATATTTTTAGATTACTCAAAAATTTTGAAGCGAGCTAGAATTATTTCACATGAATTATTTATTTTTTCCTTATTTTATATGTCTGTAGAAAAAAGCCCCACCTTGTCTCACTTCCGAATGAGACTTAACTACATGTTGTACCGTATTGTGAACATCCACGGTATCACTCTGTGCACTCACACGCAACGTGAGTGCCTACACGTGGAGTTCATCATAGCAGGCCTTGGTATTGCCTCCTTGAGCTTTCGACCAGCCTATAGGTAAGACGCACGATAACATACCGTGCAGGGTGATTCCTTTTCCAGTCTGGTGTACATGGAATACATACCACTTATTTCTCTTCGTAGTTATAACGTTAAAATTCCAGCTGTCGCCATCTGCCGCTTCGTGGGTTAATACAAATTTTATGGAAGATATTTTTGTTTAATATTTATGATTAAAACATCCTTTAAATGTCATGATAACATCTATCACTCTTAGAAACTTTTTGTATTATACTTTGACTTTATTGATAATCCTCCAGGATACATACCCAGGGCGCTAGAGGGTTCGAGCGTCGAAAATTGTATTCTGCCCCACTGTGTGCTGCCTGCAAGGTAGTCCTCGTGTCCCAATGTACTAGATTCTAAGGTGCTATTGCTCTCTCGCTCGGTCTCTGTAAAGCACGTGGATTTATGGAAAATATATGGAGTCGAAATTTATTACTGATCTGATATGCAAAGGAACAGAACCATCATCACGAGAACACAGAACCATCATCATGCTTTTTGGCTTTGCGATCAATATGGATATCATTGGCGTTGAGCGTAGAGCAGTGGAAGAGACATTGTTGCCTTTTAAAAGGGAAGCTGCAACAATCGGACTGGCTATAAACTCTGACAAGACAAAGTACATGGTAGCTGGTAGAGAACGCGCAGTCGTGTTGGGTTCGAGGTGGAAATTGATGGGGTACGCTACAACAAATTCATATATCTTAGAACCCCAGTGACATGTTAGCCGCGAAAGAAAAAATCATGTTGCTACTGCGAATATGGTTTACGTAGTCAGCTAAAATCCCACAGCCTAAGGATGCGCGCAAAATTTGCTCTATTCAAATCGCTGATACTCCTTGTTGCTCTGTACGGCCATGAGGCATGAATGTTGTAAGAAGCAGGATATCGAGTGCTTGGTTTGTTTAGGAGAAGAATTTTGCGTTCAATACCCGGCAGCACAGTAGAAAATGGAGAATGGCGCAGACGCCTGAACCCCCAACGGTACCAAGTATACAACCATGCTGACATTGGAAGGCTATCAGCGTGGTTGTATACTTGGCAGACTACAGTGAACTGGGCTTGTAGTGCGGAATGACGAAAGAGAAACCAGTTAAAGTTATGACCTGAAAAAGGTTGTCGACTGTGGGCTGTGCACAATTTAGGAAGATGCGCGTGCGGTGGGCGTCCATGGAACTGGCGGTCCAAGATCGAAAATCTAAAATACAATCACTAGGTCACTAAGATAATGATGACGATTGTTAGTTTGTTTATGTAAATTCGAAAATATGACCTTTCACCTAGGGACGTTTGGGAGCACATAGGACTCAATGTGTGATAAGCAATTACTTACAAAGCTGAGGCACGAGCTAGAAGCTGGCGAATACTGGGAAGTGTTCACCATTCGGCGACCTTCTTATTATTATAAAAATACTACAAATACTATTAAAAAAATTGTTGACTCTTGCACCATAATGAATAATTACACTCTGCCGCAAAATAAAATAAAATAATGTAACTTTTAAAGTGTTCCAGAAAAGGTTGCAGGTCTGATCAAATACAATACAAACCTACGTTTGATCAAATTAATATACCCTTAAAAGATTGATTTGTAGCAAAAAAACTTTTTCTCGGGTCTAAACAATTAGTTACGCGGTCATTTGTTATGTTCTTTTGTTAAAAGTATTATGCGGTATTTTTCATAACAATCAGTTGAAAAATGGCATTGTAGTTATTCATTTTTTCTCCAAATTAGAAACTTGCTCGCATGAACTTTTAAGGGGACGGTTTCATATAAAATTTTTTTTGCTCGATTCCTTATACATTTAAAAGTATGTGTGTAAACTTTGAAATTAAAATTAGGAAAAATAACGGAAGTTACGATTATAGAATGCCATAATGCGCGCAATGCCTAACTAATCTCTTAAGAGTTCATGCAAGCAAGTATCTAATTTGGAGAAACAAAAATTAACTTTACCATTTTTAACCGAATTTGGAGATAAACAGATCGTTAAATGCAGAACTAAATCTCTCTAAATTTTTAATAAAATAAGAATGTTGAGTAATTTTCCTAATTTTCATGAAAAAATCGCAAAATATTGATTGTTTACAAAATGTTGTCCCAAACCCGCAGAGTATTTTAAACAAAAGAACATAACTTAGCATACCGTTGCACAGAGGAGTAACTAGAACAAATTCTTGGCCAATAACTAAAAAAAATTTTTTTTCTATTTTTTATTTATTTATATTGTTTTAGATACCTAAAAGCATACTGCATATTGTGGCAAAATAAAGAGGTTGCCAAAAATTGCTAAAGATTTTTTGCATGGATGCAAAATGGTGATATTTTAAGGGGTTTTTAATCATTTTTTTATTATATATTCAGCAAAATCGCTTTCTAATGATGATGACTGTATTAAATAAGACAATATTATAACAAACGTAATTGAACACAACTATTTGTGTTATCTCAGCTTAAAAATAACCGAAAATAGTAGTGTTTCTGTGAATTGGACCAGTTTTAGAAACACCCTTTTTTAACTTTTTATTCCAAATTCGAATGATAAAAAAGTTACATTATACGGCAAGATCCGGCAAAGTTGCTAAACATTACAAAACAAGATTCCGGTTATCCGAAAAACATTCAATCTCTTCCGATCTTTTCCGATCCACAAATTCCAAGCGATTTGAAAATATTGATATTTCCACTAATTTGAGGTACACCAAAATGCTGTAGGGCCAAATACTATGTTTGGCAAAATGTATATCTATAAAGATATGCACAGGTATCCCTTTTTTCTCCTTTTTCCACTGACTAATTGTTCATGCATCGGGAAAAACAAATGTATTCACAAAGATGACCTCGAAAATACTAGTATTCGGGAGGGTCTAGAAAAATGACCTTTGCACTGGTAGGTGGATACATACCAAATTGTCCCAAAAACTAGTTATTTACTATTTTTAGTTCACATTAAGGCATAATAACAGCAATAGCCGCAATAAATAGTTTTGGCCAGGATTCGACCCCAGTTACTCCTCTGTGCGTTGGAAAAGTCTTTTCTTCAGAATACAGAAATCGAAAATCGGTTAAAAAATGAAGTGTAGAATTTTTTTAGCGGCAAAGGTCCGGAAATACGAAATTTGCAATATATCAAGATTTTGAAGGAATACAACATTATTTTGAATTGCATTTTATGAGATCTACAACCTATTCTAAGTCACTTGAAAAGTACAAAATCACTATAGCACCGTGTTATTTGTAATACTCCAAAGGCAAGAAGAAAGTGAACATTGTGATAATTTAGTATGAAAAGTTAATATTTATTTAATATACATTAATCCATTCTTGTCCGACTTTTCCCTGGCGCATATACGGCTCCAAAACAATTTTTCATCAAAACTGTGGGGATCAAGGAGCATGAAAAATGGCAGCACTGCTCCAGCGGGATCTAGCCAGACAAATTGCAATTACTTCAGTTCTACGAATAATACGTAGAGGAACCCGGGGCTATTCGGACCTACTTAAGCAAATCGCCCTTTTAGGTGGATAGTTGTGAAAAAGTTACCGGTCAAAAGTCCGGCGTCGGCGGTAAAACATGATGATGAGTTATGTTCTACCATAGACCATGCGGTAGACTTGGGTGAAACGCCCAACTCCTACTCTGCAGAAGGCAAAAAATTCTTCACATTTCCTTTCGATCATGCCCATATGAGCCTGCCTAGTTCTAGTTTTCCGTTCTAAGTTTATAACTGATTCGCTCTAGAATACCTATCCGTCTTTCAATTTCATTGCTTTCGTTTCTCTTAGTCTCAAATTTGCCGAAAATAGCCAACAAAATCGATACAAAAGTCCTAATTGTTAGTTTGAAACCTCAGCTACATTTTGGTGCCATAAAAGGTTCATTTGCACCACTCAATGGCAGCGCTAGGCGATGATTTGCAAACCTCTACCTTTTTCCAGCCATGGGTAATTCGGACCTCCCTACGGGGCAATTCAGACCGTCATTTTTCTTTAATTTTTTTACAATGGAATTATGTTTACCTATGAATTAGTTACAAGAGACACTCCTTAAGAAACAAAAAAAAAATGCTTTACAAAAACTTAATCTGGTCTGTCGCAGCTGTCGATTGGCGGCCCATGTATTTTCTTTGCTGTGGCGTGTGCAACGGTGTGCGCAGCCGCAAGCCGCTGAACGGTGGTTGACGGAATAGGGGGACCGAAATAGGAATAGCCCCGTACGCTCATATCGCACAAAAGTGGTGAGCGTCTTGAAAATATATATGTTTTCACCCAAACAAAAATCATTCCATAAAATAGGAGCCTCAAGCTTTCCAAAACACTTGCCTTTTATTTTTTCACTTTTATTGGTTGCTTTAATCACGGTTTTTCCATTATAATGATTTTTGTTTTGAGAATGGCAAAACAACGAAACACGTTGTTACTCCTTTCTACAAAGAACAAAGAACCAACTTCAGCTCTCAAAATTAATGTTTCAGGATAGCGGTTCCACGAATTTGTACGATAGTTAGAAAGTCTTACTATTTTCTGAGAAATCGAGGGGGTCCGAATTACCCCCACTGCCTTAATAGCCCCGGGTTCCCCTATATATGCTAGTGCTCAAATGAAATTTAATAATCTCAACAATTAATTTAATAATCTCAACAATTAATTTTATAAGCTAGTCTTGCCTTAGCCAAAACTTATAGTTATAGATAGAAATGGGTTTAATGGGGTTAAAGGTATATTAAGTTTCTCTGATCGTTTAGCTAGAGAATTTAAAAAAAGGCATGGTTGATCGCCAGTAATTCACAAGAATTATATTTTAAAATGATTTGTCCCATTCTATGATCAGTGTTTTTAAATATGTAAGTTTTTAAAACAAATAATTTTTAAAAAAATAATTGTGATGCATTCAATAGGATTTTTTTAGCAACTTCGCGATTTTTTGTCGTTATATAATATTAAAATTAATTAATCTTGCACTTAATTTGATTTAATTTGAATCTTGCACATTTCATACCTTAATTTTACATTTAGGGTAATTATAACTAATATCTTATATTTTATAAAGAATCTACCAATAGCGCGACGCTAACATGTGAGCGGAGTCATAGCGCCACCTTTTGCGAGCAAATTTATGCGCAGCACTACCGCCATGAACAAATATTGACAATAAAATGTGATAAAATTCACTTTCATGAAGACATTTTCTAATACTTCTATCATATTTGTTTCATATAGGTGGGAAAAAATCGAACTCATTTGAAAAATCATTATAAAAGGGGCGGCAAATTTAATTTTTGGCCCGAGCGGCAAAACACCTCGCGCCGCCACTGTTGGGCCTTGATAGAAGCTCGTGAACATCGTGAGTGTTTCGATTCTTCTGTAACTATGGAATATTTTGTGACGGGTTTGTTACCCTGTGTGGAGTTTTCCTCTTCCTTGGTGATGGTCTTTAGTTCAGTTTAACCTTCTGGTCGTATCCAAAGCCAATCTCAAAATTACGGAAAATATACCCATCCTGCTTCCCTTCCCGATCAGAAACACAAAACAGAAATATTTTAAAACTATATCTTGCATTGTTATTTGTTATAAATTTCTGATATTTTAACCTAATTTAACCTAATTTATAACACGATATGTTACAGTCAAGAGTCGTTCAGTAGTCTTGTTCGTTAAGTTATTTGGCAGTTTTCACATTTAAACAGTAAAAGATCCTGATCTTAGGATAGTGTTGTTATCATAATTATTATTGTTTATAGGGGCTTTAACTTATTTGGTCATTCGCCCTTAGATAGCGTTCTGTATGAATAGCGGCTTGATATTGTTGCCTCTGTTTTAAGATGTGGGGAAAGTTTTTGGGAATAAACTATTCTGATAGCTCTAGCGATTGCACTGATTTATGATCAATCCTTCGCACAGGTTTCACACCTCTACTACCAACTTTTATTTCTTGTGTACCGTTTGGGAGGTATATGAACTCTCTCAACACGCCAGAGCTCCGCTGAATAGAAAAATATTGGCAATCGTCAAGCGGAAGCTCAACCTCAGTTGTCAGCGAGATGCTTTTTAAAGTAAACTGGTGGTCTGTGGCTATGAAAGTGAATGTTCAAAATTTGATGGAAGGAGTCAAATGAAAAGACCGGAAATTCGCACTCGCTAAAAAGGAAGTTTGAGTGAATATTTTTTCTTTACTCTATATGAATTAAACTTGCAAAATAAATATGCTTTTAATTGAGACCAATTTTTGACCGGGACACCCTTTAAGATTAAATTATTCCATTTACTTACTTGAATAGATGTATTTTTGGGTGCCTGCTTGGTGTGAAGGCACCTATAAAATTAACGTTCATTTACAAGCGGACACCTACCGTCTTTGGTATTAATTTTCTCGCCGATGGTATTGGCAGTTGATTTTGGGGTGCTAAATGCTGCTTTTGCAGTTGTTATAATAGCCTGAAGAGCTGAGCGGGCAATCGGTTGTGATGCATTATCCTAACCATCTTCCGCACAATGTCTTCCATGGTTTGTCGTCTGATTACAGTACTTGCATAGGGGAATATTTAATTGTAGTTCCGTTGGGTTTGAATTGTATAGCCAAGTAGGAGGGAACTGGTCATTCGATCTGCATCCTCTCCAGAAGAACACACGTACCTAAAACCGGAATTTTTTTTCAAGTATCAAGTGTGATGGATTCTTACCACTGTGTTGTCATTTTCCTTCTACACGGGAGTCTTAATTTCAACACAGTCACTTTGAACCACGCATTTTAAATTGTTTGGCGAAATCTTTAGCTTGGGCTAACGAATCAATTGATATCAGTACTGCATTGCCAAGGTGATGATACTGAAGATAGGCGACTTCCGTAAGCCTAAGCATCATTTTTACCTACAGCTGACGTCATCCCTCGAGGCCATCTCAGATTCCTTATTGGAGTCGGTATTTTCAGGAAAAATACTAGAGCTGAATTAAGAGAACAACTAGCACAAAAACAAGTAGATGTCGATTCAACCACATTCATTGAAGGTAAGCTTGTTGGGATGCGACAACATGTCTCTGTTTTGGTTTATTCGAAATAAGCCGTCATGTTTGTAAAATTGCTCCATGGCGATGATCAGGAAATACTTAGTTCTAATGTCTAAATCATTTAGATATGGGGAATTTAATTTTGGCGGTAACTGTGTTCCCAATGGTTGAATATGCAGGCGTTTTGTTACTCGTAACCAGTTCCGCTCAGTGTAGCTTTGGACTAACCTGGTTCTGAGCTAATCGTCATGCAGGAGGGAACAATGCACAGTCACTCAAAAATCCATTAGCATTAGCTCGGTAGCTGGCAAAATGCTAGATTATCCCGAAGGTACTGTGGTTCGAGAGATTATAAAGTACAAGGAACAGAGCCTAAAACGACGAAGTTCAGAGAATTCATCTTCGTCCTTTCCCTGCCTCTTTCGTCGCTAAATGCTCTCGATTCTACGAAAACGAGTAGCAGCAGCAGCAGCGACTTTCGTTTTCCTATGACAATCCGAAGTTGCAATTTCGTTTTGATGCACACTCAGTAATTTGCGATTCTCATTCATTAAATGAAATTATTGCAATGTGCATCTAATAATGCAACTAGACTATAGTTAAAGTGAGAAATATGCACACCGATCAGGCTTCCGTCTTACAATACCATCATTAGCTCGCAAATCTACAGAATCGACAAATAAATATCATTGCTAGTGTATTTTCGTTTCCCCAGCAGTAAGTTCAACATCGAAGTTGCCAATATCATTCTGAATCTCAGAGCGAAAACGAGCGTGCGGAGAGAATAATGAAAACGCTCTGCTACATGCATGCTTTGTCCTAGCCCGTTGTCTCATTTTCGATTTCGCAAAGTGCTAGTAGTATGGAAAGAAGCTTCGTTCTTTCGTCAGTTTCGCCTGATTTTGGCAAATGAAAAAAACATTTTCCGACTCTGACAAGGAAACTCTCATAACTGGCCACAATATGCATAAGAAGCTTCGAAGTGAAACCTTTTATCGTCAACTGCAGTTGAAAGCCACTCGTCAAAAATCAAAGCTGATACCTCGTGGATTTTGATTTGACAAAAAATTTGAATGCTGTACTGTACTCGCTAATCACATCATCACTAAAGCTGTCTCTGTCCATTTTTGCCGAAAATCAGCAGAATTATGCTGATATTTCTAGGTAGATCGATAATGAAATCTATAAGAATTTCAAGCAATTACCAAGGTTCCTGCTCGCGACATGGTTCCTAGAAGATTCAAGTTTGTTTTGGTGGGTAATTTTAAAGAAAATATGATTTGGCAAGGGATCTACTCTTGCGGCAAGAAAATCAACCTTTGTCTGATGAACAAGGCTATGAATTCGTACGTATTTGAAGGGGGAAAAACGGAATTTATCTTTCAATAAAATCCATGATGGTCCAGATACTTTTTGGTCAGATCTAGCCAGCTGCCATAACATCAAGGGCGTACTAAAATGGTACAACGACAATGGATTCAGCTCATGCCAAAAGAGCTGACTCCGCAAAATCGTTACCAGTTCCATCCAATATTGAGCGAAGCGAAAGAAGCAGTCACCAGCGACATTGGTCAGACGAAGAATTGATGGAATCAACTAGCCAAGACCGTGACTGTAGAATGTGTAACCGGTTGATGGTATCAACAGAAAACTGCGAGATTTTTTTCGAAATAACGCTGAATGATTTGATTCAGTTATTTTTAGTCCAGTCTGCTATCACTCGGAATAGGAATAATGCAAGCTTGTGAAGCAACAGAATTAGTAATAGCTTTACTCGTTTTGATTCCTTATACATTGTGCGAAGGTAAACAACAATGTCTCATATTCCCGCAGTATGAATTAATACCGAGGCGGTTGATGTTAAGTGTTGTCGTACCCATTCGTCCGTTCGGGACAATTAAAATCCCTCGATGCAAGAACGACGTTCGAGACAACAAGTGTAGTAACCCTAATTCTGTCAATCTTCCTGTATTCAATATTTGATAGGGTTCGTCCAGTATTTTGGGTACTGACCATTTATTGGCCATTATGATAGGTGGTATAAAGCAGAATCCAATCAATACGCAATAAAATGATCCGGGAGGGATGAAAACCACGTAAAAATGCAAAACTTTCAATACTAAAGAATCGTGGCTTTTGTACATTCGACCAAGTTGATCGAAAACACTATACAAAATTAAGTAAATGTTGTTTAGACTACTTGTGTATTTGAATAAAATAACTTGTGGTAGTAGGGCGACCCGGGGCTATTAAGACAGTGGGGGTAATTCGGACCCCCTCGAATTCTCAGACAATAGCAAGACTTTCTGACTGGAACCGCTACTCTGATTCTTTGTTCTTTGTAGAAAGGCTATACAACGTGTTTCATTTTTTGCCATCCTCAAAACATTATATTGGTAAAACCGTGATTAAAGCAATAAATAAAAGTGAAAAAATAAAAAAGTAAGTGTTTTGGAAAGCTTGAGGCTTCTATTTAATGGAAGAATTTTTGTTTGGGTGAAAACACAGATATTTTCGAGACGAGAAGTGGTGATTCTGTGCGAAATGAGCATACGGGGTTATTCGGACCCCCTATTCCGTCAACCACCGTTCAGCGGCTTGCGGATGCGCACACGCCACTGCAAATAAAATACATGGGCCGCCAATCGATAGCTGTGACTTACCAGATTAAGTTTTTGTAAAGCAATTTATTTTTTTTCTTAAGGAATTTCTCTTATAAATATGTCATAGGTAAACATAATTCCTTTCTAAAAAATATAAAGAAAAATGGCGGTCTGAATTGCCGTAGGGAGGTTCGAATTACCCCTACATTTTAAAAGAATGGAAAACCGTAGAGGTTTGCAAATCGTCGCCTAGTGCTGCCATTGAAAGGTGAAAATGAACCTTTTATGTCACCAAAATGTAGGTTTCAAACTAACAATTGGTACCCTTGACCGGTTATTTTTTTCACATCTATCCACCTAAAAGGGCAATTTGCTTAAGTAGGTCCGAATAGCCCCGGGCTCCCCTATAAAAAATACAACATTTTGAGACAGGAAAATATGATGCGCAGCTGAAAATATTGTCCAACTTTTCAAACTCTGAATGACTTTTTATCGATTCTCTATGGAAAAGGTAAACGGATCCTTCTCTGTTATTATCGATCTTACTTGATACCGTAGTGCGGGGCTACTTTGCATACTTTAGTTTTTCAATATTTTCTAACAGTCGCACTTTTATTTGTTTTATTATACTTTTGACAGAACCATCTTTTTTATCCATGTCTTTTGTCATTTTTATTAAGGGGGTCTTCTACTCTCACGGTTTCAAAAAATCGATTTTTTTCTTCGTTTAATTTCAATATATATGTCTCTGAAAGTACGCCACAGAAAGGATTTGGTGAAAATCATATTCCTTGGTATGTTTCTGGGAATTGAAAGGTACCCATATCCGGCCGTTTCTGAGATACCAAACGCGCCGTCTGTGAATAGTTCCTTGTTTTTTTGTTGAGGACGAGATTATCGTACGGAAGAAAGAATTCGTCGGACATGTTGAGAAGCGTATGGGAACGAGATTACGAAAACAGAACAAACAAAACAAAGGTGTAGGTGGGAAAGGAAAGGAAAGGTTGACGGACAAATTAATCGGCCAGCTAACAAAATTTTGTGCTATATATCGAGCTATACACCGTACTTTATCTTTAAACGCGTTTTCCCGAAAGTAGTATTTTTAAGCGGTCAAGTTAGACTTTCCATAGAAGTACTGGTCCGATTTCAATAATTTTTTTCCCCAATTGTTCAGAAAACATACCGCTATGTTTGATCGAGAGGGATTTGCAAAATGTCAATTCTTTCCATTTTTATGGTCCCTAATAAGTAAAAAAATAACGTAAATATTGGAAATTTTCACAACTTGTTACATAACTTTTACAAATTATAAAATAAAAGAAATCCCTCTCGTCTAAACATACCACACGTGACTATGATTATAGAAATTATGAGATTTCTGATTACAGATTACCCAATTTGCTACAACTTTAGTTAAGCGGGACCCATGCAGTTTCAACATCAATGTCATCAATGAAGTTTCAAGGTCGCGAGAGATTTTTCTTTTCGTCTTCAAAAGTAAAATTGAAAAGTCAAAATATGTATCTTCAAAATAAAAAAACGTTTCTAAATCCATTGAGTAGATGCTTTACAATTTATTCCCAAAAATTGAGCCCTAATTTTAGGCCTCGCGAGTAGAAGATCGCCTTAAGCGTTTCTTATGCTGAAGGACCGTAGTGCACGTAGTGCAATTTTTACACTTGAAGTTCATATCTGACTGTTACATTCTAATATAGAATATGTTTTGGATTCTTCTCGTCAGTAAGTAACATCGACTTACTGCTAGTTAGATAAGTACAAACCATCATCAAATTGGCACTAGTTAGACAATGAAATCCGAAATGTTAAAATTTAGTGCTATTATACAGCGAATATAAAGCCGATATAATGCTTTTGTGATGCTGTGGATTTATTTGTTATGCAACTTCTCTTGAAAATTTTATTCGGCATATTTCAATTTAGTAGAAATTTTACTCTTTACTAAAAGTAAATGAGTTAGCCTGACAATATGTTCGGGAAAGTTATTGTACTTTGCAATAGGGCATCGTAACAAAAAATTAATTCTCAAAAACTCCCCTCTCACATAGCGACAAATGTCAAAGTAAGCTCACTTTCCAATTTTAAAATAATTTGGTCAATTATTGACCCCACTTCGCCTGAAATTTTTGAAATTGGTGCTATGGGAAAATGGAGAAAAAATAAATGCTGTGCTTTTGAAGTAGCACTCAGAAATTTACAATTGATACCTTTTTTAAAAGAAATAACCTTAGTATTAGAATGGAGATATTTATGTTTCTTGGAAAATACGGAAAAGTCGGGTACCGGACCATTTTATCCCCGAAATCCCCTATCTGTCAATCTCTGCACAGTAATAGCACAGTATTTCGCCTTTTGTGGCATAATATCAGCATTATATTTGGATATAGGGCTTAACGGCTCTTTAAAACTACCCCATATGCAGGTCTAAAGCAGATATTAGGCTACTTTATAATGCTTACTTGGGACGTCTTGCATGAACGCTAAACAACTGACTGGTACCGCGTGAAGTCTCGATAGCACAGCAGTTCTGTTTGCCAACGAGGAATGGGAACCGAAACCGTCGTCACTCAAAAAAAACCATACTTTATGTTAGGTTTTGTGTCCAAAAATTGTCGAGGCGGAACAGGATCGAACAATTTTTCGAAATAGGACAAGCTTTAAATCATGTGGTACATAACGTGAGTGGATACAACGTGGTATGCCTTCTCTGCCGGAGTAGAATCCCCATTCAAGCTTCCTAGATGACATCAAATATACAATGATAGCGTTTTTATCTTTCATCATGCTCGTTATTTTCGACTCTAATGACGTGCATTTTCTAAAGTTGTCCGACGCCCCACTAATCAATAATTATTATGCGTGGAGAGAAGACTACGCTCTATATCTCCACGTAACGAGCTGGAACGTAGCCACGATACTTTGCCGTAAAACGGCTCTTGTAAGCAACCGCGTTCGCTTTGCTTCAGGCTACCAGCCACAACACGCAAGCGGCTAAGTAGGATTTTGATGATTTTTGTCACAGACAAATTTAAACCATCAGGTCCCGAAAAATGCTTAATATGTTCATATTTTGTTTTTTGTTGAATCAGATTCATGATCCAGTCGTTATCTAGGTAAATTTTGAGATGGGGACACCATCAGATAAATTTTTCAACATTACATTTTGAGCCCCGTCTTAAGGCATCGTTTCGAAGGTATACTGTGCAGAAAAAAATTCATTCAACTTAATTTAGAATATGGGTGATATATTGATGTTTTGTGATGGAAGAACATTACCGCTACAATATCTGCACTAGTGCACTGCGGCCACTGATCGCTCACGTGCTATTGTATCACAATAAGGGACTGTCTATTTAAACATATTTATTTTTGACTTCTACATGAGAAATTTGTGGATTTGAACAGTTTTGTGAGAAAATTAGAAATTGATGCTTTTTGGAAGGTACTTGAGCCAGCACAGTTTCGCGCACAAATATTAAAGGCGTTACGACTATACAGTAATACACATGCACATGCAAAAGTGTTTGTCGATCTTATTTTCCCGATTTATTTGGCTGAAATGTTTGTAAATTGGTCAAATTTTTATAAAAAAAATCACATCATGTTTCTTTTACAAGTTAAACTCATACAGAATAAAGAAAAACTATTCACTCAATCGGGCCTTTCGTTTGACTTCTTTAATCACGGTTTGCACAGCCTACTTGGTCATTTTGCTCGCCACAGAACGCCAGCGCCAACTGTCGTTCGCGACTTCATGACGATTGCCCAAAACTTTTTCTACTGGGCGGAGCTCTGGCATGTTAGCAGCGTTCATGTCCTTGGGCTACCTGTATGTTGTTCGCGGAATACCATTTCGAGGCCTTTAAAGTAAAGGCAAGATGCCAAATCCGACCAAAATAAAATGGAACAATTGTGTTGCATGAGGAAAAGCAACAGACGTTTTTCCACGCACTCCTGCACATACATTTTCTGGTGGATGGTCACGGTTGCGCTGCAAATGTCGCTCTTCAGGCCATAGGTACAGATGGCCTGCCAAACTAGTTATTTCTTTGCGAACTTTAACAGCTTAATGTGTTTGAAACATCTCTGCAAGCTTTCCTCATCCAGTCGACGTATAATATTTCTGTCCAGGAAACTGTTTAAAGTCTGCCTTGACGTAGGTTTCGTCCTTTTGTACCACACAATCCAACTTCGTCAGTATCTTCATATGTAGCTTCGACGATCGTTCGCTGGCGGACTTATTTTACTTATAGTCACGATTTGGAGTTACCATCTTCTTGTAAGTCGACAATTCGACTAGTTTTTTAGCGCGATGCATGGTTGTAGACGAAAGAGTAGTTCGGATTTTCGTGATGCGGGAGCAAAATTTTGCTCCGTTGCTCCTCTTGCTTCAATGCCATTTTCACAACTGAAGAGCATGTATGTCAAAATCAAACAGTAGGCATGATGTCTCACACAAACAAACATAAAAAAATAAGGGGTGCGCAGATTTTTTTAAAGCACGATGAAAAACATGCGTCAAGTTGCAGTTGACCAATTTTTGATCGTGACACCCTTTAATGTGAAATTAATTTTAAATACTTTGGAACCAAAAGTTGGAACGAATTTTCATAGCAGCCGATAGAAAATTAATCTTTTCATTCAGAACTAAGTTTGTGCTAATCAGTCCAGCCATTTCTGAGGAAATGATGATACATTTCTGCCAAATACACACATCCATACATTTTCCGCTCGCATCAAACTGAGTCAAATGGAATATGGAAATCAATCCATGGTACCTGTACCATTCGTACCAGGGACAGAAAAGTTTCTAATTACAATTTAGTGGTAAATATTCCGGACAGAGATTATCATTTTAATGGTAAAATAAATCCCCTGTCTAGATTGAAGTACCAATGGAAGAAATCAATGTTTGTTAATTTTTTTTCCGATAAAACAAGATCTGGTAATTGGAGGATTGCGTACCTACAGAATCGGAAATATGATTTAAATAGAATGCAATAATAATTCTCATTCAATATGAGAATAAAATTATGAAAATCGCTAGTCGTCTCTGGCCAACGGAACTTTAATTCAGGAACTTAGCTACATCAAACGCGACTTTTGGATCTGGCGGTTTTGGCCAATGGATAGGAAAAGAATGCGCTGCAAAAATAATTTTGCGCATATTTTAATAAGATTCGTATCTTCTCGGTATCATGGTTATATCAGTTTATATCAGGATTTCTTTATGTGAACGTATTCATCAGTTCATAACTCCGTAACCAGAAATTGGATCGAAATGAAATGCAATAGCAGTCTGCAGTCTTCTCCGAGAAACGATTGAATGACCCTTTTTAAACAAGCTACTTTTCGCTATCCATTGAATTTAAGGACATTATACATGCGAGCCACAACAGAGCTCCTACGCCACACACACACACACCTCTATCCTGCCTAACCATGTATCTGACATGAGCAAATATAAAAATACGTTTTTCAACACACTAACCTTGCCGGTGTCCCACGAAACTGCTACTTAAGGAAGCTAGAATATTTTCATATGCAATCAATCCGAGTTTTTGACGGAATGCCATCTGTAACTCCTATTTTGTGCGAAAATATCACCCCTCTTCACTTGGGGTTTCTTTTCGAAACACTCTTCTGCTCGTTTTCATTGCACTTTTTCAAATGCACTTTTTTCACAAACCACTGCAAAAACACTCGCGAAACTTTAATCGTTTACTAACAAAACTTCAAATTTTCTGCCAATGTGCAGATGACCGAAGGAAAATGTTCGGAAACTCTCATTTGTTTGAATTTTCACTTCATATTTCAGTTTTTGCTAATGTAAACAAGCGAGTCGGTGCCTAGCAACGTGGCTTCCACATATCTTAACCTTAAATCGAAGACTCCATATCAAGAAGACTGGCAACTCTGTCCAGAATCCGGAGACAGTAACAGCAACGCCACTTGCGGGTAAAGGTGGTACTTTCCATAGTGATGCACACACACATATACATTTTTACATAAAGCTTCCTCCCTTCTTCCAATAGAGGCGGTGTAACCTCTGTCGCTTCTCGTTTGTATGGGGGAAGGAAAGAGATATCAGTCTTCTTGATATGGAGTCTTCGCTTAAATCTAAGCTAGCGGTGCAAAACTGCATTCGTAAGCTCATCCGAAAGGGTGACATCACACGTGTGGCGTTGCTTCTAATTCACCTAATCACGGTGCCATTGAACTGACAGTCCGCAAACATGTGATGTTTGAGCGTCAAATTATTCGCTTTATCTGCGATAATGTGATAATATATGTATTCAATGACAATGGAATGTTTCAAGGAAATTAGACGATTTCAAGTTGGGATTATCGTTCCCATTGAGATCTATAATGTACTGAATGTTAAATAGCTTCCTGCAGGTGACGGTCACATTCGTAAATCAGAATTTTATTCACGTTCTGAAATCTGCCATTATGTGGCAAAATCAACAGATTTAAGCACTGTCTATTGCTAGTGCATGCGTATTTTTGTTTACAATGTATGTGACCGTCAGTGAAGCGGAAAACTACGACACGGTATACAAGCATTCCAAACACAATCCTATAGATAGATAATTGTTCATGTATCTGTTTTGAACCTATTACTAATTCTTAGACCGGATACGAGTCAACCTTCGCTTTTAATAAACAGCACAATGACAAAAATGACGTGAGAAACGTAAAACATATGCGTTCCGGCGAAGCGAAATGTCAAACCGACCACGCAAATTCTTACCTTGAAATTCGAAGCAAAACGTTGGTTTGCGAAAGCACACTCTACTCGAACTCACAACATCCAATCGGTTGGATAATTAAAGGAATTGGGCAAAATCAGGATCATTACCCTACGTACGCGATTAAACGGTACATTTGCAAACTCATTCGCGTTCAAAAGCGACGCGGTTTACCGCGGCGCTACCTGTGGATAAATTTCGTGGCCAACTAGAACCACTCGTGACTCGATTGGATAGAAATTCATTTGCTGACGCCAGTCAAATCGAGGGAGGGATGATTCACGCAATTCCCAACGTCCTCTCTCTCTGCGCTGGCTGTACGCGTCACCATACCAACGCATGAATTATTCATGATTTATATAGACACGTTTCTGGTCTGGCCTGCTTTGGTCTGCATGCGTTTTTTCAACTGTCGAGTCTCGTGATCACAAAATGACACCCGTTTTTGGTTTACGTATTTTCGGTTCAATCACTTGTTGGGGATTTTTGGCGTTAAATTTTTACGATCTCTCGATCGTATCTTAATCGCTTCAATAAGAGTCAAATGACAAATGTCCGGAGACCTTGAACGTTGGAAGCACGCGCACTCGGTAGCTTGTTTGTCTCTGAATTTCGCACAGCAGTGCTGTGCGCCGGTAACCTGTTTTTGCTTGATATCACAGAGCAGACCCAAACTTCCGAACTGCTGAATGATTGGGCAGAATTTATCTATGTGCGAATTTAAATGTGAAGGTTACTGCGAGTGCGCAAAAGCATCCTCAGAGAGCGAAAATTTTATTTCTACCTGATATAGGTACCTACACAGAGATTATCTGACACGATCACAGATCGGGTTGAACCACCTGAAGGCAAACCGGGACGGGGCGGGTTCGTGTTCGTACATTCACTTGATCAGAGGGATAATTAACGGACAGGAATTCCTGCTCTATGGCCGCGGGGCTAGAGAGTGATACGTCTTTGAAATTAATTTTTTTGAGCTAAATACCTATATCAATGATCGGAAATCGTACCAGATCAGAGAAGACATCGTTGAAAGCAATGAATTTAAGACACACCAAAAAATGGACTCTTCACCCTATTCACCAACCGAACTTTAGGTTTAAAAATAGCCGGGATCACAAAGATAAATCAGGTTTATAAACGGAATGCCCAGCATGGGAATGGCGGGGTGATCGCGTTATCCCGCGATGTTAATGAAATATGCGTTTCTTCTTCGTTTGGTGGAGGAATTCCAAAGCCGGGGATAGCTACGGCGAAGAAGTTGCTCAATTATGTAGAAAGAAAACGACTTGTCGTAGTTGTGCTCTTGGTCGTGTGCATACAAGTGACCGCCGGATGACACACGAGGAGGGGTTCGAAGAATCGATGGACGAATGCAACTTGTTTGTGCAGGAATCCGGTTCACGTGATGCATGTCACTATGGGCTGCATCTTCGGAATGCGTTGAAATAACTACAATTTTGATACAGATTAGTCAAAATTTGCAATTTTGAACCTTTTTCATTTAAATGATTCAGTATTACCAGATATCGAGGACAAATTATGCTTATTAGTATATGCGAAATTATGTTTAACAAAACGCAACTCGTTGTTAATAAGATTTAAATATCTTATTGTTTTGAACTATTGTTTCTCAACACACAATTGTACAAATTTTCACAAAATAATGTATGTACATATCAAAACTGGGATTTTCCTTGTCGGTAATTGACACCGTCCTGGCCCAAGTTAAAGGCTGACTTCGTAAGATGCCGATTCAGTTTCTGAAATTGTCATATTTGAAACTGCTTCCCCATTCGTTCGCGGTTCGTTAACCTTTACAGTAGCAAGCTAAAATTTTTCTGAAAATTTTGTTTAACCGGCTTTAAAAGATCTGGAATTTAGTCCAGTTTCTATATACCGAGTAGTGTTCAAATCCGTGGACCGGTTTCGGAATTAATCCGAATTCCCTTGGGGTATATCCGGCATCCCAGTGGGGTGACGGACGAGTTTTAAAGAAACATCCCATAAATTTAAGTAATTGTCTTTTGAAATGTGCTACATATGACTATTTCCCATTGATCCTTCACAATAGACATGAATTGAAATGGGAGCACTCCCCCCCCCCCCCCCCCGTTTTGGCAAATTGTCAAAACCCTTGATTTCCTTTTGAACATATTTCCGGTTCTATTTACTCTAGAACCAAACCGTAAAATGGGTTTTGAAGAAAATTGTTCAAGGAGTTTAGAAAATATATTAGTTATTGGCGGCAGTGCTGCCAACTATCCGATTTTTTCAGCCAAATAGCAAATCAGCGATATTTTGAAGCAAAAAAACGCTATTTCCCATATAAAATCGCAGGCGCACAACAATAAAAAAACTAACTTGAGTATTCTAAGTTCACACATAATTTATCGTGAAGTAGACGAGAAATTATGAAAAATTACGTTTTTGGTTGCTTTTTAGTAGACCAGGGTCAATTTTTATGACTGTTTGAAGATTTTCTCGATTTTGGCCAATAAAAATGGATTTTTATATGAGAAAATTCGAGTTCTTCCCTTCAAAACAGTGCATATCAGGATGCGCTCAAATTATATTGAGATTATAAGTGTTTTTTATGTAAAAATATCTACAGAACACGATGACATTAGAATCTTCAAAATTAAAATATTTGTAATAAGAAAAAAACTTAATATTTAACTGAAAAAAATCGCATAGTTGGCATCACTGCCGCGAAAAGTTAAGCTCCTTGAGCAATTTTCTTCAAAAACCATTTTTCGAATGGATTCTATAGTAAATAGAACCGGTAATATTTGTAGAAGACACCTAATTTCTATCTCTCTCCGTTGAAAAGTTAGTGTTGGCGCCATCTATGCGGTCACAGGTGGCACTAAAATTTTCTAACCAAAACATAAATCGTATTATGTAGTGCAATTCTTCCGAACATACTATTCAGCTAAATCTAACCATTATTCTACAAAATGTTTAGTTTGTTAGAACCTAGTACCGATACACTACCACGTACTGCTAGGCCCCATGCAAAACTGACTCAGACACCACTTCGCTAAAAGTTTAATAACTTCTTTTAACAAAGCCGAATTGACTAGCAGTCTTCGACAAAGTTGTACACAATTAAATTATATTTCTTATTTTCACTTACAGTGATAATTCGATGCATACTGTGCCACCTAGCGGTGAAATTGCGAGCTAGTGGGTTTTCTTCATATAAATTGTCGAAAAATCCCATACAAACTTCAGGCACGTTGGTCCGGTAGCTAGACTTGTCCGATTTGCTTCAAATTTAGAGCAAGTACTCCTGGTGGGACTAGGAATCGACTCAGGGGTAGGCCGATAGGGGTCACGTCCTTACAATCGTCGAACGGTTTTGTGTAATCAGATAGGTGTACTAATTTTTGTTTTAAGTTTGTATACTAGAAACAAAGGGGTTGGATAGGCAACCGCTCTCCTCTTGCTGCAATAAGTGTGCTGGATATGCTACACATAGCTATGCGGCGGTACGGTTTTTTGGTGTTGGTGTTTGTTTTTTCGTGTCGCACAGTGATCACCTTCCATACAAAAGTCGGACAAAACCTCAAAAGTGGCCCGAATTTGATGAAAACTTCACATTAGGGTAATTTTTTGACGCTGAATTCATATTTGATGTTCATTTTTGTTTTTTAAATCCTCAAAATTTTGGCACTTAGGGTGGTTCGAAAATTCAACATTTACGAAAATAAAGTGCACTATTTCCGAAAATTCATTTTCAAAAAATTAGGAGCGGTGAATTTTTTAGCAGAATACACATTTTTTCAATTGTTGATAATGATAAGACACATCTATAAATTATATTGCGAACCCTGGGTAGTCAAAGGCTACCATGCATCTCCTTCAGACGTATCATGAAAAATCACCTTTTTTCATACCTTGGGGCAGAAAGGGGCAAAACAAGATATTCATTTTCGAAAAGTACACTAATTTTCAAGTATAATGAACAACAAGCGATCTTTCCGAACCGTTTCAAAAAAAAGTACAGCCACTTTGAATATTATAACTTTAAACTATTGCTCGATTTATTACTTGTTTTTCATGTCTGAGCGAAAAGAAAGGCTTGTATCGACTAAATCGAATGGCAGCTATAAGTCCAGCGAATAACCTTTCAAATGAAATCAGTTTGACCCCAATCGGAATCTTAACTAAAAAGATATATTCATTTGAATAACTTAGATTTGAAAAGAGTTTTTCTCAGAATTCACATCTATTTCACCTTTGAAGTTCTGTAACAAATTAAACTCTCGTCTTCGGGATTTAATATTTGGAGAAGACTCTATTCAACCTGTTAAGAAACTGAGAAAAATGTTAAATCATGACAAATCTAAGATAAAATTTTGAGGTTTTGTCCGGCTAGGCGACACTGTGTGTCGTGGAGAAGGCGGCTATCGAGGTTTTTAGATAGTGACGGACCACGGCATCGAACAGACGCCCCGAGTTTTTTTGTTTTTCCGGGACAGTTTCCAGCCACAATAACCAGTGCGGTGAAGTGCGCGTGACAATCCCGTTCGAAAAGTGCCGACCCGTGGTTCGGGTACTCAAGTGTTTTGGTGTCGGGTCGCCGGAAAAGGAAGCTAAGCGCCAAGGAGCAACTCGCTTCCCCGGCTAAGTATAAAGGACCCAGAAGACGCCTTTCCGCTCTCGCTGTGAAGGATCAGCCGAACGAGCCTAGCTCTCCTTCACAGCTAAGCTTCAACGAGAGCGAAGCAGGGTGGCCAAAGGTGCTCCCTGGGAAGTACACTGCGGTGACTTCTGGGATCTCTCACGGGGAGCGAGTAGATACGGCGATAATTCGCCATCGTCGCCAGGGAGGTTCCAACAAAGGAGCCAAGTTCACCTCCCTAGCTAAAAGTCAAGGACCGCTGGCGGCGCAGCCAACGACACCAGCAGGAGAACGCGGCCGTTGTGTTCCCGGCTGGTCGGAAGAAACCGCCCGCCTTCCCGCCATCGTCAGAAGCAGCTGATCAACTTCATCGACAGAGTGCAGCAAAGAGGAGATTTGGTGGGATAAAAGTCGGTAAATCTATTAGTTTATTTACCTTTTTTTGTTGTGAAACGAAAATCCGTAATTCTGTAGAAACACCTAGGCCGCCCTGAAAAGAAGGGTACGCCGGACAAACAAGAACCCGAGTAGTGGAAAACCCTTACTTACAAAGTAAAGAAAAAAGTAGGCAACCGCGGCATCCCAGTCGCCGTCGTTCCCCCAGCACATTATTCGGCAGCGGCTCACGAGTCAAAACTTCTTGATATCATCCACTGCTTTAATTGAGGCCAGCAATCACTCCATAAACGATGAAGTCATCGAAGAAGCCCCACACACCTGCACGTATACCACACTATGAAGCCGACACCGACACCAACCACGAACGCGTGAATCAACAAATACATCTCCAATGCAACGCACGATCACGATCCGCAGTATTGAACGAGGAAAAATACACATGTCCAAATCGAAAATTATTATTATAATAATATTGCCGATTGATAGCCCATGTGAAAATCGGCAAGAATGAACTAATCATGTTGAGATCTGCGTTCAACATATTGACAACAATATGATTTAATTCGGTTATTCTCGCATCGTAATGACTACGAAACGGGAGCAAGTTTTAAAAGTTTCGCTGAACTATATTGAAAATTAGTCTAAATCTGTACCTTTTGAGTCACGAAGAAACTTAGTTGTCTGTCACAACAGCACATATTTTATTTTGTGGTACCACCATCTTTCTTTCCAAAATGGCGTCAATCAATATCCGTATCTGCCGACCATCCACTCGCAAATGACTTCCATCTTGATGACAGTCTTTACTGTTTTGTGGAAACCGGAAGCCGCCATCTTGGTTTTCAAAATGGCGTCAATCATCAATTCCCGTCTTCTACTGATCACCCCGTTTCAAATGCCACCCATACTGACAATGGTTTTCATTGTTTCCTTGGAACAGGAAGCCACCATCTTGGTTTTCAAAATGGCGTAAACAACCAATTTTCGTCTTTTGCTGACCACCCGCTTTACAATGACACCATTATTGACGGTGGTTTTCACTGCCTTGTGGAAACCGGAAGCCGCTATCTTTGCTTAGAAAATGGCGAAAAAATCAATTTCTGTCTTCTATTGACCCCCCCCCCTTTTTTGAATGATACTCATATTGACAATACTTTTGACTGTTGTGGTAACCGGAAACCGCCATCTTGGTTTTCAAGTGACCATCTCTTTTCTAATGACACCCATATTGATGACGGTTTTCACTGTTTCTTTGGAACAGTTTGGTTTTCGAATTGGCGTCAAAAATCATTTTCCGGCTTTGGCTGATCGCTAGCGCTTTACAATGACGCCATTATTGGTGGCGGTTTGCACTGCACTGTGATAACCGGAAACCGCCATCCTGGTTTTGAAAATGGCGTCAAAAATCAATTTCTGTCTTCTATTGACCACTCCCTTTCGAATGACACCCATATTGATGATGCTTTTCACTGTTTTGTGGTAACCGGAAATCGCCATTTTGCTTTTCAAAATGGCGTCAATTATCAATTTCCGGCTTTTGCTGGCCGTTCTCTTTCAAATAACACCCATATTGATGGTGGTTTTCACTATTTTGTGGTAACCGGAAGCTGCCATCTTGGTTTTCAAAATGGCGTCAAATGTCCATCCGTACGGAACCGGTGCCGGAATGACCTTGAGGGAGCTGTAGAACCGTATGATTGGAAGAACTTCGCATTTCGTATAAAGCTATGAACCCAAATCGCTGGAATGATAGAAAAATATATACATTTTCTTAGGTTCTCCCGGAACAGTTCTCCGGTGGCCAAGATTGGTCCAATTCATGTCTATTGTGAAGGATCAACGGGAAATAGTCATATGTAGCACATTTCAAAATACAATTACTTAAATTTATGGGATGTTTCTTCAAAACTCGTCCGTCACCCTACTGGGATGCCGGATATACCCCAAGGGAATTCGGATTAGTTCCGGAACCGGTCCACAGATTTGAACACTACTCGGTATATAGAAACTGGACTAAATTCCAGATCTTTTAAAGCCAGTTCCATCCAATTCGGTCAAAAATTGACGAAATGAGAGCAAAATTTAAACAAAATTTTCAGAAAAATTTTAGCTTGGTACTGTACTGACTGATCAAACTGATCCTTTCTTGGTAGTATAGCGATGACTGTTGTTTCGATGATCGACTGGAACTACGCACTGGTGTCGCGGGATGTTCATCCGTTGCATTGTAAGGACGTTCTGTTTCATGACTTTTCGCATCTCACAACGTCACCTTTAGACCATTTTCGTTCTCTTCTGTTGAAAGAACTGCTCGTCATAATCAGCAAAGCCGAAAATATTCCCTGAAACGATAGTAAAATCGGATGTTTCTTGATATTCTGAGATAAGACGGAATAAATATTCAGAGGTACTTCTATCTTCTACGCCGCACTCACGAACGGCTCAGAATTCACAACTCTCGATTTGAATGCCAATACTCGCCAATGCCAATACTCGCACGTTTCTGTACCGCATCATTGCTGCGATGTTGCAGTTTCCGGTACCACCAATGATAACTTTTTCCCCTAACTAAGCTGTCACAAACGACTGCTGCATCCACAACCTGATCTCCTTCAATGATGTGGCAGTCCTTCGTTCGTCTTCGAGGAGTGATCATTTTTTGTTTTGTTTCCTTGCAGATCGCAGCAACCCACGCGACATGTACCTCCTTTTTTAGTTGCCATGTTTTTTTGCTCATTTGCTAACCTAACAGTCATTGTCGAGTGCAGAAAAAAAGTTTTCGTCGGCACACATGTCGACATAGATTTTTCATTAGGGCTTAAATCGCAAATGTAAACAAACTGCGTTTTCGCTATTACGACATTATGCAACAAAAATACTACAAGATTGAGGTGAAAATTAGTTAAAATGGTTTTTAGTTCGATGTATAATTAAAGAAAACAAAACGGCGAAACATGCATTTTCTTCGAGATTTCGACTTAGGCCCTTCTTCTCATATGGAATATAAAGGCCAAACTTACATTTTTAGACAGAAGCGGGCGTACGGTTATTATTCACAAATAAAAGAATAAACGGCGGTTCTGTTATATAAATGATAAGCAATATCTACTATGATCATGTCTACTCGATAGTTGTTGCACATAAACATTCGAATATTTCGATATTTTCATGAAATTTGAAGAAAAGATTCACGCGCCCTTTCTTTTACATTGGGTTTCTATGCGCCCATTTGCTGAGCCCTATTAAAAAGTATACTCGCCCATTTACCCAGCCCTACCCAGCAAGACAAAGTCAGTTTAGCCCATTTACCGCGCCCTTCTAAAAATTGTGTTCACGGTTTAGCCCTTTCGCAAATGGTGGTTGCTGAAGGGCGAAATCACGACTGGAATGCAAATTGGGCTTAACCTTTTTTTTTAGTTTCTACCCACTAAAAGCACATAGGAATTAAATTCTTTGTTATATTGTCATAAGGTTTAACCAAAGATGCTTCAGGGAAAACATGATCAAAAAGTAATTTATACCTGCAATAAAAACTACATTTAGAAAAGCATCGCCGAATATTGAAACTGATTTTTCTCCATTTGAGTACATTGCGACCCTAATGAAAAATCTGTGTCGATGTGGGATGTCTACAAGTCGACCGCACGTCCGGTCCGTTTGATCGTGAAAACGTTTCGTAGAATGAAACTTCGCGAATCGCTTTCGCCTTAGGAAAAAAATTTCTGGTTTTTTTGCACATTTTTCCTCTTATCTTCCGTGTTGTCCCTCCCCAAGGTTGAGAGGTTTGACGGTATTGCAAACATCATCAGGCATATTACGAGCATCAGCGCTAAAGAACAACTGCTTTAAGATGGTTATTGCATTACGATAGTGGTGCATCGAGGAGATCGACAGGGCTTATGCGCCTTTTTATGTTCTATGTTGCTTCATACTCTGCACCTGCGCATACAAACGCTCAACCACTGGTCTGTGCGCGGTGATGTGACTGACTGGCGGGTCGACGTGCATTGATTTTTGCTGTGTGCCGTGTTTGCAAATATTGTTCCACAATTTGATGGCGGTATTCGTGGACGGGGCTCACAGTGGGAGTCATTGTGTGTCCATTTATCGGTCGAATTCGCCATCGTACATATACTAAGTAAATTAATTTAATAATTGAATTAATTTAATAAATACATAAGTAGAAACCTATTAGTTTCGCTTTGTGATAATCGTAGTTTTTCGTACTAGTGTACAATTGTTATGTGCCAATCGTATGTCTATCTATGTATGTGTTTGTCTGAGTATTTGTGGCAGTTGGGTCAGGGAATGAATGCAGAACTAGCGTATATGATAGAATAATGGGTAATACTTCTGGTGATCAATTTGTGCAGTTGTTTCTATTCATTCGGGAAAGTCGGGTTGGATAAATTAGGGAACAATGAATTTATCGACGCACGTGAGTCATCCATTCCCGGCCAGCATAGCATGATGAAAGTCTAACAGCATGCAATTGTCGTTAATGGTAAATATACATTTGCTGCATTTAGACGAGTTTGATTGCATGTTACATGTGTTTTTCTATTCTACTTCGCTAGTCTGTTTCTTTTGTACATCTATTAGTTTGCTTTTCTATTATTGATGTATACCAAAATAGTATCGGTCAATTCATACACTTCTAATCAAGCTCTTTACATCTTTTTTTTTCTTTATTCGGCATGTCATGAATCCTTTTATTAGAATATCTCTACTATACGCTATCTATACTCATATAGGTACAAACGCTCGGGGCCTTCGCGATAACACAAACCTGGCCACTAACGCGACCATGGAATTGCAATAATCCACACATACTTACGCCCGCGATTTCGCCTACATGAAAAAAAACCCGGTAGTTAAATAAACAAACCATCTTTAAACTTCGCGGTCTCAAACATTAACCCACCACTCGCGCGATCATGAAACGGTCACGTCTGGACGTCTTACCTGGGTCCTATCAGTCCTGACTAATTTCTTCAGTCGAACCAACCAAAAAAGTGACGCTCATATTCACTAAACAACACGTTCCATGGTGACATGACCTGGAACTCTAGTGATATGGGGAAACGGACTCTCTTCTACCATCTGTACCATACACTAAAAATTATGCATCAGACTCACGGTTCGCGCGTGATCGAGCAAGAATACACACTACATCATTATAAAATCGAAATTATACACGCAAAGTCACATACATGTGACAAACACGTTAATATACAAATGCTTGTGCCCTTCGCGACCATCCACGGCACCTACACCCGCGATCACGTAATGTGAATGTCTCAGCTCCTATAATTTTTCAAACGCTGTCTCAAACGCGAACCTACAAACGTCCGTTTTCGCGCGCTCATGGATCGGTCACGTCCGAAAACCATTACTCTCTGTCCTAATAACTTAGGTCCATACATTCAGTAGGATCAATCAAAAAATAAAGCTCATATCCACTAGACAATACGCTCCATGGCGACATCACCGAGACCTCTAGTGATATAGAAGATCTCACTCTCTTTTAGCATCTTAGCCGTACACCAAAAATAAAGTATTAGATTCACGGTCCGCGTGCGATTATCCAAGAACACACGCGAATATGCGAAAGGCACACGGTTATAAAAAAGGAATTTATACACCCGAAGTTACGTACACGTTAGCATACGCGACATACAAACGCACACGCGATCGAACACGTTAACGTACAAACGCTCGAGCTCTTCGCGATGATACACGCGATCGCAAGTTCCTACGCCCGCGCATACCTGAACCGGACAATGAATATCACATTCAGAATCACGGCCCGCTACAATTGGCCTAAAGTAGTGTTTTAGTGGGCGACATTGCCTGTCTCGTCTGCAAATTGTAGTATGTGATTCTGACGGGGAGCCCTTCCGAGAACCTAGCTCTACAGCTCCAGTAGGACAACGCTCGCAAAAAAAATCCCCTTATCCCCCGTGTTGTAATTGACTAGCTTCCAGGGTTTTCGTAGCTCGGCAGCTGAATTCTATTTTTCCAATGGAGATGTCGGAGTGCAAAGCGTATGAACCGATGTTGGACGGCCGCGATTCTGTTAACGCCGTTCTGGTAGTAAGGCTTTCAAACAGCAGAACAATATTCTAGTGTTGACCGAAGCAATGTGCCATAGAGTGATTTTAATTTTTTTTTTTTTTTTTTTTTTTTTTTTTTTTAATTCGCTATCGCTATTCTGAAGATGAACCCAAGCTGTCTTGATGCCTTATCCACGATGTATGAAGTACACTAAGGTTTTTTTTACACGGTTTTTTTTTGCACGGTTTTTTTACACGGCTTTTTTACACGGTTTTCGCAATTAGCACGTTTTTTTTGCACGGTTTTCGCAATTAACACGGTTTTTCGCAAAAATATTCTAAGTCCTTTTAAAGGCAAAAGACTTAGACGATTTCTCAACAATTTTTTTTGCACGGGTTTCGCAAAAATGTTCTAAGTCCTTTTGGAGGCAAAAACGATTTTTGATCAATTTTTTTTTTGCGCGGATTTCGCAATTAACACGGTTTTAGCAAAAATCCTTATGAAGGCAAAAGACTTAGACGGTTTTTGACCAAGTTTTTTTTGCACGGATTTTGAAATTTACACGGTTTCTGCTTTTCCATTTTGAATGCAAAGAATTTCGAAGATTTTTGGAAAAGTGGAAGTGATTGCTTTTGGAACAGCATTAACGAGTAGATGCCAAATGTTCATGTCTGAGGCCATTTAGAAAACCAAGATGGCGACTTCCGGTTCAGTGGAATTCTCTGAAACCCCATCAATATGGGTATTTTTGGAACGGGATTGATGAGTGGACGTCAGATATCGATGTTTAAGGCCATTTTGAAAACCAAGATGGCGACTTCCGGTTCAGTGGAATTCTCTGAAACCCCATCAATATGGGTATTTTTGGAACGGGATTGATGAGTGGCCGTCAGATATCGATGTTTAAGGCCATTTTGAAAACCAAGATGGCGACTTCCGGTTCAGTGGAATTCTCTGAAACCCCATAAATATGGGTATTTTTGGAACGGGATTGATGAGTGGACGTCAGATATCGATGTTTAAGGCCATTTTGAAAACCAAGATGGCGACTTCCGGTTCAGTGGAATTCTCTATAACCCAATCAGCATGCATATTTTCAGAGCGGGCCTAATAGAGCGCATGATAGAGATCAGTGTCAGAGGCCATTTGGAAAACCAAGATGGTGACTTCAGGTTCATTGGAATTCTCTAAAATCGAATCAATATGGGTATTTTTGGAATGGAATTGACGAATAGACGCTAGATATTGATGTCTGGTGCCATATTGAAATTCAAGATGGCGACTTCCGGTTCTGTGGAATTCTCCAAAGCCCAATCAATATGAGTATTTTTGGAACGGGATTGACGAGTAGGTGCCAAATATCAATGTCTGTGACCATTTCGAAAATCAAGATGGCTACTTCGGTTTAGTATAATTTTCAATTACCACAACAATGTGAGAATTTTTGTAATAGCGTTAATGAATAGATACCGGATGTCAATTCCGGAAGTCATGTTTTCATCTAAGATGGTAACTTCTATTTTAGTGCCAAGACGATGTTTTAAATATAAAGACACGCGGCGAGAAAAACAGTAAATTTGGCTGTACGGTTTTACAAATTATTTGTCTGCTAGTTTTGGCAACCAGGAATATTGTGTAAACAGCGAGTGACTTGTAGTTTTAATGAATGCTTGGCGAATTCCTTTTTTGAAATATTTCCCACAATACTCAATGATGTAACTTGGAAACGCATTGATTTACGTTACTGAGCCTGTCTACATGTTTTTCGTTGCACTAGAAAAAATGTATCCAGGATGCAGGATGCAGACATGCATTTCTTTTCATTTCAATCTCGATACTCCCCCACGCATTACTTACTAAATCCGCCATATTTGTTTACATTGCTAGTTTGGAACCGTTGTTTTGGGTTCGATTGGAACTTTTGGCTTCAGTCTTCGCGCATCTCTATAAGCATCATCTCTGCTTTAGTGTACATCTCATTCATCTTAAGGAGGCGTCTGGTGTAGTGGGCAAAAAAATCGACTTCTTTTTTATCCGCTTAATTGTTAGTATTGAGCCTCTAGAATAGTCTCCCGCAATCTCGGTGACCACGCTGAACTTCTTTTGTTTTAAACAGCCATGCATTCCTCGCGCGTATTTGCTGTGACACACGCAGATTTCAATCTATCGGCAACAATTTTCTTAAGACTGACAGCGATAAAAATACAGTGTGAACAATACACTTTAAACTACTTCCACCAAAATTTTTAAGAGAAAATACCAAATGGATTGTTTTCCACGTCATTTTTTCCGTGATGCAATTTGATATGGAGTATCCTTTAATAGCGTTTTTTCGAAACCGCGTTTTTCAAATTGGTGAACACGATAACTCAAAAACTAATCAAAGAATTGACTTGATTTTTTTTATGAAAATGCACAATATGTGTAGCCTGTCGGTGAACCACAGAAAACAGAATGAAAAAATTGTTCTCTCTATTATTTTGAAGAAAAGTGCACGAATTTTACAGAAAAATATGAGATTTTTCGGTTTACATGAAGCCATTTTCCTAAACTCGAACTTTTTTTTGGATTCATCGAGTAACTACAAGTCTAAGCTTTACAAATTTTACTTAATTTCCTGTGTCAAACAATTTTATCAAGAGTCATCGTGTTAGCCGCGGCGCTCCTCGACGTGGAAATGGTTGGACGTCTACTCTTGGAACGCTCGTATGTGTGGCTCTGCGTGGCTGCCGACCCTATTCTGCGCAGCGTGTGACGTGAGACGACTAATCTCACCTCACTCTACGTGACTTCACCCAATTCTGAAGAGTCACTTCGGGTGACGTTAGACTCCCATTTAACCGCAATGAGAAATCTCACCTCACCCGAGTCGACTCTCAGAATCGGGTGAGAAAAGTCACGTAAAGTGAGGTGAGTTTCGTCGTCTCACGTCACACGCCGCGCAGAATAAGGCCGTGCAAATATTTTTTTCGTACAGAATAAACGTACAAATTTAAAGCTTAACATTACATAAAAGATGCATTGTTTCCTTGCCTTCAAAATCGTAAAACAAAATAACTTTCGGTTTGAGCACTTTACACCAGACGCCTCCCTTAATAATACAGCGAAGACCTGATTTTATTATTTCCCCCTGATTATGTCAGCTTTTTGATTCGACTTTGAGTCTCGCATGAAGATTCGCTCGATGAGCTCTAGCAGACGAACCAACTCAAATTCGAGTAAATCCATTCATGAGAACATTTTTCTTATCTTATAAATGCAAAATATACAAAAATAAATGTATCTTTTTGTTTTACGCTGGATATTTATACTAAATAATCAGAACCATCTTGGGTGTTACAATGACGTCAGACCTCTGGCAACTGCATATTTGTCAATCCAGTTCCAAAACACTCCATGTTGTGAGTTATACAGAATATCGCTAAGCCGATAGTCTCAATGTTGTATTTCAAAATGGCCTCAGACATTGATCTCTATCATGCGCTCATTAGGCCCGCTCGCAAAATATGCATACTGATTGGGTTATTGAAAATTCTGTTAGACCGGAAGTCGTCATCTTGGTATTCCAAATGGCCTCAGGCATCGATATTTGGTGCCTACTCGTTAACACTGTACCGAAAACAACCATATTGTTAAAGTGCGGGACAAAAGGAAACCTCAAGATCCGACGTTTCCACTTTTCCAAAAACCTAAGGAATTGGAAAAAGCAAAAACCGCTACTTGCATAATCCGTGCAAAAAAACCTGTTCAAAAATCGTCTAAGTCTTTCAAAAGGACTTAGAACATTTTTGATAAAACTCCGAAATCATCCCTTTTCCTAAAATCGTCTAAGTCTTTTGCATTGAATGTAACGCGGTTTTTTTTGCACGATTTTCGGAATTAACGCGGTTTTTTTTACACGGATTTCGCAATTAACGCGGTTTTTTTTACACGGATTTCGCAATTAACGCGGTTTTTTTTGCACGGTTTTTTTTACACGGTACGTATCCCCCGTGTAAAAAAAACCTTAGTGTATGTGGTTTGAACGTTAGTGCCGGATCCATGATGACTCCGAGATCCTTGACGTGAGGGTGTCTTGAAATGCTCGAGTCGAAGAAATGGTAGTTAAATTGAATCGGATGAAGTTTCCGCGTGAACGTAACGATTGAACATATACTCGGGTTTAAAACCATTCTGTTTAGATCCCACCATGTACTAAAGCTACCCAGTTCACTCTGACGAGACTCGCCATCGATTTTATCCCGAATTTGTCGAAAAAATTTCATGTCGTCAGCGAAAGAAAGGCGTGGTCCGTGTAATTTGGTATTGACGTCTTTAAAGTACAGGAGGAATATTACTAGACCGAGATGGTTTCCTTGTGGGATGCCGGATGTAGCGAATAATGGTGCAGATAGACAGTCCATAATGCTGATTTGGAGTTGCCTTCCATCGAGGTAAGACCGAAACCAGCACAGAAGTTGTCCGTGAATACCGACCGATTGTAGGTCTGGACAAATACACCAGAAAATCACGTTTGATCAATTTAATATATCTTCAAAATCGTGATTTATAGCAAAAAAAACTATTTTTCAGGTTCGAATTCCGACCCCGCGCATAGGGTTAGAATTTTTTTTAAGAGATGTATCTAACTCGAAGAGGAGAATGACCTTAAGGTTAAAACCTCTATAATCGAAATAATAATAATAACTATTTTTGAGGATCTTCGGATAAAAAAAATCACTGTAGCGCCGTCTTATTGTAAACTATTGATTTAAGCTTTACGTGCAAAAATCGTTTACATGTGTTCTGCGTCAAGAAAAAGCAATTGAGAAATTGAATGTAATCAACCATTCATCTTATCCTTGGGTGTTTTATATCTATTTTTTGAATACCCATATGGAGTCGCCCTGCAGCTCATGAATCTTCTTACAAAGTAGTTACCTGAAGATCTTCTTATTGTATAGAAATAATTCAATTTGACTAGTTTTGGCAACCATTTCTGCTATCAGATGTGATTGGTTACTATTATTGACGTGTATATTAACCCTTTAACGATCAACGCCTTTTACAATAAATAGCAGGAAATAACTTGTAAAATGAATGATTTCGTCTGGACCAATTTTTCTAACGTTTTAAACAATGTTTGCCTGAAATGGCAGAACTCGACAAAGGCGACTTCCGCTAGCTTAATCTCTATTCTCACCAAATATTTCACATCGTGAATGCTCAGTCTTATGCGAAAGGGTGGGAAGTTTATAGACACCGTATTTGATCAGAGCACTACTTCTTGCTTCTGCGATTTACTCATCTCGTCAAATCACCGCAGCAAGAATTGAAGTAACAGTAAGTTCTTCAGCCAAGGTACACAATATCAAAGTAACTGTTTTGTCGTTCGTCGTTCGCTTCGCGCTGGCTCGGACAACAGCACAAAGCGCACTTAGTATCATGATCGTTGTCGTTGGTGTTTGGAAATAGCAAATTTGACTCAATGCGTTGAACAAATAGACGTTGCTCCAAACAACGGAAACAAATGGGCAGGGTGATAAATGGCGAACACGAAATTATTGCGACACATTCAACAGGGCATAATTTTTTTACCATTGGGTAAAAATCAACCAAATTTTGCACACTTTCTCATTGATGTGTATTGTTTACATGCTGTCAAACTCGAAGTCGTGTTTTTCGATTCAACGAAAATGGAGGTGGACCAACGCGAGTCGAGAGAACAAATTCTTTCCAAACACCAGGAATTTCCTGACCTGTCGCACCGGCAGTTGGGAAATATGTTGAACATTCACCATTCAACCGTCTCCAGAGTGTTGAAGCGGTTACAGGAGCGGTTGACGTTGGACCACGGCAAAGGAGCTGGAAGAAAACCGGGACCGGAGAACAAAAAGACGGAGGGAAAGATGAAGCGGATGATTAAAGCAAATCCCAACGTCTCAAGCCGTGATTTGGCTAAAAAGATCGACATGTTGCAGAGCTACGTATAGAATGCAAAGAAGAGAGCTGGACTACATACATACAAGGTACAGAACTTCCCAAACCGCGATGAGCGGCAACAATCGACGGCTAAAACTCGGGCACGGAAGGTCTACGAGAAGATGCTGACAAAATATGGCTGCTGTGTGATGGACGACGAAACGTATATAAAAGCCGATTTTAAGCAAATTCCGGGGTTGGAGTTTTTCACCGGCAAGAGCAAGTTCTATGTGGACGACAAATTTAAGAAGAAGAAAATGTCGAAGTTCGCCTCCAAATATCTCATTTGGCAGGCCATCTGCTCTTGCGGACTGAGAAGTTTCTTTTGATTTTTGAAGTAAATATATGTATAAAACTACCCTAAAATTTTGGTTTGATTTTAAACATTATAAGAAAATTGGCATGACATTTTCGGTGTCGCAATAATTTCGTGTTCGCCCTTTAATAGAATCATGTGTGTGCGTTTACTATCTCAACTTCTACTGGCTGGCAGCGGTTTACCGAAAAAAATGTGTCCATGTCCATATATTTATTCGTGAAAATAACTTAGTTTAATGATTTGGGTAGGTGTTAGTTCTATTGAATTCCGATTAACCATTTCGTATACATGGAAAACCATGTTCCGAAGCCATCGATCCGTCAACCAGCCCTACCTTAATAGAATGTTTGCAGATTTAAACATTATAAAATATTTTCGATTTCTTATAGATGGTAAAAAATCTACGCTTATTTAATGTATCTCTACGGTTATTTAATGATTTTGTTCCCTCAAACATTTGGTTTAGATCAATTACAATGGTTTTCCGTGTTAAAAATAATTTGCTCGCGTATTTCTGCAATATTCTACTATTTGAAACGACAATGAAATGAACAGCTTCATTGTAACCAGAATTGACCTCCTTGGACACCAGTTTGATCATACCAAGCCGTAACGCGGGTGGCGTCATGAAAACTGTCGAATAGGAGGTGAGAACAGCTTGAAGCAACATCTTATGTTGTTCTAAATGTAAATAATTCAAGACAACATGCCTTGGATCCGCCATCGACTCTAGTTTGCATACCGTACATAACTAGAATCACCGTTCTTCGTTCACCTTATAGAGGACAAAACATTTCAAAACCCCCACTTGTTGTATTTTTCATGAGTCGAACATATTTGCGATCAAAAACTAAAGTTTTTTCCATTTAAAAAGGCATAAACTATAATTTTCTGAGAGCCAACTCAAAAGATATAGAATTTAATGTATTTTGCCCATAAATTTTCCCGTCGGCCAAAAACTTCAAACGAAGGGGGCGGAGGTAAAAAATTGTTCGAATGCACAGTGATTTTGTAGCAAAATTAGGCGCTTCCTTAATTATGCCGAAATCGTTAAATTTGGGTCAATAACATCATTGGAGGAATATGTGGACATTACAAGCTATTTCATACGGTGTTGTGATTTTAATGATTAATCTCCCTAAAAGCATCAACTTTCTAGCAAGTATGTGTATGTATATTAAGATTCGACAAAGTTATAGAGCAAGCCTTCGACAACTTTGCTGAAAACACAAAGTTTGTATCTTCAATATGTGACCCCTCAATTAATTATTATAGCTTTTTAACTACATATCATCCTGACAAGTTGGGTATGGACCACTTCATATATTTCCACACTTTATGATCTGTGTATTTTCGAAGCAATACGGCAATTTTTGAAAAAAAGGTGTTTCAAATAGTGATTGGTTGTATACGTTGAAACGTCTATGCTTACGTCAATAGTGTTTTCGGAATACCTATCAAAAATAGCTGCTATGATTTTACGAATTAATCCCCCTAAAAGTGAGATTCGCAAATGTTTTGTTCAATGTTTTGTAACGTCAAAACGTGAATGATCCAGAATTTTTTACTAATTTAGAAACAATTTCGTGTTAATTTCCTCTCCCCAGCAAAGATTTGTTAAAATATCCTCTGAAGTTTTTTGCATCTACTAGGTGACTCCACATTAGACTGGTTCAATTTTTGACTTTTAGATCCACCAGGCTCTATTGATTCATTTTATGGTCCTTAGTAATTGTGCAAATTTTGGTACCGATCGGTTGTGTCTACGGACCCTCCAAAAAATTCAAAGTTTATATGGAAGTTTGTATGGAAAATCGGTTAACATTGAAAATAAATTCTTAAAAAATCACCTCATCAATCAATTAATTTTATTTCTAAAGGTATTCATCTACTGAACACATTCGGGGAACATTGTAAGTGTATGAAAATTCGTTGAGAAAAGCTATTAACTAAAGAAGCAGCATGACTTCAAAACAAGTGGATTTTATTATTAATCATAGCAACCCTGCTTGAATAGCTGTATCTACCCTACGCGAGCGGTGTTTACACTGGTATAACGATGGAGCTATTCAAGCAGGGTTGCTATGATTAATAATAAAATCCACTTGTTTTGAAGTCATGTTGCTTCTTTAGTTAGTAACTTTTCTCAACGAATTTTCATTAGAATAGAAATAAATAGTTTTCTGATAAATTTATTGATGAAGTGATTTTTTATGAATTTATTTTCAATGTTAACCGATTTTCCATACAAACTTCCATATAAACTTTGAATATTTTGGATCGGTACCAAAATTTGCACAATTACTAAGGGCCATAAAAGGAATCAGTAGAGCCTGGTGGAGGTAAAAGTCAAAAATTGAACCAGTCTACTCCACATATACCGATAACGCATTAGTTTCAATTAGAATTCGAATTCTTCTGATTTGTTTACGCATACGAATTCGTTGACGCCCGATCAACAAATGTTTACATTCTAAGCCGTGCTCCAATGGATCACTCAAATTAATTTCAGCGGTTACCGAATTGTCCCTGTGTAAGTGTACATAAGTAGTGTCTCATGCGGCGGCAGTTTCCATGAAATCGATCGAAATTATTAGACAATATATTCGCCCACGTTGATGACACATTTGAAGAGTATAGTGTTGACAGTCACAAATTGGATTAGTTATTCGGTACAACATCGCGATTTGCAGTAGCCGCAGTTGTGTTTAGTTCAAGCGCTCTTAACAATGCACACTAAACCATGTGCTTGTTCCGTCTAAGCATAATATTTACCACCAGACCTTGGCACCTATAGAAAAATTTGACACTGTCTTGAATCAATAATGTTCTGCTTTGTTCTGTTCACTTGTCAGATTGGAATATCTAGACTTCTTCCAAGGTGTATCGCGATACTTTCTTAGAAATAAAGGCCCGATTATATAGAAAAGACCTGAACAAAAATTAGGACGGGAGCCCGTTTGACTTGCTGTGCTGTTTTTCTTTTCGCACTTCTGTTGCTCTTGCTGAGTGTTTTTTTTCTAGAATCCAGTGTTTATAACACTGACGGTGCTGTGTATTCACAGATCTTGCAAAAATCGATGATATTATGTTGAAGGAACTCCTAGACTTGCTAGCACAAATCAACTTTTCATTTTGACGCTTGCTAGGACCTTTTTAAATCAGGGCGGCATGGTGATCCTTTGTCAAACTTTCCTATACCAATGTCCATCGCTTGCTTAGATTTTAATTTGGGGAAGCAAAAATTGGTGTGCATCTGGTTTGTGTTTCAAGAATCCAAATCAAAATTTCAAATGAGTAAGGGAGTCCTTTGCATTTTTATCTATTCCGAGGTCACGTTTTCGTTCGTATTTTCAAGCTCTTATTTTCCTCTATAGAGTTCATTATGTCCACACACCTAATGGCACTAAATCGCTTATGTTTACGTTTATTTTTTCGCTGCTGAAGCGGGCTAAATTTGGTATAGAATAAACAAAATCGCCCAGGAACAAAGTTGAAGCACTGCTGAAAAGTTAAGCGGATAATCATTCAGCACTTTTTACGGGCTGTTTAGTGGAATATAAAAGCGCGTGTCTGTCGCAGATACATTAAAAATGGCGGAAAATCACCAGGATAAGCGCGCCATCTTCTGACAATATAGTACCTCAGATGAGTTTGTTTAGATATGCTTGATTTTCGATTAAAAAATTTTTGTATTAACAATTACCTAACTATATTGTTTTGTTAAGTTATCGCTAAATCTCCTCACTGTTAAGTGTACGAACTTTCGAAATGGAAATCGACTCAGCAATGAGAAAAACAAATCAACCTGGTATTTAAATGTGCTAATCAGTTTTATTTTTTTCACATTCCAGACGCGCTACGTCAAGCAACAACAACTGAGTTCGGTGGAGTTACTGGATAGCAGTATTTGTCTTCTAGAGAATGACTACAGGCGGAAAAGGTAAGCATTTATCTCAAAGAATCTTCGTGTGACTACAAACATAAAATACAAATTTTTGATATGACCTGAAACATATAAAACATAAGTTTAGTCACTATGATAAATTTCTCTACATACATAAAAATCTGGGCGAGAGCTAATTTTATCCATTAGGGAAAACTTAATTTTGCCGGTGAGGATAAATATACCTTCGGAGTTTACCGGTAAAAAACTTCTGATCCGGCTAGGAATTTGCAGCTGCGGAACAAAAGTACTATTTCTTTTACTAGCTCAAATAAGCCTGCACAAACGTACTCCTCCTTTTATTAAGTCGCTTAAGGGTTCTGTAATGATTTGGCCAGATTTGACCTGCTGCTACTACAGTCAAGAGGTCCTCCAATTGTGAATTGTGCATACGATACAAATAGAAAGTGCTTCCAAATAAAAAAATTGTCAAAATTTGGGATATTATTTGACATACTTTAGTTCGCCTTATGAGTCGTCTTATTTCAGATTTGTATTTATTGTATGATCATGTTATGAATTTCAACCGTCGAAAATTCCACGAAACGCCCTTCGGGAGCAAAGTGTACAATCATGCAACCGTCATCTAGACCCTTATCACATTTGACTCATTATTGCTTACACAAAAACAAAAAAAACTTCCTATTCCAATGACGACTTGATGGATTACTTTGCACGCGGTGCCATTGACTGACTGCGGTTGGCTGGCTGGCTAGCTGGCTGTCATACCGGTTGTTGTTTATCGATCGGATTATCACGTCGCGTTCCGCTGATGATGGTTGTCGTGTCTTGGGAGCCTAGAATCAGATACCGTCTATCACGACGACATTCAATTCAATTGCGATTAATGGAAGGGAAACTTTCAAATGAAAGATGTCTATCTCTTATGTATGGTAGAATCGGCCGGTCGTGGTAATAAAATTTTATACACATTTGTACACTAGGTTCAACTGTGCGATGATACTTTACGGTACGATTGTTAACCTCATTATTTTTACTATCGCAGTGTCATCATCGGCTGCTTGCAAGACAGTTATGGCATTTAAGTAGGCGACGATTTTCCAATACAGATAGGTTCCTCCGAGAATCGAAATTTCGAGCACATTAGCGTTCAGTGTAAGTGCAGATATGAGTACAATGATCTACTTAGATAACCTGGTTGCAAGTGGTAGCGCGCAGGTGATATCATTCTGGCACGAGATGAAATGGTTTTATGGCGTTACGAGCAGTTTTCGCTGTATGATCTGGTTTGGAATGTGCTAGCATGATTCAAAATTTGATTTAATCGTGTTCAGTTGCGATGCAGGCGTATTTTGAACATTATCAAGTGCAGTTTGGGTGGCTTAAATTATCGGATCATTGACATTCTTTAGAGTTCGGCGAACATTTTCAATAACAATATTTGAAAAAACAGTTTTGACAGCTTCCACAAGCTACCGATTTTCATAGTAGGCGGATCGCTTTTCCTGAAGCTCCTTGGAAATGCAACCTTGTAACAAATCAAGGATGAGTTGACCGCCTCTAAAACGTCCTCATGGGCGAATTGAGTAAGATGACGACTTAAAAATAGTTACAAAGTGGTCTGTGTTAGAAAAACATTCATCTTAGTATTTCAAGCAAAAGTGCGTCATCGAGACCGGCCCACTCGGCCCACCAGGACGCCTGTTCATCACCACAGCGCACATTCGCATCAGGTAGCTTGCACGTCACGCAAATAAGCATAAAGTCGTCAACGAGCATACAGAAAAAAGCAGGTTTACGAGTAAGTGAGAGGAAATAAATGAATGAACGAGATTCAACAACATGTCAATCACGCCGGGCACTGCTAGCAACGACTGAAACTCATGCGCAGAATGTGACCCTGAAGTTCAACGGTCCACGTCGTAATCTACGGAGCATTTGGTTTTGCTGGTAAGTCAAGTGAAGAGTTTCCGTTATTTTTGTCACTTCACTTAAAATTACTAAAACTCTCGAATGCGCTTGAGTTACACGTCAGAGTTGGCTATGAATAGCAATTTTTGCCACTGCCAAATAGACGTACTAATCAAATTACTGTCAGTGATAGCAGTGATAACAAAAACGGATAAGGCTTGTAAAGCGCATTGGAAGCTTCATAAAAATTCCGTTGAACTTCTTGGCAAATCATTAAGCTACATAAAGTGCTCATAGAACTTAATACTTACGAAATTTCAAATAATCGCTTAAACTACTGAAAGAACTACCGTATAAGAAAGTTCGCATAACACTGAATAGAATAAATGAAATTTTGAAGTTCCTTAGCGCTTTACTATAGCAATTACAGTTTGAGTATTTCGCAGCTCATAACTCAAATTTTGGTTATTTATAACACACCAATCATTAACGCAATTATAATTTCTAGTAATCTAATCACCAAAAAATATGGGTTCAACGCTTGCCGCACTGTTTTGAAACAAAACGGAAAACAGTACTCGATTGCCACAAAGTTTCCATATACACGCACATACAAATTTTGATTGGCCTGCTTAACCGCAAGGACTTTTGGCGATAATCCACTATCAATCGGAGTGTGTGTGAACAACTCTTGGTAACAAATTAATAACAACCAATAACCGGATGGGGATCAATCAGGTGAAGCACACTTGAGAGGGCAAAGCAAGTCGGTCGGCGCGCGATAAGAATGCGCGATAACTAGACACACATAAATCAACGCCTGCGACATGGCGGCGGTCGCAGTAGGCCGCAACAAATCCGGAGGACTGCTTCGAAGCGGAAATTTCCCAATGTGATCTTTTTCTTTTAGCAAAAATGTTATCTCCTCATGAATACAGGAAGTGAATGATAAATTTAGACTGTACCGAGTGGCCCACATTTTAAGGATTAGGGATTGGTTTTTTTTGGTTAACTTGAGGGTGGTTTGAGGGGTTTTGTAGCTTTTTACTGAACAAAAATGTTTTTTCGGTATTATATTGAAGTTTAAACAACATCTCATATAATTGAAATTAATAGAAGCTGCCGTTATAAAAAAGAAAAGGTTTTTCATACCTTTTTTATAGCTTGGTAGTACGTTAATAGTATTTTAGTTTTACTTTGTAAACTTCAGGAAAATCCACAAGCTGAAAAAGAGCTGGGCAGTCACTTCTTGATTGAATTAGATCAGCAATTAAAACCCGTTTTTGAAACATCTCGACGAACTGAGGTTTAGCGCGTCCCTCCAAGGTAAATTACGAAGAACAAAGCGAGCAAATTTAAGCTGAATAGCTTCTATGCGCTGGTTGTCAATTTGGTGATGAGGTGACCAAACAACAGCAGCATATTCGAGAGTAGAGCGAACTAAGGCACAATACAGCGCCTTTAAGCAATCGACATCGACGAAATGTTTAGTAACGTGAAAAATAAATTCTAAAAACTTGATCCTTAAAGCTGAGTTTGGGATCTAAAATAACTCCTAAGTCCTTCACAGAAGTTTCTCGATTGAGAACAGTTTGCGAAATTTTGTAGTCATATGTAATTAATGAGCGTTTGCGGGTGAAAGAGATGACTGAACACTTTGAAGCATTTAATACCATCTAATTTATTTTGCACCAGTTTGAAAACAAATCTAGCTGTTTCCGTAGGAATTCTGCATCTTCAAGGTTTTTAACTAGATGGTATAGTTTGAAATCACCAGCAAAAGATAGCTTCAAACAATCTATTGCAAAGTTTAAATCATTAAGATAGAACAGAAATATGAAGGGTCCTAGATGACTGCCCTGAGGAACACCAGACTGCTGACTGTGACTGCTGAAGTGTGTTCGGAGCAAGTTGCATATATCGGGCAAGCATGATGATTCAACTCCTTCGAGTGACTTGTGAATTGGCAGTCCAGTTTCCTTTCTCTGTCCATTGACGTGGTTCCAGAAGCTTTTGGGGGTGATTCTTGACTAGCAAAGCACAGATCAAGCAGATGATTGTTGCTGTTACAATTATCGTTTAGTTGAACAAGACCAGCGATGTTATAGTCGTCCAGAAGCCGGGAGGTCGATAAAGTTATTGTAGAACGTTTTGCATCCGTGTCGTTCAAAGCTATTTGACTCGTGATAGATGAGAGCGAGCGCAAGTGTTGATCAGTGAGATCAAAATCATTGACGCGATCCGGTAGAATGTAAAGCACACAAATATAAAGCGTGAAATGGTTGAGAGTGAGAGCGATCCAAAGTTGCTCAACGCTGTCACCATTAGAGAGGGACACCAAACGTGCTTTGAATTTTGAACGCAATGCTATAAGCACTCCACCACCACTGGATAACGTATTACTGTTCAGCCAAGTTTCTGTAAATACATACATATCGTACTCACAGTCTGAGCAAGCCAGGAGATATTCAGAGATGGTACTATTCAATTTCTCCGATTCTCAGCCAAGTTCTACAACTTTCAAGGATTCACACTATGCTTTATAGTATTTCTATGAAATGTTAATGAGAGAAGTATTACGAAAGTAATCCTTAAGAAAGTTCGGAATTGCAAGGGATCCTTCACCAATCAGAGAATTTCTCAGGAACTCTTATTTCCTCTAGAAAATTGTAGGAAGTTTCTACAAACTATAGGCATATCACATCAAACTCGTATTGGTGCGGCATTTTCTAGGGATATTTTTCAAACTTCAAGAAAGTTTTATGACTTTGAGACAAATTTTAAAAAAAATTGCGTAGAAGTTCTATGGAGAGGGGAGAATCAGTACGAATTTTAGAGAAGGACGCCGAATTTCAGAGTAGTTTTAAGAAGTCCAGCACAGCAGAACTTCAAGAAATCGTTACAAAATTGAAGGAAATCTGGCGAATCCCTGGAAACCACCAAAAACTTAAGGAGCGACATGTTATAATAACTTGAAGGAAGTTTATAAGCTTCTCAAACATGTTCAAAGGCTATCGAAGATAAAACGCGAGAGCCACTCACACTGCACGGGTGCCCCGAATCGTAGCCGTATTTCAGACTTCCAGATTACTCAATCTTGGACCGCTAGACAGTAGTTGAGCCACCTCTACATCTACCGCGATTACACACTAGTCATCAAGTGCGGGATCTGTCCCGAAGTCGACGATCTCTTTGAGGTTTTCTGGTGAGCATAACTTTAGCTGGTCTCTCTTTCGGCATTCGCGTTACATCATGCGCTATGCCGTGCGTTCTCAGCCTTCCGATTTCAGCATATTTATACACATGACCACGCTTCATGGCCTAAAGCGTAACAGGGAGTATCAGCGATTCGTATAAAGTAAGTTTAGCGAATATCCATAGTCTACGGGAATTCAGCCCTACTTGCAGCCGCAACAAAACTTTTTCATCTCGTGGCATCGTTATCACATATCACTAATGATAAAAAAATATCAAATCGTTCACAATGTCGTGCCGTACCCTATTTCATTCAACACCATTCAAACTGCTTCGTTCTCTATGAGCTGTTTCGTTAGAGTCAATCCATTTCCTCCCTTTAAAAAGGCACAAACACCGTTGCTCTACCAAGGAGCATATGAGGTCTTGTGATGATAGTTCCCTTTTTGCACATCAGATCTTTGCATCGCATCTTCCATATTGAACAACAAATCTAAAAAACCGCCCTGTTTCATCCCAATAATATGTAATATGAGTAATATGTGTTTCCGGTTATTCTAACGCTTAGTTTTGACCCATCCAGCGTAGGGCTGAATCAGCCTTGTCGAAAAGTCATGTTAAAGTATTATCTACCACAGTTCGTTCTGTCTCACTGAATTGAACGCTACCTTAAAATCGACAAACAGAAGGTGAACCCGCTAGTCAAAGGATTCATACAATGGGCGCGGTCTGCTAACACGGTAGATAATTTTATAGACAATCCGAATGCATTTCTTTTTCCAATCAGATCATCCCGATCACGCAGTGGAATGCTTTGTCCGGCGGATAACTATCGACTTTCAGAAGTTCGGCAAGGATTCCGTTCTTCCCAATGGCTATTACCGTTTCGTTTTTTTTGCAGCTCTCGAGTAACCCTCGTCTAGTGTGGGTTGATTCAGGTAATAAATAGTGGAGTTATTCTAAATACTATTCTCAAACGTTATCGGAGAACACTAACTTTGAATCGTAAAAAAAATATTAGACGTTGAAGAAGAAAATCTGACTGCAAATAACGAGTAAAGATTATTAGAGCAGTTCAAAAGAGTTCTGGAATCTGTGGGCGCAGTTTTTCCAAAGGGTTCACAGCAGCGTACAGTAATGCTCAGCGAATCTGTTTGCGAGAAGGTTTTCGGTCATAACATGTCAGCATACATCCCAACAGGATGCTGAATCCAAAAACCAAGCAAGAAAGCTGTAACGGTGATGAATGTTTAATATAACGAAATAATGGACTGTGGACAAATTCCATGTGAAAAATTTTACGTAGGAGGATATTCCAGATTTGTTCTGAATTGTCGTCACAGACAAATTCTTCAGAAAGTTGATGATTTGGCAAGATATCTGCAGTTGTGGAATTAACAGCAACTTTGCATCGCTGGAGTGCCTATAATTGGACAACTCCTGAGAGAAATTTGCCTTTCCTTCAATCATACGAAGGTCCCGTATGAAGTTCCGTTTTCTTGCTGTTCAGTGGTAATCTGGTCTTCATTGTCTGATAGTGTCGTTTGAAGTTGAAGCTTGTCTTGGCTAAGAAGGAAGAATGATGCAGTAGGACGGGTTGAAAATATATTCATCATTCGAACTTTGATGTCCAAATCAGGGAGGATGTTTTCGTCAACGAAGCGCTGTGCTATTTATATTTTCTTTAATGCTTCCTCAAGCACTACGATTTTAAACAATTTGAATCTGCATCTCATCGAGACTTTTATATTGGTGAATGCTACACTTTGGTGGCCTATGAGTGAACTTTGATATTTTAGAAATCAATTTTTAAATGTTACACTTTGTGTTCCACGCATTACGGACAAAGCGTGGAGGTGAATATTAGATGTCTCTGATAACCGTTCTTCGACTGTAAAAGACATCTCGTAAAATTATATCTTGGGCACGTACTGAGTCATATATCATAACATTCGGGCCCGTGCGCAGGAAATTCCCAAGGGGAGTGTTTAGATTTTTTACGTTTCTTATAAAAGAAAGGTATAGAAACCCTCAAACTTTGAAGATTTTTTCCGAGGTCTGGAAGGCCGAATCTTGTTTACCAATAGTTGCGTCTACCGACTAAACCTCTTGTATCTCGTAATCCTTATACATGCGAGGCCACTCTTAGGTGATACTGTAGTAAGGATTGCGTTCTTGCTTTTTATTTTGTGTTAATCGTTCGTGTTTTTTCCATTGCTGCTTTTTCTTGCCTGCTGTCCAACCTTCGCGGTATACCGGACCTGCTTGGTCTGCTGAAAATACAGTCACCTGTCAACACACTAACCAATTGGGAGGAGTCGACAATAATGATTTACATCTCTTTACAGCCAGGGTTCTTATCGTTCTTGGCACTCTTCCCATGAACATCGACAAGTTTGCACCCGTGTACAAAATTTCGTGCACGCGTTCAACCTCAAACATACTTTGCCTTTGTGTACAGGTTTGCATCGAACACCGAACCCAAGCGAACGATGTGCAAACTTAGGTTTAAACATCGTGTGCGTACACAAGGAAGGCATGCACAAAACAAAATGCGTCAACGCTAGTGATGATGAGTGAGAGAAAGAGAAAACTAGTGTCAAGATCCTATGTGTACGAATACCGCGTACGTACATGGGGTTCGGATGTGCAGACGAACACATGCACGTGTTTTGGTACGCATTGGCGCGTTCAAATTTGCACACGAAATGTGGGTATAAAATGAGCACAGAACTAGAGCGAACATGGTGTTCGATGTTCATATGGGAAGACTGGTTCTTGGCGCAACTCGTTTCTATTTATCTGGTACTGAGAGTTCCTCGGCGGCGGTATTTCTCCTGATGCAGACGCTCATTTTCCCAAGCCAGCCACTCCGACGGAGAGATCATCAGTGATGAAGTTTCGCAAGATAACTATTCGGATTTTCCCCGAGTTTCTGTTTTTTCTCCTTAGTTTCCGTCGTTAGCTTGCTGACCGACCTTTGCTGTGTTACTGGCCTACTCGCAACTGTTGCTAATATCGAAAGTTGACGAAACGTGAATCGATCCAGAGAAGCCGATCAACTTGACATACATCCCTTTCCAGCCACCCTCGCAAGGCTTCTTCAACGACTTGTTTCTAGAGTGACTGAAGTCAAGTGACAATTTATGTGTCAAAACGGCTCGCAGTATACTTTTTTTTCCTGAACTGGAAGTTAACAAATTTTTAAAAGTAATTCAAAACCCTCGTGAACCTCAAAAACTCTTCCTTTGCATACGGGCCTGACAATACTTGTTCACTAGTTTTGTTGTGACTTACAACTAACCTATCAATACACAGGCCCTAATTTCGACTGTGGGCAGTTCGAGGAATTAAATGTGAATCCCTTCAAAGGAACTAAGTTCCACTGGGATTTCATATTGTTTTGTTTGTTGTTTTGATCTCCGCGTTTCTTTTTGTTTACTTGTTGTGTCCATTACCAGGGGGCTCTCTGTGCGAGCTCATTGGTGTGGGGGATAGTGGAGGGTATAAAAAAAATGTAAAGACCTCATAATGTATGCAAAAAAGATTAGTTTTATAACGTAAGCCACGCCATGATTCGGTTGCTAGTAATAACTTCTTTTATACTATATGATTAACTTTTTTACTGACTGAACAGCCGACTCCTTATTTTGGCAAAAGCTACATTTGCTCTTTCAATAAACACTTCATCAAAAGATGACCGAATTTTGCAATTTTTTAATCCACCAATGCTGCGTTCATTCTTGAGAATCACTCAAATTCTATTCACACGATTACTGTTGGAATAAAAATTGCGGTTCTTTCGAATTGTAGTTACGAAGAGGCTCTGATGACTCCCAGTGAAAGATAACATATCCTGCTGGTAAAATGGCACTCAAATTGGGACCGACTCAAAAGGTTCAGACCGACACTACTACTGACCCAAAAAAAAGAGAAAAAAAAAAGAATTTGATATTTTAAGAATTTCAACAGACCTGACAAAACATTATTCAGCCTTGACTGAAATTTCGACGTTTCGTTCAGGCAAAGGTGGGTGAGAAAGGGAAATGATATTGATTGCGACGTGTTTTTTTGGCCGGCCGGGATAACCGCGTTTATGTACCATCTCGCAACGTCGAAATCGACGGAGTGGTTGCTGGTGCTAGAACTTGCTGGAATACGGGATTGGGTGATTTTCTTTAAGGAAGCTAGTTTACAAGCGGATGCATTAGCTAATGATCGCAGAAGACTCATATGGTCGGTGTAGTCAGACCGCACTAAGTCACATCATCTCAAATAATAATGATAGCACTGGATAAAGAAAATCTTTAGCTACATTCGACTTTTGTCCAATTTGGTAAAGGTTACTAATGGCAAGAGTTGTGGCAAATATTTCTAATTATAACGCAAAAAATGCTTTAAACTAGTTTTTCTCGAACTCAATACAATGTTACTTACTCCGATTTGAATTAACACCCTTTCAAACTTGAACCTGGTGACATTCAACGGTTTTGACCTAATCGGCGAGGTTTGTCTGCAGGTTTGCTTTTGTACCTGCGGATCATACAACCGCACATTGCAACCCAGACTGGTGTAGTAAGTGTGGAAGGAATCATGGGGATGATTCTTGAAGTAGGAATGCTGAAAAGTACTCCTACTGTGGGGATTATCCACATGAATCGGATCAAAACATATCCTGCGTACAATAACTGCGAGGAAAAATTGAAGTATTCTCTTCAGTGGCTCTTAATCGCAGAAAAGTTAAAGCGAGCTGAGGTTAATATAAAAAAACGAAAAAACCTGAGATTCTTTGTTTAATCCAAACGTTTTTTTTTCCTAATGTGGTACTAAATATAATAAATCGAGAAAGCACTGCTCCTGTTCTTGAAAATTTGAGATTAAGCAAAGAGTTTTCAGCTTGACCTGGGACACTAAAAAAGAAGTAAGTGTCTCAACATTTCAATCAGAGATTCACCCTAGAGCAGAACTGATGAAATTGTCTGATATTGTTGACATGATGTTCACAACTGTCACAAACCTTTTTATTCCCTATAGTGAACTCATTTTAATCATTCCTTATTGACGCTGGTGGATTCTGTCCCGACACAATAATCGACCATGTCGTGTACTCTTACAATACCGCGTTTTTGATGTGGAGTCCGTAGGGACTGATCGTTTCATATGGCAGCTTTCTTTTCTCCGGGAGAAGCGAGAAAATATGATCGGAACCAGTTCGCTTTTACACTCTCGGTTTTGTTTCATATAGCATTCACGAAATGTTCTAAGGTGAGTAGAGGTAGTGAAGGATGTAGGGACTGAGACGGAGATAGAGAGAAATATTGAACTAAAATTGTTGGAGCGGAAAGATAATGCAGGAGAAAGGGATTGAAATAAACAGGTAGGAAAAAGTTTGTGAGTTATGTGACTTTGAACGAGAAAGGGCGGCTGCTGGTACGTTCAAATACGACAGAGTCCTCACTCGCTAGATTGCCTCCGATCATAACTCATATCGGCCGATTTGAATTCTTTCAATTTTCAATATTTCGCAATGTAAATTTGAAATCATATTGTTTAAATGTTGCAATTCGACAGGGAAATCGAATAAAATTTTCAAAAAATGGCATAGAGAAATAAGTGACTAGAAATTTTACAAAAAAACGTATGAGTCATCGTCTCATAAAAATATTTCGAAATTAAAACAATTGCGTATCGCAATTGACTCACGAATAGCACAGATCACATTCGCTAGAATGGCAAGAATCTCAATCAATCAGTAAACAACAACAAATGTTATGTGGTGGGGAGTTAATAAAATCAAAGGGCTGAACTGGAAGCTGTATTGAAATATATTCTATTCAAGCGTCATCGTTGTTTACGCTCATGTCATAAAATACGTTGCATTTTCATAACTTAAATCGAAGCTCTAAATATGCGGCTTAGATGATGTTACTGAGGGCTGGTTGCTACGAGACGATGACGTTTTTTAATGTCACCGCAACATCACAAATCAAAACAAATTAATTAGTTCTAACTAGCTATTTATTTTCTGTACCTCTTCCGCTAGTTGTTTATTCACTGTACGGGCGTAAATGTAAAACAATTCAAAGTTCAATTCCAGTCGGACAGATTCGTGACGCTGCCAAGCAACGTCGAGGCAGGTTGCTACGATGGTCGCATCACATGCTGTTCTCGTGTTAAAAATGGTAGATGATCCCTTCTTCGTCTTATTGAATATGATGTCACATTATTTGATTGATCACTCGTCCTACAATCAATGAATTGCACTTAAATCGGTATAAATAATTTTGCTTCGTGTCTAACAACTATTTTATGCATATGTTCGAATGGGTATTATAACTAGAGATATTAGGATGACTTATGTAACAGATGCCCTAGCTCTTTTAAAATGTGATTTGTTTTCAATAGGTCTACTCCGGAACCACATGATTTGATTACCGGGGAGACGGCGGAATTGAATCAAAGTGTCTAAGAAATACTGTGCGAACCTTGTGCATTGTTGATATTAACGTCTGCCGGTATATGCTAGCATTCGAGCAATAAATCAGTCCAATTATCTACTATTCTTAGTTTTCTGGTAGTGTACAATATACTACTTTTTAGATATTTACATACAACTAGTTGGGTTTACTCGAACTAAATGGCTCTTTGACATACGTTACTTTTTTATATGCCTCAAATTGGTTTTGACAATCAAACAGACAATATGTTGGAATAAACAGGGAGAAAATTGTTCCTGTATTTGCTACTACTCATTTTTCTTGTAGTATACCTGAGTAAACAGGAGCGAGTTTTGTTGCTCCTTTTTGCTCCAAAATAACTGGGAGCAAGAAGCGTGCGCTGGAACAGACCCATTACCTCATGAAGCGGAGTGAGCAATTCTGGCCTACTACCATCACCTCTTTGCAAAGTTTTTGACATTACACAGGTAACAACCAAGCACTAGTATTTGCAGTAAAGTAGCATAGTACTTGCATTTCAGGTGCTTCCTGCAGCATATTTGTATTTTTCATGTAAATCAGAATTCAAAAAAATATTTACAACATCATTTTCAATTAAAAATAGCATTTTCATGGCACAGCAGTAATGCAGCCGTATATTTTGCGATCAGTTGATTTTAAACATCACTTAATGCGACTATAATGCTTATTAGATAGTCGTTAAGGTGCCTGTCAACCTAAGCCAAGCTGACGGCCGAACCAACAAATCACATGCCTGTATACTACTCGAAACCGTCGGTATTTCGATTGGCCACACCGAGCGTGTGTTCAGCTCAGATAGTAGGCGTAATCGACAACTGATTTTTCGAAAATATTTACTTGCCCCATACAAATGTTTGTTCGACCGATAACCTTTCGCATTTGCTTGTTTAATTAAAACTATAGACATATTACGAACACCTTATCTGGTGCAACACTTTTCGCTTATTTCGAAATCGGTTCATTCAATAATGGATTAAAGGTATATTTCTTTATATGTAAAATTAATTTTAATACTTTGGATTATTATTCTTCATGAATTTTCAACGATTATGCCAGATATGCGTTGATTGACATTATCGGCGTAACTTGATAGTCATTTCAAATTATTTGACAGTTGGCTTAGGGAAAGGATTTAGGTGAGCGCTACTGAAGATAAATCATCGAAAAAGTCCAAAATTGCACACTGCTTAACGACTTTTTTTTCTCTCTTATCGTACCGAGCTGCAAATCGCAATCGCATGACGCTGAGGAACGTGTGAAGCGTCACATATTGCGCGTCAAGATAAAGCAATGAATGATCAGTTTTCTGCCCGCCGACTCTGATAGCGAGAAGGCGAGCCCCCTCAGGGGGCAAAATTTGTCGCTTGATAAAATTTGAGTCAATCAAAAAATCAGCCTCCGAGCGATACCGACAAACGGAGACGTAATCGAATTTCACTGATGCCAGCTTGTTAAGAAACCCGCACTGCAGACGACAGATGCAGTGCGGGTTTCTCAATTTCACTTCATGACACACACACAGTATGTCATGAAGTGAAATTGATTGATTCACAGTTCCAGAACCTTCTCAGTGCGTGTAGATACACTGATCAGTGGCGTTAATCATTACAATGAAGCGTGGCGTGACATTGTGATATATGATGATGAGGGCGTCCCCAAACGGGTTTGTACCACAGAGAACAGACCTCAGAGTTCGAACAAATTATTAAAAATAAAAATTGAATAGAAACCTGCTAAACATACCGTCGTATCAGTATATTATAAACTAGGACGATGATTATTTTGGCCATTTTGAATTATTAGATGTCATTTTGGTCAGACTCACGGCGGCTTGGCCTACTACGACATTTGAATAAATATTTTTTTACGCAAGTCAAACACTAGAGATGACGTCTGTTCTCTGTATTTCTACCAACGGGACGGGAAACAGACAGAAGTTCAGTTCAAGCTCACGTTAATTGACCCGTGACGACCGGAGAGAAATTTATTTTCATTCGATCAAGTTGAGTGAATAAAACTTTTAGGTCATAAAAATGGAACAAAGTGAATCAGAGTGATTGTGGCTGTTGTATGAGGAGCTTGTTTTATAAACAAACTATTTAATAAATCTGGTCAACAATAGACATAATACTGCAGTGTTAGCTAGACTAGCCAGACGTCGGTTGTCCTTATAGTTCCGGGACATGTCAAAGTAATGGACTACGATTTGTTGGAACAAGATATGTAGATGTTTGAACTAGAAAATGTGACATGGGCTGTCTATATGTTACACTGTTATGACGGACGGGTGATGCATCGTAATACCATAGCCTACTGTTACCATGGGGGCACAAACGTCGGTTATCAAAGTTGGGTGTGACTTTGCTATCTTTTGTTTTTATCAATATTCGGTTAACAGTTTATCAAGCGAGAAGGGAAAACAGTATTATTACCACTATAATGTTCGATGTAATTAACACGCCGCGTTTTGTTGTTTTATCTACTTCTACTATGCCGTGGATTGTCTGACATAATGTAGGCGATGTGCTAACTATCTTAGTGTTAGTTTTAGATATATCCAAATGGAATGAAATTGTTTGTCCATTTCTTAACGATCTAATGTGAAACCAATTAGTTGTTGGATAGTTGATGCAAAAATTAGCGATTCACCGAAGAAAACAACTTTGCACATATAGAAAAATCCTCCCAGAAGCTAAAATTCTGTGGACCAAATCCTTTATCAGTTTAATTAGCCCGTCGACCATAATCGAAGATTATCGTCAGTTGTAGAAATAAACTGGCAACAACACAGTAATTTAAATCGTGCTGACTCATGCCCATCTGGGTGCTGCAAATTGCATCTGATTTTATTATCAAACAAACATTGAAGTAATTTTATGAGCAGGTTGTGAGTACTTCCGTATGGTTGGCTCCAAATTGACAGCAGTGTTGGCTTCCATTCTTGTCAAATCAGGTGTGGTTGTAGTGCCCAGATTCCCTTGACCTTATCCTTAACATTATTTATGACAGATGTATGGAAACATTCAGGTTATTTGTTTTCCATTATATGAAACAACTGGTTACACGAGCAAAAAAAATCTTTTCTTTACAGTCTCCTTGAAAAAATAATTTGTTGGACGGCTATTAATTGATATGTACGTAAATTCCCCAAAAGCAAGATCCATTTTCTCTTGTTGGAACGAGGAACCGTTCGCTATATCGCTTATTACCGCTTGGAGTCTCTCAGTGTGCTTTTTGTAGAGCTTCCGTTGTCGTCCATGCTGTCATCACTGCTGGTGTCATGTTGTTCACTACAGATTTTCAGCTTTCTAGCTGACTGAAGATGCTGCCATGTAAATTATGGTAGCTATTTTCGAAGCTCAAAGTAGGCGCCTCTGAATTTCTCGCCTGGTGTCATTATTCGCTGTCACCACTGAGTCTATAATCTCATCGACCATCGATCGATATTCGGTCAAACTTATTTGGTCTTTGACCCGTTTATGACCAGTCCGGCGGATAACGTGGGTAGTGGGTGTACCAAACCTAGAATTTAAAGTCTGATACGCATGTGCAGAGTTGCACAAAATCATGACTATCACTTTTTCTTCAAAATGTACGCAAAGCTTCGGTCACAGATCAAAATGATCGTCTTTTTCAGTTGATAGAACTTGAGCAACCGAAACTGAGCATAGTGAGTACCAACAACAGTGACGAGGGAGAGAGAAAAAAAATGACAAGACGCAGACAGCCGATTCAAGTGCCAGCACAATGATAATTTCTCTTTCCTTTTTGTCTACCACGCCAATTCAACAAGCGTTGTTTTTATTCACTAAACGATATACGATTCAATCACTAGACAGTGTTTATTGACCCTTTGCACTTGCTTTAAATTTGATCGAAATCAGTAACATACTGTTAGTTAAACTTGAAGAATACTTATAGCTTATATGCTCCTGAATTGGTAGTAATCCATGTTGTTTTTGACCTGGTTTACTGCTAAAATATTTATCAACAGACAGAACATATTTTCACCTAACCGAACACATCAACATGATCAAAACACATCATATAGGGTTACTGTGCCCTAATTCATCTTAGCACCTCTATTCATCTCACGCATTTGAACACATTAGTTAGAGCAGTATCTGCTATCTCTATTCAACGCATTAGCTCATATGGTAGGATGAATAAGGGTGCGTCGTACTCAACTTTTCACTTCGCTCAAACGCGAATATTTTACATTTTCCAAGCTAGATCTTTTATGGAACTGTTTTTTAGGAACGAAGCAAAGATGTTAATACATATATAAGCGTAATCCAATCACTGTAAGCCGAGTTATCAGCGAAATAGTGTGACAACCTGACTAATGAGATGAATAAGGGCTCGTATACCCTATTTCTTTTGATTTCCTTGCATTTTAACCCTGCCTACTGTGATTGGGTGCTCTAGACTGCGAATAAACAGAAGTTTTATGTTATTAGGGAATCCCATATAATACAGAATGAATATTATATTATTAAACATGACATTACATGAGCAATTTACGCTGCTCGAAAATCTTATCTTAAAATGAAAATGAAATATTTCTCAATCAATTTTCGGTTAGCAACCAAACCAATTGTTTAATAGGTAATGTATTTGAACTGTAATATTGAATTCAAGACTTGCATCGTGCAGAATTTAAAATTTCCTTTGCTAGGCTTAATGACAATAATTTTCAAAACTGACTGTCATCGAGAGGCTTCAGTCAAACTGAGTGAACAAAAGAGCGAAAACTGTATCGATTTTGTTGGCTATTTTCGGCAAATTTTTTTGCCGAAAATAGCCAACAAAATCGATACAGTAGAACCTTGCGGCAATTAAAACATGGTAACAAAGAGCGAAAAGACAGAACATTTTTTTCGCAAAGGCACTCACGTAGTATGACTGACACTATATGTTGCTGTCACAGTGTGAGAATTTATACGGAAAGAGAGTCGAATATGAGTACTTGCGACCGTGTAGGAAGGTTTTCTGTTTACGGTTACCGAATGCAGCACTGCGGATGTGTCTCCAGTATACAATGTGCGCGATTGAAATGCTCTAAAAATAAAGGATGTCCCATATAAAATTGCATCACGGAAAACACGCTGTAGAAAATATCCCATTGAGTATTTTCTCTTGAAAATTTGGCTAGAAGTAGTTTAGAGTGCTTGTAGGTGATATCCAACGGGGAAAATAGACCGAAATGTTAAATATGTTAAATAAATCTCCCCCCAAAGGTAGGATTCGAACCTGCAACCTTTGAGACTTCGGCCCAATGCACAAACCTTTATGATATCCCGGTCATATGGTGACGTCCCAGAAAGAACATATGATTATCGCATTGGCGACAATGATCGTGCCCTGCCTCCAAAGCGAGACCACAAACAACCGCAGCTGCCACCCAATTCATTTGATCTAGTTAACTTCCTCGCTAGATTTTTTCACATAATTACTTCGCTTCACTCACCATTTCGATCTGTTGTCACTGTTATCCCCAAAAAATCTTAAATAAGGTTTTGAATCTTACGTCAAAAACCAAATAAATGAATTATTAGTTTAGAGTGTAGTTTTTACACTGTATTTTTACCGCTGACAGTTTTTCGAAAATTAGAAAAAGTCACGCGAAAAGCAACGTCGCGAATTGATTTCGCGCAAGCACCTAGAAAATCCTCAACTCTCACATCGGGATTTCGGAAAACAACTCGGAATCGTGCAGTCAACGGTGAGTCTTGTGATTAAACTTTACTCCCAAACTCTGAGCATCGAACGGAAGGAGAAATGCGGTCAGAATGGATGTTCTATTAGTGATCAGTGAAGGCATTTAGGTGGAATCCAAATGCTTCGGTCAGGGGTATGGCCAAAAAGTTGCATCTGTCCAAGTCTTTCGTTCAGAGAGCCAAGGATCATACATACAAAATGCAAAAGACTCCAAATCATGACGAACAGCAAAATACGGTAAGAAAGTCACGGGCCCAGAATCTGTATACCCAGATGCTGACGACGTCTCATTGTCTCATCATGGATGATGAGACTTACGTCAAGGCGGACCTCCGGCACCTCCCGGGGCTACTGCTTTTCACCAGTACAAGTTTGATGTTCCGGGAGAAGTAAGCAAGCAGAAACTTTGAGAGTTAGCCAAAAAAATTCATGATTTGGCAAGCGATCTGTTCATGTGGCAAATGGAGTGCGATGTTCGTAACTACCGGTATTATAAACGGGGGGATTTACCTCATTGAGTGTTTGCAGAAGCGTCTGCTTCCTCTGTTGACGCAACACGAGGGTCCAACGATCTTCTGGTTGAATCTAGCGCCGTGACACTATTCAAATGTTGTCCTGGAGTGGTACGTAGCCAACGAGGTCACTTTCGTACCCAAGGACATGAATCCCACCGCACCAGAAGACCCATCGAAAAATACTGACCAATTATGAAGCAGGCACTACGGAAGCATCCCAAGGAGGTCAAATCTGAGAAAGACATGAAGAAAAAATGGGTTTCTGTACAGAAGAAGCTGTAGCCAGATGTTGTACAGAAGCTAATGAGTGGTTATGGTATTAAAGTTGAATGAAGTAAATATGTCAAAAGCTCACTAATGGGTTATATTTTATTATCTAAAAGTTTGAAAAGGATCGGTCCACTAGGTAATTTCCTACAGCGTTTTTTTTCCGTTATGCTATATATGGGATACCCTTTCGACCCCTATGCTACTTTCTTCTTACTACTCATTCGGGAAAAAAATCGTTACGCCGGCCCTGCATGTCACAATAACAACATCGACTGCAAAACAGTAAAGTTCCCGGAAATTTTTCCACAAATAAATTAAGGAAAAAACATACTTTTTCGGTGACTCTTAAGGTTCAACTAAGAACGCCTTAATAAGCTGCCATCTTGGAAACGTAAAAAGGAAAAATCTTTATGAAAATGAATCAATATATCCGGGCATTGGTATAGAATTACTGATTGATTTTCATGATGATTTTCTCAACGGTCACACCGTTGCTTTTTTGCTGCTTTTTTCGGTTTTCCAAGATGGCCGCCTTTCCAAACTTTCTTGGTTGAGTCTTAACAAATTTGTATGTCGTTTCACTTTAACAAATTAATAGGAAAATAATGAAGACGATTGCTATTCCCAACCACCCGAGACAACCAGGAGCGGATCCAGAAAAGAATTTCGGTGGGGGTCCAAAATTTCGATTTTGAAATGTTCAATATACAATACGTAATACAGGTCGGACTCGATTATCCGAAAAAAATCTCACCCCGGATAATTGAATCACCCGGATAATCGAACCAAACTTTTTTTGTGTTATTTTATGAATATAAGCTGTATTTGCGAAGAAATTGGAAATCAAATGATTAGGGTAAATTTTCCTATTATGGAAAATGTGAATGTACCTATTTTGGCCCTACCCGATTTTTCAGAATTTCAAGGTGTGATTTGTATTTTTAGTTGGTTTTCATGTATTATTTATTATGGTAATGAGTTAACGGCATGTATTAGTTGTTTATAGATATTTGTGCAAGAATTCTAAGGCAAATTTTTTAACAAGTTAAGTGTCTTCTGCAATACAGGTCAAACTCGATTAACCGGGGCTTCGATTTTCCGGGTAAATGATTCGATTACTCGTATACTATAAAAAAAGTAAGCTGCGGGTCGTCTGTTTCTTTTAATCCTCATTCTAGTTCACGGTGTCTCCACAAAGAGATCCTGGTCCTTGTCCTTGTAACATCATTTAGTTGACCAATGTCGTACGGGATTGTCAGGTGGTCACTACGCAGATGATGGCTTCTCGGCGGCTTTAGCAAGAAGTAGAAGTAGCTTGAGCTACCCAAGAATTGAAATCGCCTCCACAGACTGCCGGGTCTCTTATCAGAATATTGTTAACCATTTCTTGACCTACTTTTTTCTACCGCATATACAGCCGTTCTACGCATAATAGTCCCATGTATATAGGGAATCCCACAGAACATGGGACAAATATGCTTATAACGGCAGTATAGGGTTCCAAAACCATTTTTTCTTAGAACTGTTGGCATCATGAAACACGAAAAACCTGGTTTACTAAAGATAGGTGCTTCTTTCGCAGTGCTACAAGCTGCTCAATATTTACCTTCCGATCAAGTTCAATTCCATGGAAAAGGTAGTTGAAGGTAGTCTAAATTAAAAAGTTCTATCTGTTTTCAATAATATTTACATATACTGGGCTACGAAAATATTCCAAAATTTGACTTTCACCATTTAAATAAACTATCCCTTAACTGTGGCAGCACTGTTTCAGCGGAATCCAATAAGATTGATTGTAATTACTTCTGTTCTACTCATAATATTTATAACTGTTAGTGCTCGAATGAAAGATATTAGTCCCAGTTATTAGTTTACTTTTCGTTGTAAACATACGTTGTGTAAACCAAAAGTTATAGTCGTTTACAAACGTGGTTATTTATCAACAACATAGACATGAATGGGTTAAAGATGCCATTGGAATTCTGAGCAGGAATCAATTGTTGAAGGGGATAATGGAAGAAGAGCATTGTGTCAAAGTCGACTGGAACTCACAGCAGGACATTCATCAGAACTTTACACCGGATTTCATTGAAAGTAGAAACATGATTCTATCAGTATCTTGAAAAAATCATAATCTTCAGCAGAATGCTGTTTTGAGCAGGATTCCACTAGACCTTTGATAAGCTTTTCTCTAGAATCCTGCATCAAAATTCAGAGAAAAAGCCATAGAAATAGGGACAAGGATCCAATCGAAATTTTAAGTAGATTCCATCGGAATGCTGAGAAAACTTCGATCAGAGTTCTAGAAAGTATCCAAACAGAATCCTGAAAAGCATGTCATCATTATCCCAAGAGAGTGCCAGAAACCGACCGAGTAAGTATTTATGTGTAAAAAAGGCCTGCAGTAACCGATATGTGTATTACATGAAAAATGTACTTTTAGTTTAAAACTAAAAAGTTGCATATTTGGCAACACTCTCTCTAATTGATTCTAGTGCAAACAGTACCAGAGATATAATCCGAATAACAATTTTTTTTTGAAACAATTAGTTCAAATTAGGAGTGTTCCCATGGACCGATGGGTGGTTAAAATGACACAATAATTTGGGATATTATATATTGGCTGTAGATGATCAATTTCTTCAAAATTAGTTAGTCCAATCCGTGAAGGTCGATCCCAAGTTTTAGTTTTTGGCCACTTTGAGGTAGGCCAAAATTTGTGAGGAGGAACCCTAGACCCCCCGAAAAAAAGTTTTGTTGGCTCCAATGATCGAATTAGCACTATAATCAGACATTCTAGTTGAAATTTGATTTTTTTTAGAAACACCCGGATAATCGAATCCCCGGATAATTGAGTCCGACCTGCATGTAATACCCTTTTTTTTTTTTTAATAAAAATCAGTTTTGGTTGTCGAATCTGGTTTGGAATGATTTGGATTTTAGAACGATTTTAAAATAGAAGCTATTTTAAAATTTCTCAAGGAGATAAAACTTTCAGGACCTCAGGACCCTCCCCCTGGATCCGCCACTGAAGACAACGGTCACGAAACTCAGTGTGCTTCGAGTTTCTGCTCGAGTCCATGTGTAGAGAACGACAAGAACAGTTCTGTGAGAAGAACTATAGAAACTATTACTTCAATTATTGCCATGATGATCCGTAGAGATTAAAGTGAGCCACAGAAATAGGAAGTGATGCTCCGACCAAATACGGTGGCTATAGACTGCTGACTTTTTCGCGAGAGATTTATTTATTTATTTATTTATTTATTTATTTATTTATTTATTCTTATTTTTCATCTGACCTATGTTGGTCTACATGAAATGTAGTTGAATGGGAAAAGCCCATTTCAGGATATACTTCAGAAGCAATCCTCAAATGGGCGTAAAAACCCATTATCTTTTCATATATTCACACCTGATTACAATGGATTCACACTACAATAAAATATAATAACATAGTACACAGCATTACACAAATAAAAAATACAAATATTACAAAAAATGAATCTTAAAATCTACGTCAACCTTCTTAGTCTATTTTTGAAAACATCACAAGATACAGAAAAGTCAAAATGGCCATAAACACTATTAAAAACATTACACATCGCCCTAATGGGTTCGTTTTGACCGTACTCGGTGCGTCGAAACTCGAGTCTTAAAAAGTTATGCGATCTGAGACTTCTCGGGGGCACATTGACATTTATTTGTGAGAGAATATCTGGAGCATCTATTTGACCAGTTAATATCTTCCCAACAAATACTGCTCTAAATGTGTTCCGCCTTTTGGCTAGGGTTTCCATATCGAGCAGACGACAGCGATCGATGTACGGTGGTAGCTCTGTTGGGTTACGCCACGGCAGAGTTCTAAGAGCAAAACGGAGGAATCTTGCCTGCACTGCTTCTATTCGGTTGATCCAAATGCTTGTGTAAGGACACCAAATCGGTGCTGAAGCTTCCAAGACAGATCGCACAAGTGAAAAATAGAGTGCCCGCAAACAATATGGATCAGTGAACTCTTTGGCGATTCTTATAATGAAACCGAGATTTCTATTTGCCTGTGCTGTAACATGAGAGTAATGATTTCTGAATGTCAGTTGTGAGTCCAGAAGCACACCGAGGTCTCTGACAACTGTCATTCTCTCTAGCGATTCCCCGGAAATGGTGTAGTTCCACAGTATTGGATTTTTTCTACGTGTAAAAGATATTATGGAGCATTTGGACACGCTGAGAGCCAGCAAGTTGCGATTACACCAACAACAAAAAGCATCTAAGTGTTTCTGTAGTTCCTTGCAATCTTCTATTGACCGCACAGTAAGAAATAGTTTGAGATCATCGGCATATATAAGTCTACACCCAGGAGGTATAACAAAACAAACGTCATTGAAAAACAACGAGAAAAGCAACGGTCCTAGATTGCTCCCTTGAGGCACTCCCGACAAGTTGATGAAACTGTATGACTCGTTATTTCCTAATTTTACACACAGAGAACGATTTACGAGATATGATTTAAGCCACCCTATAAAATAATCCGAAGCGCCCAGCCGCTTCATCTTTGCCAGTAGAAGAGTGTGATCTACACGATCGAATGCAGCCTTGAGATCCGTGTATACAGTATCGACCTGAGATCCAAGTTCAATATTTTTAATACAGAGCGAAGTGAATTGGGCTAGATTAGTAGTTGTCGATCTACCAGGAAAAAAGCCATGTTGGTCCTTCGATATATATGCTCTGGTCTCGCGAAACAGCACATTTCCTACTAATATTTCAAATAACTTTGAGCCAGCGCAGAGTGAAGTTATGCCACGATAGTTCGCAACATTTTGCTTGTCACCTTTTTTAAAAAACGGAAACATAACTGATTTTTTCCAACAGACGGGGAACGTTGATTGCGACAGCGATTGGTTAAAAATTAGTCTTAAAGGCGTACATAATGCGCTTGCGCATCTTTTGATTATAATGGAAGGAATACCATCTGGTCCTGCCGATGTTGAAGACTTTAACTTTCTCATAGCAGTTAGAATATCTTCGTCAGTAAATTGAATAATGCCTAAATTAATTACATCATGAGGGACATCCTGAAGACTATATTCCATCTGAGTGGAGTTGGAGATCGAGCATTCGTGATGTGGAACATTTGCTGAAGGTAAAAATGGAGGTTAGGCTTACGGAAGTCGCCTCTATCGAGTTCTACCAAGTCGGGTGTTCAGTGCTGATAGCATTAAGAAAATTTTAATTTTACATAACAACCTAAATTACGTGGTTATTTGTGGCAACACTATAATCAAGATCCTTGTATTTATGGACGATGAGAAAAGCAATTTTTGGCTACAAGATCTAACACTACTTACTTGCACCGTCATTAACAAAATGTATGTCACATTTACGAAGAACATCTGTACTCGCGAGTATTTCAAATGGTGTTTTTATGGTTATATGGAGAAGTTCTCTACATCAAAGAGAATAACTGGAGTAAAGTACCCCATTCCTTCCTTCGTTACTCTGCAACCTGGATCTACATGTTCTCAGACGACGCTGTGCACTTATGACAATCAGACACTCACATGTCAGTACTATAAACAATCAGCACGCTGGAAACTCTTGTGCGGTAGTACAAAAGACAAAACAAATATAGATTCTTCAGCACAAACTGTTGCTTAACTACTAACACCTATAAATCGAAGGACTTGCGTTTCGAATTTGTATCTTTAGAATCTGGCACTTGACCAAGGCACCAGACTGACGCTTGTCTAAAGTCGGAAACATAACTTGTGAACACACCTAAAAGGTTTCCAACTTTTGATGTCCCAAAACAGAAGAAGTTCTATTTGCAAACGAACTTCTTCTCTTTTGGGATATTGAAAGTTGGGATATTGAAAGTTTAGGATACTTCCAATTTTGAACTAACGTCGATCTGCTGTTTTGGTCTAGTGTCACATTCCAGAGAGACAGCGCCGACACGTAAGCCCCTCAATTCATAGTTTGCATACAGCAACACCTGCTAAACTATCAACAGAAGCTAATTAAAAACGAATAATTCCCCCCAGCGAAAAAGGATCTCTGTTCGCAATGGCATTTCGCGCGAACGGGATCTGACAGGCTCCAAATAAATCGCATTGCAATTTTTATTAAACCTTGCAACTACATAAAAGATCCAAAGCTCTTCTAAGCCAATGCATTGAGTCGTATCAAATAAACGAATTATTAACCCTCCGTAAGTCGCGCATATGGCCCTCTGAACGAGCAGTTGCTGTTGCTCTAAGACGATTTCGCTAGCTTCTCAGAGCAGCGTGCACTCAATGCACAAGCGCCGACTGCCGGAAGGTTAAGAAAGATGCTAAATAAGCCATACCGTTCTGCAACGCATTAGAAGAAGCTACCAGCAAACAAGGAAGCTGGTTTCGCGGTCGCAAACCGAAAAAGCAAGTAGAAGCAATCAGCAATATACAAGACACTTGCAGTGACGATACATGGACGAATGCGACAACCAAGAAATCGGACTGAATGACCTGACCCTCAAGTGTTATTAACTGATGTTCGAAATGCTGAGTCGCCGCGGAAATAAATCTCCGTACGCAATGGTAAATTACGTGTGTTTTGTGTGGGCACACAAAAGTGTTCTCGTTTATTGATTTGTTATAAATATATAAAAAGCGAATGAAATATATAAAATACATGCGACTCCGTCAAACTCATTTCCAGAATGATGTCAGCTGTCAGGAAATATTGACAACGACAAAAGCTGCGTCACGTACCTAAAAATCGACAGCCAGTACCATCAGTATAGAAGACGTAGCACTAAATCTTTTCAAAAATAAGCACTTAATCATTAGTGATTGCCATGGTTAATAAATCTCGGTTATATTACTAGATTTTTATTCATTTTTTAGCTTGTGCGCAAATTGAATTTCTGTATTAGGTTATTGAGTGTCAATTGAATAATCCGGAAAACCGTGATATAATGTGAAGAAACGTACACAATAGCAATAGAATTAACGGTGGTGATTTCGACTTTAATTGCTGCTAAATCACATGTTAGTCAATCGATCATATGGGTAGCTAACAATGTTTGCTTACAGTTTTCGCTTTTGGATTTAGTTCAGTAAATGTTGCAACCAGCACCAACATTTTAGTCGCTTTCCACGGATTTCAATTAATGTTCATGTAAGTTTGAAAATGACGTGACACTTCAGCGAACATACATCAATCACCCCTTAAATACTTTGAACTCTTGAATATCCATGATTGAACCTCGGCCTCCCTGCTCAATGAGTGTTGTACACCGTTGACAGTTTTGAGCTAATACAGTCCGCTACCAGATTGCGGGTCGAAGTTATATGTGCACGAACGTCGAAGAAAAATTTTCCGTTGAACAGCCCATTTAGTTTTCAGTTTGATTAAGTGGTCTTCAGGTGGATAGCCAGACCGATAACTGGTTGAATCACGCATCATGACCAGCACCATAAAGCCGATTATGTCGCCACTCCGGTAATATGTAGCCGTTCGATATCAGCTTTTGCCCCAGTAAGCGAAGTTTCTGCTATATTTTCAACTCATCGTGCAGGTTTCGATCAAACACCCGCAAGCCAAGCGCTTTGCAGTTCTGATCTCCATGTTTTCGATCGTAGTCCTTGTTTCATCGCGTGGATCTTTGCCGATCGGTATTTCTTCTGCGATTAAGGAAGTGTTTTCCGGGCCGTTTTTTGAGCCTGCACCAAATCTCTGTCTCGTCGAAAACAACTGATTGGCGTATTTTTCGTTATTCGCCAGCCAACATAACACCTGCGACAGGAATTTAGTTCTACCAACAATAAGGTTAGTGTATCAGATCACGTATGTAACTTGATAAAAAGAAGATTCCGTTTTCCGGTCCGACGTATCCAGGTTGTCCTGAGTCTTCTTTCTACTGCTTAGAATCCCTTGCCAGATCAGGACTCAAAATGGCCCTGATAGCGACTGAAAATATAACGAATATAACGATAATCATCTCGCAGACGGATTCATTTCAAGACCATAGAATGCAACTGCCGTGGAATACTTTAAAAAAAAAAAACTACTGTTAAAACATACCAAAACAGACGCTGCTATAAAGTAAAATAAAAATAAAGTTTAGAAATTCAGCGCAAAGCTGTCCTTAAGTCTATTAACAGTACTGGCATGTGGCTGTCTGGTTTTCAAAGATGCACAGCGTGTTATGAGCATAGACGGTGTCTGCTTTACGAAGAAAGAAATCATCGAACAGCGTTTGTGTCGAACAAATACAAGGGAAGAAGTTTGCCCAAGACTCATTCTTCCATTTAACCTTGGTAAAAATCACAGTTCGTTGTTGAGTTTTTCAAACTCAACTTAATTTCGAATAATAATAAAATTCCAGTTTGTATTCATTTTGTAGTAACAGTCGTAGATAGATCGATCGTAATACATATTTACTTCCTCTCCCGTTACTAACTAGTTTCTACGTTCTATATTATACATTTGTCTTGTCATATTGAATTGCACATCAAGTGGTCCGCTACTGCACTCCATCTATCTGCATATCTGTTAATCATGCGTGAAAATGCGTCCCCTTCAATTACACCGATATACACGTGCAATAAGTGCTCTGAACTATTTTCCAACTTTCTTCGCTAACTACCATGCACATGTCGCATGTAATGCATGTCATTTTCAACCCCACTACGCCTCTGCAGTCTGTAATAAATCAAGATTGCCTGTAATCAGAGGATCATATTTCTACTTACAATCCACTTGTAACGAGGAGGATGCTAATACTAGTGCACTTCGGTTACAAATGTGCGCTCGGTACTTACAAGCGCGTATTATTCACTTCAACTGCTGTAGGTATGTTGTACTGACTGAATGATAAGGGCACCGTCTGGTTTTGACGTACGATTCACGCGCTGTCGCCGCCCGGTTGCTTGGATGGTCATTATTATGCGTCTACACGGTCAGCAAGTTGAAGTGAAAATAATGTTGACCCTGGTGGTATGTCCCTAAATGAAGTCGATATTTTCCTCAATCACTGCACTGAAGATGTTTTGTGTGATGTATGAGCATCTGTAGCATGGTTAAGCTTCGTTATTTGATTAATCGTTCGTTTCAATTTTTTTTTAGTAAAAATTTTGTCAATGAAAATTTAATACTGTCCTGTTTTTTAATCAACGCTTTTTTTCGTTGCCGGGCACTGTCTGGGATGTTCCAATAAAATAATCATTAAACGGCGCCATTCCCCCTACAGGAAATGTGACTGCTGAGCTGTGCGACCGTAATTGGTGTTAATTGATGTGAAATGACGAGCTGTTGCTGGTTGGAGCTCTGCAATAAGGTTGGTTGTCATTTTGCGAAAGTGAACGTTTGAGCGATAGTCCATTTCCATCTCCTCTTACTTACATGGACAGTTTAGTGTCCTGGGTTTTATCGTGGTCGGGTAGATTAACACCTATACTAATGTGACCAGACGTCCTGGATTAGGCGGGACAGTTCCGAATTAATATTTTGCAAAGCATTGTATCTTCGCTTCATATGAAAATTGATAGTTGGTAGTTTGATGGGCTCTAGCAGACAAACCAAGCTCAATTCGAGTAAATCCTTTCTTGAGCATATTTTTCTTATCCTAGAGATCCGAAATATGCAACAAAAAAAATCTTATTTTTTTTTAAATTTTGCGTTGTCAGACCCCCTCAAGGGAAATTTAAGCTAAATAATCAGGAAAGGTTATGAGGCTTTATCTAGGGAAGGGACTAAAGAAGAATATTTTAAGATATTCGGTTTCTTAAAAAGAAAGAAAAATATATGTCCCGATTTTATCAGCCTAAAATTTAGTGATATAAACGGGTCTTCACTGTACTTTGAATAGGCTGCGAAATGTTCGTTAATGTTAAACCAATCGCTCCTTTAAAGTTTAATTGGGAAAGCTTTGAAATGCAGCTGTCGCGACCAGACCTGTCTGTTCTCATCGACTTCTTTCCAAAAACTGAAACTTGTTGTTGTTGTTGCGTTCTGACGTTTTTGTCTTGAGAGAAACTGAAACTTGATTGTCTGTGACAACAACCAAGGCCTGTTCATCTAAAATCGTTTATTCCATTTGATTTCATCGCATCAAGACAAACACAGTATATAGGGTTAAGGAAAAAATTTGCATGAAATTTTAACAATTTCATTAACGAATATAGATTACGGTTTCTCAATATGTTATTATTATTTTTTTTAATTCTACGCGCCTATCTCCTACAGAAGCCACCTTTGAAAACGAAAAAAGAAGCAGTTTTTTCTATCAATCAGTGGTATACTACCAATGCCCCGAATACGTCGATTGGGTTTTATAAAGATTGCGCAAAGGGCAGCTAAAGTTTTTTTTCGGTTTTCAAAGATGGTCGTATTTTGCAACATTCTGAGTTAAACCAAATACAAATTTGTATTTGGTAGACCTTAAGCTATGTGCCAAAGTATTTGCATTTCAATAATCTATTCAAACTATCAAATTTCAAAACTAAGTCAGATCCGTGAAATTAGAAATACAATTTTATATTTGTCGTTCAAGAGAAGAGATTGTATTGAATTTGCTTAAAATTTATGGGCAATAACCCCAGTTTTATTACAGTTAGGAAAATTGTCTTCCTTTCTGTTCCTAACTTGGACAAAACAGTTACTCAGAATAAAAAAAAATCATTTCAATAGTATCAGAGGCAGGTGAAAGAAATTAGGAATCCAAGACCGGAAAAAGAAACAAATTGCTCATTACCGGTTGTAAAAAATTCACCTTTCGTAGCTATAAAATCTGTATTGTCGTTTCCAGGAAGTGAAGAATGACTGGAAACTTATACCAAAATTAACTGATAAGATTTGCTTTGGAATTCTTCCTGTGTCATTCCCAAGGAATTAGGGGAAAGTAGGTAGAGACGGACACCTTAAGGTTAAAAAAAAAATACTCATCGTCGAATAACGCATTGCTGGATAATTGCACACAAGTCGTGATTCCAGAACATATTATACCATAATTATGATAAAATTTCAAACAAGATTTTTTAAATATTTGCGTGAAAAAGATCTCGGAATTAGGATGGGAAAGGTGGAAATGTGGTAAAAATGTACATATGACAAGGGAGAGTGACACGCATCTCGACCAATCAATTTTTTTCTCTTGTCGTCCATCATATAATACAAAATAAAAAAATCCTGAATTCCGTGTGATTAAATAAAATTTCAGTTTTCTTCACCAGTCCAGTGTTAAATGACCAGTATATCAACCAGTATTTCCTGATATCAACAGTTTTTAGGTTTAAATCGTTATGTGAAATCAAAATTTAATACAATTTTTATGGTAAAGAATTTTGTGGTTTGTAAGAAACTCAGTTCCATTTTACCTGCAGTGCCTATAACATAGTACTTTTCCCTTCGGCGAGTGCTTATCTATCTTCAAACGAAGTTTCTTCTAACGAAGAAACTAAATTGTGCTTGAGCGATACAGCCGCGCTTTGCGTTAGAGTCACATCACGGGATTATGGTGAAAACTTCTTCCATAGGTTCATAATTTTGAATATTGCCTAATTTTTAGGGTTCTTTTTTTACAGAACTCCACACTTTTGAGAACACCATCTAATGACCAAACGCTCCTAATGAGGTTTAATTAAGGTTATAATCGCTTCCTGTAGCGTACGCGTTCCTGGTCATATTATAGTTTTATGATAGTAAACCTATGTCAAAACCTAATATGTTATATGTGTAGAATGTACTGTTCGCAACCGCAACAAGTCTTTTTTCCTCGCAGCTAACATTGTTATTATATATCACTAGTGTGCCAAGATATACGAATTCGTCCATAATCCCGTACCGTACCGTACCTGATCCCATCGATTTCTAGCCAACACTATTCGCACTGCCTCGCTGTCTACCAACTACCTCACAAACTCCCTTTTGAACGGAACAATTGCCTCTGTCACTACTCTGCGATCAACGCCAACGAATTCGACGCCGTCCGCGAAGCCATGAAGCATATCACATCTCGTGATGATTGTGATGTGATCGTGATGTCTGATCTTCGCATATCGCACCTTAGAGCGCTACTTTGAAGAATAAATTAGAGAGTGTATCCTTATCCTTGCCTTATTTTAATCTATCTAACGTTTCAAATGAGTCAGATGTCTCTCCGGCTGTTTTAACGCTTGATTTTGCTCCATCCAGCATCATACGAATCAGCTTTATCAGTTTTGTTGAGAAACCATGCTACAGCCCGTTTCGTATCACAGAATCGTACGCTGCCTTGAAATCCACAAACAGATGATACGCAAGGTGTATAGCCGAAAATTATCTTGGATTTGGTGCAGGCCAATAATCTGGTCTGTCATTGATCGTCGTCCTTCTCGAAACCCACTTTGATAATCACCAGCAAAGGTTTCAGCTCCTTGGTGAATCGTTATACCTCGATAGTTGTTATACTCGAATGTGTTGCACTTCTTGTGGGTAAGGCGTATAAGCCCATTCAACCAGTCCATCCTCTCTTCCACCCAGACTGTACCGATCACACACTGGATTACTTCGTACAGCCGGTCATTCCCGACTTGAAATTATTCGGCCGGAATTCCATCCTTGCCAACGGCTTCAGCATTTTCACCTCTTGAATAGCCTTTCGCACTGCATACCTACCCTTTTTAGGCCGATGTTTTGTCTAGGTCGCACTCACTATTATTAATTCTATTATTATTCTCATCAGTTCAATTAGAACTCTTTTTCTTGCGGGACATCACGCAAAACAGAAATAGTGTTACTCCAACGCTAGCTTGGTCCTAGTTACTAGTTTTGGATAACACTCTCAGTCGTCAGTCGCTGTATGTTCAGTTGCATGGTTCTCTTTTACCCGGAACCGGTTTTGCTGGACAGCCTTGCGTAAATCTTATACACTAGACCAGCGATTCTCAACGTGAGGTCCGCGGACCCCAGGGGGCCGCGAGACCCCAGGGGTCCGGGAAGAAAATTATTTATCTCGGAAGGACCTTTTTTGTAACAGACTGAAAATAATATTTGGTCACTACACAAAGTGAATGTTAAGCCGGGGGGTCCGCAACAACCCTGAGTAATTACGAAGGGGCCCGCGGAACGAAAAAGGTTGAGAACCGCTGCACTAGACCACAATATTCAGAGTCGACGTTCGGTTTCCGAAAGATGCTGACAAAAAATTACATCGGAGAAACGTCGAATGATGGATTTGCAAATCAGTTTCACCATTTGGGTCTCCAGGTGCGTTTTCGAAATTTTTTCATTCAAAATCGGTGCAATACATAACCACGCGTCTGGCTGCGGCACGATTGATCCAACTTAGTCCCGTTGTCGTTGGTGGTGTGGAAGCTCTCCATTCTAGTTACTGAACGAAAAAATTGTTCCCTCCCGACCTATGCAATTTTGTCCCCGGTGGCGAGTTTTACATTATGTTTCGGATACTCTCCGTAGGTCGCTTGTCGCTGATTATTCGGCATACCCGAGCTGCGACGCCTAGCGATGTTGGATGTAGCTGGCGAGACACTGCGTTTTTCATTCAACTGCCCGTTCCGTGGCAGACGCTGTTTAGAGCCACTCCTGACATGGAGAATCGACGCTGTTTGGTTTTCCTCTTCTCTGCCAGCTTACGACCAAGAATCCTAGCGGGGTTGGTTCCAGATCTACACTAAGGTTGCTCGTACGGACTGGGATAAGCGTGAAAAGATTGCACTGGTTTTGAAAAGTTATGTTGGAATTAGTTGAATGTCTTTGTAAAATAAAAAAAAAACTGGTATTAAGACAGCATCGTAGAGTCAGATCGGTCTTATTCCTGTTCCAAATGCCAGTGACGATGTCGGTTGTAAGGTCCAACAATGGTACAGATTCCAGAACAAGTTCCAGTAATTCTACCGTCAACCACCGAGCGTTGGAAAATCCTAAAGTGTAGCAGAAGCTGGTCGGAGTCGGCGAAGCGCATTTCTCTCGGTAGGCAATCCGGATGACATCTACTGGAGATATCAGGTCATTCGTTACCGATATCAACAGTTCATTTCTTATCACCACCAGCACCACCAATGCTAAGAATATCGACGTGGAATCAGAGCGAACAACTTAGTCATAGCGCGAACCCTAGTCAAAGAAGACCGAATACAAACAGGAGATGTGCGAATCCGAACGTTCGGTATCAACTTACGCTTTTTGTATGATCGGCGAATAGATTACGATACAATTGGTTATCAAAGGAGATTTTTGCAGTGGACGGAAAACGTGAAACGAATCGAGATCGAGTCTCAGAGTATTGTGTTGAAGCGTTGTGGATGGCCTATGTGGTATTTAGAGTTTATGCTGAAAGAGTACGATTACTAAGATTTATCTACCCTAGCAGTCTATGTGATACGTGGAGTTGGCTGAGTCGTTCCCGTATTTGAAAGATCTTTGATTGTTGCCTCACATTCTTATCGAATACGACAATACTCACGTGACTACCATATAAAAGATACGAGAAGGCCAGCTTGGAGAACCAATCGGGCGGACTGTGTACGGAATTTTGGCTGCCTTTTGGCGCATCATCAGCGACATTCGTTGATAGCCATCGCCATTGTCCCGCTTTCGGCTTAGGCCCACTCGATCAGCAACGATCTGGCGATGTCTCCGCTGGTCCGAATATATCCAGACCAGCACCGTCTTAGAGTCACATTAGAATCCTGTGTTCTTGACTACCAGTGAGTGTCTAGTGATGACGAGCTTCATCAACCATATTCCGATTACCGCTGCCAGCAAACTCCAACCGTGGTAATCAAGACACTTCTCCGTGACTGCTTCGCTCTCTATAACTCATGCGAGTATCTCAGCGGAATTCTGCCAGTTCCTCAGATGGAAACCACTGAGAGAGCGGACGAATTGGACCTCGCGTGCCAGCTTTACTGCTTCTTCAACTTCGTCAGCGCTGTCTAAGTAGTCATCCACATAATGCTTCCGGATAATAGCATCGGCAATGGATGGATACTCTTTCGAATGCTCTGCGGCGTTCAATTTCTTCACGAATTGGGTTGAACGGGGCGAACACGTCGCACCTATCGTGGCGATATCCATCAAATACACATCGGGAACTTTTGTTGGGTCCTCACGCCAAAGCAGTCGTTGCGCATGTCAATCTTCTCACCAAATCTGAATCTTGTGAAACATTTCCTTCAGAGCCTCGCTGAAAGCGACCCGCTTCTCCTAAAATGCATAAAGAATGTCGAGCAATGTATTCACCAGAGCTGGCCCTTTCAACAGCATCGTCTTGAGGGAGATTCACAGAAGATGCGACGGCTTCTTGGGATTGATGACCATTCGTACCACGTACGCGGGGATCCGACTCGTCGAGCTTCTTCGGTCCGGCTTTGTGTATGTACCCTTTAGCATGATACTCAGAAAGGTCCCACAATTCTCGCCGTTAAAATAGTCGGTGTGCGTACGCCTCTCCGAACTGCAATCTGCTGCAATAGCTATCCGGGAGCTTGAAACAATCATTTATCCAGAGAAGCCTCATCTTGAATCACTGGTCGGCACGGTTGATAGTTTCCATTGGGACCCGATTAGATCTTCGAACTTCCGCTGGTTTAGAACGGGCAACTTTCATTATGACCAAACTCTCAACCGAGAATCCTGATTGAATCCATTGCAATCGGTTCTCATGGTTGCCAATCACCTAGCTTGAGTGTTGACATAATGTGAACATTATTGCTCGTAAACATCGCCAGGTAGGTCCTTCAGGGACGGAAACGTAACTGCTACTTCCGGCTAGCAACGACTGCCGCGATAAGTTCAGCTTGCTCACTGCGTTGCTCCGACAATACCTAGCTGCTTCACCACCTCTTCGTTGACTATTGTTTTTTCCCTGAAAATGTATACAGACACGGGCTGATTGTTCCCGCGCAGCGTCACAGGAACGCTTTGAAACAGTGTCGTCGTACGTTTACTGTCCCGCTTTTCCTACTTGCCATCATCCCTGCACTACTTGGTAGCATCCTGGTCGTGTTTGGTACGCAGCGTTGGATGATGCCGTCGATGACACTCGTCTATGTCGCATTGTTTTCGGTACCCCAAGACAAAACCGACACAAACATAGTTGTTGCAGTCCCCGGAGCTGTGGGGAGGCTTTCCGTGACCGTATGCGATATGAAGCATCCAACTGTCATCGAATCTCCCAGAACAACACCCCAACCGCCATCACCAAAAACACGACCACTAATGACCCTCTGTCACACCGCTCCAGCGTTGAAGAGGTCTCCCATGACCCTATTCCGAAGTACCTACACTGTTCGACACCCAGAGAGTGACCCCATTACCATGCCACTACGGAGTTGGAAAGACCGCCCAAGTCCCGACACCACGGGGAGCGCCATACAGATACAAGAACTAGGAAGCTCCCGCAAAAAATAAATGTATCTTATATACACTCTTACTTAGCGAGTGAATGGCCGGTCAGGTTAAAACCCAAATAAACAAAAGGCAAACAACAAAAGATATCAAAACAAAACAATTTTTTATTATTTCCTGTATTAATTCATGGTTTCACGAAAATGATTCCACAGGTCGGAGCTTTGGCCACAGCCATCGAATAGGAATGGTTTGGCATATACTTCAACTGTATAGCTGCTTTATTGATCAGTTCCTTTGATTTTTTTCGCCACGAAATTGTTAGAGGTGTGATCGACTTCAGGTTCGTCCAGAAATATTCCATAGACCACAGCTGGGGAACGTGGGGTGGGGGCTTTGACGTTCTTGGAGATGACTAGGATCTCCTAACGCCCGCCTGAACACGGCATCGTCCTTCTGGTGGTGTTTCTTAATGAAGGCCACAATTTCCGGTAAGAACTTCGTGCTGTACAACTCCCCCGTCGACCGTTAGTTGCGAAGAAAACAAGACCTGCTTTGACATCCCTTTCTCACTGATTGTCAGCCATAAGAGAACCATCTTTGGGAAGTTCGTGTAGGAGATATACTTTACGTCGTTGATCACATTCTTCCTGGGGGACGTTTAACAGCCGGTCCCCTGTCAGTAGTTGCCGAGTGTCAAGTACGTCGCGTCGTTCATGATCCACGTTGCGCTTCACAGGGAAGACGTCTTTGAAGAGCACCTTAAACCGCTGCTTTTGGGGTGCTTCTTACACTTCTGACACGGCCGACCTCGATTTCCTCATGACGAGTCCATGTTGCCCAAATACGTTTTAACCGTCTGCCGGTAGCACCGATTTCCCGATTCAAGGCGCTGAAGAATTTAGTCACTTTACTCTCCGTCTTCCGCCTCAGCGTTTGCTGCACTTTCCGATCTCACAAAACTGTCGAACGGCCGGAACCCGGCTCGCGCTCGGTACTCTTATTTTTCGCCTGGAACTTCACAAAGTGCACTGTGGCGCTTCATCGTTTCAGGGTGAAGCCGGCGGTAATTACAAACCGTCGAACGTAGTTCCTTTTCTGCTTTCGCCATGGCTGCCATAAACGAAGAGACAGAGCTGTCAATTTTGTTCTTTATAGCCTACTATTTATTGACGATTCACTGGTAGACCCACCATCAAGTGGCATTATATTAGGTTCTTTACGGACACAATTAACCTCACTTTTCTTGACAGTTCACTTGTACTGTTTACATGGACTTAGAAAAATTTTGTGGACGACTAGACGCTTGAAACAATTCGCAAAGAATTTTTCTAAGTCCATGTAAACAGTACAAGCGAACTGTCAAAAATGAACACTTGAGTTCATTTGTGACGTCAGCGTAAAGTGTTCAATACGCACGAAATGTCGGTGAACTCACCGTACCGTGAATACCGTAAGAATGAAAGGTAATCGAAAACAAACAAGCCCTAAAACGTTTTCTAAACGATTGAATACACTTTTGAAATATGAAATGTTTTGGAGTAGATTTCCATTTTAAAACTTTTCTAAGCAATAAATGAATATCTCTGACCAACCGAATTTCCAGCTACGGTAATTGTTTCAGCTAATAATCTCTTCCATTTTCTTTTATATCATTCCAGACTGGTTATCATGTCGCCAAGTACTGAACATTATGGTCATCTTCGGGTTCATGTTGAACTATGCCCTGCGGGTGAACTTCACGATCGCCATCGTGGTAATGTGCAAAACCTTGAAGAATCTCTCGAACGGAACCGCCGGTGACGATGCCCTTGCGTTCGGTAACGAAACAGCTGCGGCGCTGTCCAGTGGCTCCACCACAACCGAGCAGAGTGTGATCGCGGAAGAGGACAAGTTCGAGTGGGATGCGTACCAGCAGAATCTGATGCTCGGCAGTTTCTTCTGGGGTTACGTGCTAACGGAACTACCCGGTGGCCGTCTAGCGGAGGTCGTCGGTGGACGACGCGTCTTCGGATACAGCATGCTTGTTGCCAGTGTACTGACATTGGTTATTCCTCTTGCCGCTTACACCCATTACATTGCAGTTGTTATATTGCGAGCTGTTTTAGGCTTCTTCCTGGGGGCATCCTGGCCGGCCATTCATCCACTGACCGCAGTCTGGATCCCACCGATGGATCGGTCAAAGTTTATTTCCAACATGATGGCTTCTTCGCTGGGAGCTGCTATTACGATGCCAATTTGCGGCTTCCTGATAGCGACCGTCGGTTGGCAGTCGGTGTTCTACTTCACCGGTGGAATCAGTTTGCTGTGGTCGATCATTTGGTTCCTGGTCGTATTCGAGACTCCGGCATCTCATCCACGAATCTCAGCCGAGGAGCGAAATGAAATTGAGAGCGCGATCGGTGCTGTCGGTAAAACTAGGAAACCCACCTACGTGCCATGGAAGTCGATCTTTACCTCGGCTCCAGTTTGGGCTATTATTTTGACTCACGGTGCATCGGTGTTTGGCTTCTTTACCGTTGTCAACCAGCTGCCGACGTATATGAAGTACATTCTGAACTTTAACATTAAGGAGGTAAGATTTTACGGGTTCTATTTTTTACAGTATGATTAATGGAACTTTGTATGTTTGCTCTCTCTAGAACGGTCTTCTGTCTTCGTTGCCGTACTTTGGCAAATATGCTATGGCTGTTATGTCTTCCCACCTGGCCGATCATCTGCGCAAGACTGGAGCTTTGTCAACCACAGCCACTCGCAAGATCTTCACAGCTTTCGGTATGTATCTATTTCGAATTCAAGAATTCAATTAAATTTCATATCAAGGGTTTTACCACATAAGAATAAATTTATATATCCATTTCGGAACAACTGACAAATCCTCTTGTTCTCAACAGCCGTCATGACTCCCGGATTCCTGATGATCGTTCAAGTCTACATGGGCGAAAACCGCAGCTGGGCTGTGGCAATCTTCACCCTTGCACTGTTCCTGAACGGTGCCGTCACAGCTGGCTATCTCGGCAACGGTTTGGACATTGCGCCCAACTTCTCCGGAACTATCTTCGGTATGGCGAATACCCTGTCGTCGTTCGGTGGTTTTGTGTCCGCCTACATGGTTGGTGTTTTGACACACGAAAACGTAAGTTACTATCATGCTACTCTGCAATAGATGTCGCCTCTGACGTTCGATTTCCGTCTTTTTTTTCAGCAAACCTACGGCCAGTGGCAGATTGTGTTCTGGATCCTTGCAGTAGTTTACATTGTCGGTTCTTCGGCCTATGTCCTCATGGGAACGGGCGAGCTGCAGTCTTGGAACAACCCACCGGAACGAGGCATCACCAATCACGAGGCTGAGGAAGGTGTGCCACTGAACCAGCAGAACCAAAATAACAAATCAATCTCCTCCTAAAATGCCACAACGCACAATGATCAATCCAAGCTCCAATGAAAGGCTTGATAAGCTTTTATTCAGAGTTAATTTCCGTTGGAGAATATGTGCCTACACAACGCAGATTACTGTGAGAGGTAACCTGGATAGAACCAATTCTCCAGCTTTGCACTTAATCGTAGCTTTCGTATATGAAATTTACGATCATACTTATATACTTACTTGAGAATCACAATCGTGCCGTACCGGTTTGGGTGGTGCGAAACCTAACTTTTAACGTGTTTTTAGGTGAAAATTTTAAGATTTATGTAAATGTAATCGTTTGAAGAGCGAGCGTTAAGTTTTAGATGCAAGCTAAGTGAAATAGGATGATGATAGTAGCTTTTCGTGATTTGCTTTAGCATTTATACTTATTATTTTGTGTCTCAGATGCGACTAGTGGAAAAGCAAATCCAAGGTGTAACATCACTCGTTGTTATAGGTGTAATTGTAGGGAAGAGAAATTAGAAAACCACACATTTCAAATCGACGGAGTTGTAGTGCTACATGGGCAGAGTTTCATTACACTAGCATTCATAATCATCGAGCTTCACTTGGTGCTGTTTTGATTTTCATGTTTTAGTGGAGATCAACGGCTTTCGTCTCCGGCGAAAGTAGTTCAGTGCTGTAAACTGTGAACGCGTAAATATTGTATTCAACTCAGAGAAAAGCAACAAAATAAAATCATAAATACAGCCTTCCTGATCCATGTTAGATTTTGCGAATAAAGCCATGTTTGTGAACAAAAATTACTTAACATAGTCAGCTTTAATGTAACCAGTGCTCCAGAGAAAAATGCATATGTTTAAATCCAAATTTGTGAACAGAAGATTGAATTTCTTACCAATTTTGATAAAACAACAATGGAATTCTAACATGTGCCTTTAGTTGACCACTTGATAAGCTACGTTTCAAAAAAAGTTATACAACAATAAAAAAAAACCGACAGACTAAATGATAAAGGTGATGTCAGATACTTACAGAAATAATGCGATATACCTACTACATGATCTGAATTTTGAGCGATAATAATCGCCAATCGCACTGCAACTAACGTCAACTGTAGTAAGGAATGTATACAAATTCTTAATCAATAAAATATAATAAAAACATTGCGTATACTCTCAATAGAAACAGTTTTAGAACTAGCCAAATGTCGGTTATAAAACAATTTTTATTTACAATGTGCTTTTGCGATGCGTAGAAACTTTTGCATTACTGTTTCTGATGGCCTTACTCATATTAAATTTACAAATAAATGTTTTAAAAAGATTTGTTGTATTTCATTATTTTTTCGGAGATGTTTTAAAACAACACGTCCTTTTGAGATGTACCCAATGTATCTCGTTTGGATAACTCAAGGTACTAAATCCGACCTTGTTGTCATTGCGGCATCTACGTTCTCGGTATGGTTTGATATTCCTTTTCTCCTCTACTCCTTTAAGCAACTTAAATTGTGTTTCCAAAGCAGTTGAAATCGGTTTACAGTCAGTTATTTTGATTTTTGTGATTTTGATGCTGATTGATTCGCATTCCCAAAAAGGTTTTGATGACCTTAACATCGGTTATACCGGAAGAGCTTTCGCCACATTCATTACCTACAACGATCCTGCTACGATAATAGTGGTTGCATTTTCGAAAATTCTATTATTTCTCCACGAATCTCTGGAACCGCTTATTTCACGTGATTTTACTCACGGCCTCCTGTGATCGGGCAGTCCGGAAAGATCCAATTGGCCTGTCTATAGATAGGTGGACCGCAATAGCAAGAGAACCGGAGAAATAGCTTTAGGAGGACTTTTCTTTAGCAGTAGAAAACACATCCGAACGGTGAGACTTGTAAACTAGAACGAGACATATCTCATGGTTTATTTCAATCAGATCAACTGACAGCAGTGTTGCGCGATTGCGCTTAAAGATTTGCTGAATACACGCTGAAGTGTAACTAACCACTAACGTGTAACGAAAATACATATCAGCTCTCCCTCCTTCGGAAAGAATGAACAATAATTCAAAAAAATCTATTTCTAATCTCAGAACGAATAATAATTCAAAAATATTCATAATCTTCATATAATCTAGGCTTTCTAACTCTCTTCGATCGCCTTTGTAGGCCAGGGAGCACTACCGGATCAGACGGAAGTTTTCTTTTCCTACTAACTTTTCTTCTCTCTATATCAGGTTGATTCTCGTTTCGATCTGGTATTTGCCAGACAATATATTATCTTCTACTACAGTTGCTATCTCTGGATAAACGACAGCCAAGATCAGCCGACCAGTTTTGACCATTCGTATTGATGGTCTTGGCTGACGTACTATTCTTTGTCCATCCTTAGCGATTTTGATTTGAGTTCGATGAGCGATAGTTGTCGCCTCGTTTCCAACCATGATCTGTAATAAAACCTTTTGAAGAATGATGCTTTTAACCATTTTTCACGTACATGTGGCATGTTATGCTTGTACCACACAATATCCCCAGGTATAAGTGCATCTGTTTGTAACTAAGTTTGTGGTACTAACATCTGCTTATAACTTTTCTTGGGGTTAACCAAATCGATTAACATCTTTGGCGTATAAGCAAAAACTTTTTCAGAAGGAAAACTGCCCTCCAACGTCAAGTTATTATTTCTATAATTAAACAAAAATAAGTTTATTTGATCCTCTGAAGTCAATTATAACATTCCTGGCTCCAATAAGAACTTTTTGAGCACATCCTTCACTGTTCTCACCAGTCTCTCCGTCTACCCATTACTAGCAGGATGATATGGAGGGCTGTTTAGTACTTGTATACCCTGTCTGTTAAGAAAGCTTTTGAATGAATGCGAGTTGAACGAAGGACCGTTGGCAGATACTAAAACGTCTGGTAATCCAAAACGAGCGAAAAATTCAATAAGTTTTGTTAAGACCTCTGAACTATTTGTACCTTTCCTCATCCATTCTACCTCCACCCACTTAGAGAAACTATCCACTATCAGCAAAAAGGTACGATGCTCAAAATCAATGTATATTCTGCTAAATGGCCTCGTGGTAGGTATCCAATTTGATGTAATTTTGAAAAGTGTCGTTTTTTGTTCCCTTTGCAATAGCCACAAAGTCGGTAGGCAAATCGTTTCCGAAATTGCTACTTTTTATATATTCTTGATCATATTCACTAGGAACTGAAATTTCCAATGGGAATCGTGAACAAAAGTCAGCATTGCTCATTTTTGCAGATGGTCTGTACTGGATATCGAAATCATACAAATATATAATATTGTCACCAATATTGGATGTTTGCCCTCTTTACCAAAAATTCCCACCAACGGTTTGTGGTTGGTAAAAACTTTAAACTTTTGCCCACACAAATATTTATGGAATGCCCACTCGTTAGTTTGAATAGGAATTACAACCTTCTTTACCTCTAGCTCATCCAAACATTTTAAAACTTTCTCCCTTAACCGAAAAGGAACGTCATACGTTTTTGTAAAGTTTGGAAGATCACCTTTCGAAACTAAATTTGCTTCGAAATGTTTGATTGGTGTAGAAAAGCTCTTGACAAATACATCAGAAAATTTTAGTTTGATTTCAACAATTATTGCTTTTGTCCATAATGTTGTTTGCTGGCATTAGATCGTTAAAAAAATTCCCCAGTTGGGAAAGAATTCGTCCAACTATGGCCTACCCAGCAATGGAATGAACTGGAAATCATAATCAAGCACCAAAAGATTCAATGTTGCCTTTTTACCATTTAACTCAACCCCAACATCAATTTCACCGGAAATTTTTAACCTGGAACCATTTATCACAGTTGCTTAGAACATTTAACTAAAGGAACCCTAGGTACCTAGAACGCTGCGACTGAAAACGAGTTGGCGAAGAATGTTGACGATCTTCCGCCGGATGTATCGCGGATCGGAAACCAAGCCTTCACTCTTCACCGAACCGCGAAACTTTTCTGCTTGTTCTCTAGTTCTTTGAACAACTGCTCCTCTTCCTCTGATCAAAAAAATTCTAGTATTTAGCGAAGCAACGAAGCCAACATCATTATTCGCCATCGCTTTTGTATGAGTCGCCGCCATTTCCCATGTAGCGATAATCTTTTCCGCCTGTTCTAGCGTGAAATTTGAACTATCCTCCGTAAACAGGCAATGCTTAAGCAAGCTATCCGTCAACCCAACAAGAATGCGATCAAATATAAGGCAAACATAAGGTATAAGTATAGGGATTCTTTTGGTCACCAAACTCACAATGTTCAGCTTGAAGTTTTAGTTAAAAAATAAAGTCACTTGCTGATTCTCCATCTTTCTGTACTTTCGTACCAAAACTATATCTTTGGAGCAGGACTGAATCAGTTTTGTCAAATCTCTCCTTAAGCGTTTGAACTAGTATCTCATACGATACCTCGTCCATCAGTGTTTCCGTAGGATAAAGCTTCTCTGCCATTGTGAACAAATAATCTCCACCCAACATAAACATCTGGTCCTTCCCCTCTGTTTCCTTAACTTTGTTCACCCGGAAATGGACGCCTTATCCAATCGGCGAGATTGACCTTTGCCATTTTTGCCAAAATCTAGGTAAAATTATAAAACTAAATTATAAAACTTTACAATCGGTTCAAAATAAATTAATTTGAAATTTAACCATATTTAAACAAATACAAAAAAAAATCTATCGCTCACCAGAACAAATCATCACCCACACCAGATACCACAAAGCAACCACCAAATACTCCAGCAAACCCCAGATGATTCTCCCGGCAACGTGTAATAGCAGCAGTTATTACCGCCGAACATTTTTTCCTACTGTGTAATAATGTCGTTAAACTATTAAAGAAAGAAAAATCTCTATTATAATTTGTATGAACTATTTTCTTCACCAATCTATCAAAAGGATACAAAAGGGTTAATTATTTCGGATTGTTCTTTTGTATTAAATGACGCTGACGCCGCGAAAAGCTAATCGCGTTCCGGTCGACAACTGCAATATCACCAGTTCTTTTTCAGCGCCGTGCCGTAAAAAGTATTCGGCCACTACCGTTTTCCTCGTCGCCACTATTTTATGTGATTTTACTTACGGTCTTCCTGTGACCGGACACTCCGGAAAGATCCAATTGACCTGTCTAGGACCGCAATAGCCAGAGAACCGGAGAAACAGCTTTAGGGGGACTTTTCTTTAGCACTAGAAAACACATCCTAGAACACACACTAGAATCAAAGAGAATAGGGAAAGAGACGAAGAGTGAAAATCAGTCAGAACGGCGACACTCCCTTTATGATGATTTCAACACTAGAATTTTGGCAACCGCTTCCACAGGCAGCACTTTAAATGACTCCTATTATATTTTGAAAACAAACCGTATGTCGATCGTTGGATTTGTTTATCAAACGATGCGCATTTCGAAACAAAGAGATGAAATAATTCTATAGCTTGTTTTTACTCATACATATACTGTAGAATGCACCTCACAATCACGATTAAACCAAATTCTGACGAAAATTGAAATTTCTTTTTTAATAGATGTACAATACTTATCTCCTCCAACTCAGGCATGAGTAATGTTTATTTACATTGCACGATTGGTCTGCTCAATAAGGTATTTTTGGCTTCACACTATTCGTCTCTTTCCCTATTCTATTTGACTAGAATGAGACATATCTCACGCAAAGAGAATAGGGAAAGAGACGAATAGTGTGAAGCCAAAAATACCTTATTGAGCAGACCAATCGTGCAATGTAAATAAACATTACTCATGCCTGAGTTGGAGGAGATAAGTATTGTACATCTATTAAAAAAGAAATTTCAATTTTCGTCAGAATTTGGTTTAATCGTGATTGTGAGGTGCATTCTACAGTATATGTATGAGTAAAAACAAGCTATAGAATTATTTCATCTCTTTGTTTCGAAATGCGCATCGTTTGATAAACAAATCCAACGATCGACATACGGTTTGTTTTCAAAATATAATAGGAGTCATTTAAAGTGCTGCCTGTGGAAGCGGTTGCCAAAATTCTAGTGTTGAAATCATCATAAAGGGAGTGTCGCCGTTCTGACTGATTTTCACTCTTCGTCTCTTTCCCTATTCTCTTTGATCTCACGGTTTATTTCAATCAGATCAACTGACAGCAGTGTTGCGCGATTGCGCTAAAAGATTTGCTGAATACACGCTAAAATGTAACTAACCACTAACATGTAACTACAATACATATCACTATTCATTTCACGCACAAGAAGCCTCCTCCGTATATAGACTTCTGGTGACGATAAATTAAATTTGATTACTTTTCAAAGCCCCCGGATAGTATTATCATCATCATCATCATCTCTGCCGTTAGCGTTCCTTTTGCGAAAGTTGTTTTTACGTCCATCTGATGAGCGACAGGCTATTCTTGATGCGCTATAGCGAACACATTGCGAAGAGTAGTGTTCTATTCGCTCAAAATAATATAAAATAAAATCTCGACAAACATAGGATTACGGCCTAAAAGCCAACTGTCAAAATCCACTTTGAAAGGAAATTTCAGACAAACTGTTACTTGTCGAACACAGTTCACAACAGTTTATGAAAGAGAAAACTTTTCTCTTTCGTTTACTATCAACATCTGTGATTGGCGTGTAACGGCTTGTCCGGAATTTCCATTCAAAGTGGATTTTGACAGTTGGCTTTTAGGCCGTAATCATATGTTTGGCGAGAAATAATATAATAATATGAAATAATATAATATATACTCAAATATCTTTCCGTTCAATATATTCATGATTTTTACTGAGCGGTATACAGATAGAGGATTAATCAATTGGGCTTTTCGATTGATTTGCACCTGCTCGAAAGTGCAAAACCAGTTCACTCCACTACATCGGTACACTGCCAGCGACAACCACAAATGTGTTCTACGGTATAGCTATACAAGATAGAACGTGATAAGTGGCGAGGTATAAAAACAGGGGTGACATTACGCATCCCGAAACGAAAGGTTTATTGTATGCAAACTTGTATGAAAAAGTCGATTCGAAATGGTTCCATAATGTCGCCCCAGGATGTATCATAATACCGCAACATCCTCTACACTTTTTAAAATTAAGATCTACTCAAAACTCAGTTCAAAATTCTTAAATCTAGCAGGAGCAGATACTATTTTTTGAACTCGTGCTGCATATTTAAAAATTTTCCTCTTTTTCAGAGAGAAAAGGCATTGTCGCCGTCCTAAGAGGATCCCTCCGAATCTTAAAAAATGAAATAATCATAGCACTGGATAAAGAATTTCTTCGGCTACATTCGACTTTTAGGTGATTTGAAATATGTTACAATAAGCAATAATTATAGCAAAAAATAATTTCAAATTATATTGTAAAGGATGCTGCGATTCAAGCTCGTTTTTCTCGAAATTAATAGGGGAAAGTGGTAGGTTGCCCGCACTACTGGTCGGTTGTTGGCACCCCTACGTAACTTTTGACAGAAAGTAGACATGGACATTCTGATAAATATCATTTATGTGTTATATTAGCACGATCTTTTTGTACCGATTGCTGAAGCAAACAGACTCGCATGTTCTGTTCTACAACCAATATATTTTTTGAACAAGTGAAACTCTACTTGAATGTTTTTTTTTGATGATTTGCTTATAGAAAGAAGTAAACCGATCGGAAAAGTATGCGCATTTAATATTTATGATGTGAATTTATTCTATTTTGTGATTCAACATTGAATGGCATCGAGCAGTTCGCCACAATTCTTTTAGTTCAGTTTTCAAAAAGGTTACTAAAATCGGTTGTCGGCACCCAAACTTGGTCGGTTATCGGCACCCCCTTTTTTATGGCAAATGCTGAGTTCTCAATAACCTAATCAATATGGATATTTTTGGAACGGGTTTTACGGATAGATACCAGAGATCAATCTTTGGCACCATTCTGAAACATTTACATAAAGAAAACCCACCTGGTCGTATTTTCACCGCTAGGTCACACTGTATATACCAGATTGTCATGACCAAAAAATAGTGCAGGTGGGGGGGAGTAACGGGGTTAACCTGTAGCCCTTTGTCTTCTATCTGATTTGTCTGAAACTTTGGTCAAAAAATGGGCTGCTTAAACTCACTCAATTGCAGTGAATGCGATCCGCCAGTACATTAGCAGTGCGTAATATTCTCGGACTAGAACCAGGCCGAAGGGATTCGTTTAACGCAGATCTGGCACTGCACAACTAGAAAAAATCGTGTAAATTTACGTCTCTTGACCATGACTATACGAGCATCAAAGATGAAATAGTTTTACATTTGATTTTAATTTAACATGTCGTTGAATTTTGTGAGTCACGTTATTTTACTCCACATATGGCGCTGGTTTAAAATGTATAATTTTATGGAACTGCGCTTGGAAAGTACATCTTTCATGTAAAATTAAACAGAACACGGTTATATTTCATCATTTCGTCAATTACGGTTTGTTAGATTGTGGTAAGTTTCGAAATAGTTCAATGGTGAAATTTAGTTTTTTTGGTGTGTAGAACACTAGGCGCACGACCAGACAACATGTTTAATGTCACAATAGCCGTCACCGCAAGCGCAGAGAACGCTCTTTACGACCCCAATACGCCGGAGATGCGCATTCAACGTATAATGATTGGACATGATCCGAGATGCCACCCGAAGGAAGTCACGACGTTCATCCATCCTTTTTAACCAAGGTTGGTTGATGCCTTTGGGATTCCTAAACTTCCATTAAATTTGCCAATTTTCGAGCGTTCTCCAACTCTAAATCTAACTGAAAAATTCGTTAAAGCTGCGCGATATTTCACAAATATTACCTTTCAATGCCTAAGTGTCCGCCTTCTCATTATCATTCTAATCTAAGGCTGTGAACTATTTGGCGATTTTTTTAACCTTTAGTTAAAATTTGACAGTTCGAAAATTATTTTCTCTTGAATGGATAAATTTAACCGAGAGAGCGAACCATTTCAAAAGTTGACATATGGATAATTATTTAGAATTGACAGCTGCGATGACCACAAGTTGGTAGAGGTGTGAACATTTGTCGATATTTTCAAATTAGTTTTTTTCTTATTACATTAAGTATGACAGTCATAGCCTCGAAAAGTAAACATCCACATCATGAAATAACCCAAACAAATATTAACACAACACGTTATCGTTTCCATTCTTATCCCTTAATTTTGTATTGAAAAACATTGATAACTTCGATTAGGTACTGAAAATGTCTCCATCATGGGCAAAATTTTAACCATCGGGCTGTCAAATTTAACTATCGCTCTGTCAATTTTAACCATGCTCCAGAGTAGGGTTATTTTGCAAATAACTTTCGAAGTGTCAGATTTTAACTATAAGTTAAAAATTTCACCAAATGGTTCACAGCCTAAGTGTCACTTTTCTTATTACCCGAATGAACTCAAACTAACATTTGTATCAGGAAATCCGGAACGACTTCAATATAAAGAATCTAGGATCGCCCATATTCTCTCCAAGAAAATTAGGAGTACTTTCCAAGTTCCATCGATTGAAACACCTACTTGGAACTGTAACGATGTAGACATGGTGGTAGGTAAATATAAAACCATAAGTTTTGTGGAGAAAATGCTTAGCGCGAGTATATTTTCTGTCACATAAATTTGTGTTTGAAGAACAATTATTACGTTTATATACATTATTATAATTTCATTGCGAAACGTCTATCATTTGAATGTGAATTTGCGTGGAATGCTGTTGTCGCCGATAAAGAATTCTTTGTTCCGTGTATGGGGCCCAGCTGCTAGACGAAATATTGTTTCTCTCGTTAATCCATTGACGAACCGGTGCCAATAACCGTGTTTTTCAGTTTGCATCATGTTTTTTATTTGCGTTTCTAAGCTACGCGAGCTATTCGGAAAAATTTGGGTGATCTGAAGTTCAAAAAGTCCTCATAGGATCTTTTCGCGTACAATTCTGAGCACTCTCTGCCCACAACGGAGTGGGAAACCGTCCACGATTGTTCTCGCCAGGTATTCGTTTTGTCTGACCTTTAATCTCAGTGTAGAAAAACAAGCCAGTCAAAACGTTGCACACTGCCACCGGCAGTGATGTCCCTATTCTCTGTGCAGTAAAGAGAAATTGAAATTGCTCCCCACACTCTGCCAAGCAAAACACGAGCGCTTCTCTTTCGTTCATATTTCGCATGTTTTTTGTAAACGGCCAATAAGCATGCTGTCAAAATTCACTTTGAGAGAAAATTCCGGACAAAGAATGGATGTTAACAATTTATGAAAAATAAAAGTTTTCTCTTTCGTCTGCTGTTGTGATTTTTAATCAGCGATTAATGGTTTGCCCAGAATTTTCTCTTAAAGTGAATTTTGACAGTATGCTTACTGGCCGTTTTCAAAAAAAAAAAAGCGAGATATACACCACCGTATTTATGTGTGAGCGCATGTTGATGTCAGAGGTAAACTTTCATACACCCAACACTGAAACGATCTAGAGTGTGGAGAAGAGCTCTTGAAATTCTTTGTGGCGCGCTCAGATAATTTCACCAACGCGCGCCCAGTGTCGCTGCGGTGTATTCACTGGCGTGTGATCTTTGGTTTGTTTTCGTCTGGCAAGCGGCAGAGCGATTATTTGGTTTGCACTGGTTGTTGCGTTGTGTTGTGTGGATGGTGGTGGATTATTTCAAGCTTATATGATTTTCTGCTGAGGATTTGATACAAGTTGCTTAGTAAAGCTTACGAGTGTTGTTACACTACCCTGGGAAACTTGAAGTATTCGAGCTTAGGGGCAAACAAGGAAAACATTTAACGTATCAATGTATCGGCTGGTATAAACAAAGTTTTATAATGATCAGTAGTATCAGCTTAATCGTATAACAGATATAAGACGGGATTTGTACATCCACATTAGGACCGGCCTATTTTTTGTTCGACTGAATAACTCAATGTTAATTTTACTTATTTTGATTGCGAATTAGCCGACGCCAACAAGTAAAGTGATCCATTGCAAGATTATTATCATACGTGATAATTGCAGGTTTAGTGCGACAATCCCATTGAAACTAAGAATCTTGCTTGGTCGTGGATTGAACCTATTTTTATTTATGGTTTAACTTCTAGGGGCAGATCACTCTAGGAATGTATAAAAAATTTGCATCAAATTAGAAAAAATGCATTTAATTTCCATTTTTGCATCAACTTTGCACTCCCTCGCAGAAAAGTTTGTTCAAAAAGCGTCCTACGCTGATCCACTTTATTAGACATTTTGTGGAATGTAGGGCTAGTTTTTTCGTAGGGTTTTGACGTCTTACACGCAACTCAAAAGACATTGCACGCAACGCAAAATGCATTATGAATTTCTGTTTTGATGGAAATAAATGCATTTAATTTCGCTAATTTTTAAAAATGCATCACAAGTGATCTGCCCCTAGTTTAACTTACAGTGGGTCCAAAAAGAACTTGTTATCTGATTTGACTCTTCATTTGCTTTACTTGCTGTACACATGTTAAACTGGCCTATTTCTAAAAATACAGCTAGATGATTATTTCTTGGGTGTGCCGTATCTGTAGTCGCAGGTAAAATATATGATTAGTGCTCATGCTAGTGTTATAATCTTGAAGAAAACTGCAGCTCATTTTAAACTCACTACATACAAGCTCAAGTTTAACTAAAGAATCATATATGTATGGAGTAAATTAAATTCCGACCGCAATAAAATAATTATTTCTAACGCATACGTTTATAAAGTCCATATAAAACCAAATAAATTTCACGAGGATTCACATTGTTACTTGTTTTTTTCTGTAGCTCGTTTTTAAAAATAATGACGAACCAATTTAGAAGCACTTCTATTTGTCCGGTACAGTGCTCTTACAGCGCTGTAGATTTTTCAAAACATTGAAATTTTATTTTTTGGTACATTTGTACTGAGGTACGGTTGCCGTTAGTGTTTCGTCAGGTTTCGTGCTGTCAGTGGCAATGTGATTCGTGACAATACCAGTTTAAATACTGGTTGTTTTACTACGTAAGTAACAATTAGTAATATATAATCGTTTTTAATAATTTATTTAATTAATTTAATTTTGAAGCGAAACAAAAAATAGCTCTCATTTTTACTGATTTTTATTGCTTTATTGCTTTATTGTTTATTTTTTTTATAGATTTTCAAAGCAATGGCTCGCAAGTATAATATGCGCACAATAACTGCTGTAACAGTAACGTTGCGTGTTACCAATGTATTACTGGTCAGAAATATTTTTTCATTTCAATTTCCACCCCATTTCGTGGTATTTTCCAAAATACGATTTTTAAACTTTCACTCTTCAAAATAATTGCACTTTTTCAAAAATATCTGTGTTTCATTTTATGCTGTTTCAGGACCATTCTTTCAAGTTTTTGAATCATTTGATTTTCTCAAATCGGTTGAAAATTCGCAACGTTATAGTAATTTTTGTGAAAAAAGTCAAAACCGTGATTTTTTCCCTTTTTATTTTGTTCAAGCCAGTTTATGTATCATTGAATCAATAAATTCCTTACTTTCACTCACGCAGCTGTTTTCGTCATTAAAAAACGAAGAAAAGGACGTATTACACATTGCTTTTGGTTACATTTTTACCTGCGAAAATTGCGATCAAACGCGTGGGGTACATTTATACCCCAGTGCAACGTACTAGGGTGGAAAACGCAAGTGCAACATTCTAGGGTAATTGAAATAAGAAATCACACCGTTCGTCTTTTAATTTTCAGTAAAAAACTGATAAAGGGTTATTTTCACAGGCAATTTGTCAAATTCAACTATTAAATTGTTTGTTTATTTGGTGCGCTAACATTTATGTCGTTTTTCATTGAAAAATACCGGAGCAGTGGATTGCACTGGTTTTGCACTTTCTAGCAGAAGGGGGAATGAAACACGTCTAGTGGCCAGCTCTTCTGCTAGAAAATGCAACATCAGTGCAATCCACCGCCCCGTAATTGTTAAATAATTGGTAACTTGTTCAATAATTATTATTGAACAAGTTACCAATCCTTTACTTAAATATGCCGCTAACGATCTGAAAATTTTGCTGAATAACCAATATTTCGGAGAGTTTGGTAACAGAATTGTTTTATTGAATTTTCTACTGAACGCTTTGGTGTTTAAAACCCTTGCTTTGGTTGTTTACGGCACTCAGCATTTTAAACTAATGTCGTTTTTCATTAAAAAACTCCGGGGTAGTGGATTGCACTGGTTTTGCACTTTCTAGCAGAAATGGGAATGAAACACGTCTAGTGGCCTCCTCTTCTGATACAAAATGCAACTCTTCTGTAATCCACTGCCCCGGTGTTTTTCAAAAAAAACTCCATAAGTGTACAAAATATTTGAGGTCTGAAAATCGGTGGAACCCCTTAATGCGCTACTGTTTACAGCTTTTGCTCTACTTTCAATCGAACTTTCAACTAACCACTCCCTCGGCTCGGCAAAAGCTTTTTCTCTCGCGCTCACCGCAGTTTTGCTGATGGGATGACAGCAGCTCAAACTGTCAAACTTAAAAAGCAAAAAAAACGCAAAGTGCAGTGCTTTCATCTTATTACTGTGTAGTGTCGCTGGACCGCTTAAAATTTATTAATATTTTGGCCTTCGAGAACGGTTTTTGTGATCAAGTGAAGACGTGAACTGGTCCCACCAGCGTCCGGTACTGGAATCCCGTTGCATGAGTTGCGTTCCCCACGCAAGCAGATCCACCAGCAACGGCAAGTGTCGCACCGGTCGCTTTCGAGGCATTTCCGATGGCGTAACAGGGAGTGATCAAAATTAACAGATTTTGTCGTCGGTTGCCGTCTTTCATCCCATCTTTTGCTTGAGATCGCGGGGACACTCAACAATTATTCTCTGCGGTAAGTAGCTGTCCTCAGTTGAACGAGTCCTCGCCGAAGCGTCCGGATAGGTACGGTGCTGCGCCGGAGCATATTCCATATTTTTTGCATTCTGTGAAGTGACGACACCCATCATATCAACGAGTATAATATAGGGTGAGAAGCTGGGAAGAAAACAAACAATAATTTACTTCAGCAGCAATCAGTCAGTGGACGCTGGGAGATTTGCCCGAAAATGCATAGCTTGCATGTGCTGCAACATGGGAGCGGTGGTGGTCACATTTATGTTTGCTTATTAGGCTTTTTAAAATTGATAATAGATATGGAACGTTCGAGGGAAGAAGATGAAGAATACTAACCGTAAGGTGGGGTGGGTTTGAAATATGGTAGTTGAATATTTTTTCGTTTTGTTTTCCTAATCAAGTGCAAACTTAAAACGATTTTCAATGTAATACTACAGAATGATATTAAATTTCCCAGTCCCAAATGTTGTCAATTTGAGAGGTTCTCAATTGATGAAATGCATAAGTTTTGCAGATGCAATTTTGGCGACCTTCTTCACAAGTCGCAGCGTTGGCAATGTTATTGACAGTGGTTTCCCGGTTGGCATACTGGAAACCGCGATGATATCAGTCTGCAATGAGAAATATGATTCGTCTGGTGCATATGGTGCAGCACCGATTCATCCGCGTATCCGCAAAATCTTGTGTCTTAAAGATGAAGCAGGATTTGTCGACCAGACGGTGACAGTATTTTGGGAGACATTAGGATTTGGTCAGAACAACAATTTCGTCCGGGAAAGCCCCCTATTTAAGCCTCACAGCGCTTATTAAGTCCGATGTAGTTCAAGCTATGTAAGAATGCCGAGTTCCACATTTTGACCCTTGCTCTTTCGAGTTAAGCTGTGGAGGAAAGGGATTACATGCGTAATCTAGTCCATGAACTAAACCGATTGTTCGATGCGAAATGATCCAGGTTGAAATGGATGAGACGAAAATCTTCGTATTTTTAAGAAGCTGATTGTTCTTCGAAGCACTAGGCTCTACGATTCTGCAGGATATCTTCTGCTCGAAACATCGGATGGCTCGTTTAAAGCAGCGGTCAGGGTTTTCAGATCAGGTTTAGTTTCAACGAGACATGTAAAGCCTGCAAAAATATTTTAGCAAAAACGACAACCGTGCTCACTAACCCAAATGGTTCGAATAATTTTCCTATGCAGGAGAGTTCAGTTCAGTGCGTTTGGTTACAATCTTGGAAGGCTCAAAGCAAGGTGTTTCGGTCATATACCTTAGATGAGCTGTACTCAGTTTCTAGTGCAATCCCAATGCTGAACTCGATGTTTTGATGTCTGCTGCAGCGTCCAATTTTCTTCCGGAACATCTACTAGGGTAGCGAATGAGTTACAGGCCTATTTACGAAGCTGTAAACCAGCTGAATACGCAGTTCAATCTCTTTCTCAACAGTCTTGGCGTCTAAGATCCATATAAAAATCTTTGCCTGTAAAAAATGTAAAACTGTAGTCACCCTTAGGAGGACAAAACAGGTCATCCGTATATTCCGTGATACTAGCCTTCAATGTCGAGTGGAATTTGAAACGTACTTGCGTTGTCCGATGGCAGAAATTGGAAGTTCAATCTGAGACAAACTGCCATCCGCTGACTGATTCTCTCGCTGACAAATCAAAATTCGCGTCCCGAATCCAGTAGCGCTCGAGCTGGATGCTGATTTCTAGTAGAGTCCTGCTAGTACTTGCAACACGCAAATTGCAACCCTTCTCTCTCGTGTATGCAGCTGGTAATGGTGAAACTGCGCATTGGTTTTCAGTGATGTAATCGAAACTGCTTGACTGCTTTGTTCTCTGGAAACAGTTGGGTATAGTGACAATCACGGCATTGTTGACACCTACTTTCAGCAACACAATCTTTTTCCATATGTCCGGGCGAGTAAATCAACGTGTTTGCGCTTACGAATTTATATAAGGGGTCTCAAATGCTAACATGCAAACGACAGGGAGCTCATATTCAAAAATATGAAGTACAAGGAAGCAAGTCTCAGGGCGGCACAGTTGGAGACTCCAGTTTTATGGGGGAGCTCACCTACTCCATTCATCTGAACTGTGCATTCAAATTTAAACAACTGAATGACGGCCCGCGCGAACACTAAAAACGCGAATATACAAACGGCTACACGTTAACGTAAATAAATTGAAACACGTGAAGTTATACACAGGCTAGCATACGCGGCATAAAAAACACTCATGCGACACGTTAACATACAAACGCTCGAGTCGTGCACGATAATACGAAATTGACCACGCATACGGACATGTAATTGCGATCATCCGCGCGCATAGAACACATCGGTGATTGTGCGCTATTATAGAAAAGCGCGTTTCCTTGAATCGGTCACCTCCGGAAACCTAGTAATCTGGAGTAATATGCGGGGACTCATTCTCTTCTAGCATCTTAACTGTACACTCAAAATTAATCATCAAACTCGCGATCCGCACGAACATTCAAGAACCCACGCAAATAAGAAATCGTTACACCGCTACACTCACGCTCACGCAATCAAACACGTTGACATACAAACGCTCGAATCCTTTGCAATCATCCATGCACACTAGGGTGACAATGATTTATATGAAGAAAAAAAATTCGCAACCTACACCCCCTAGCGTCGTTCCAAATCATGAAAAAATGGCACTGTCCAAATTTGAGCGAAATCGGTTAACCCTAACCCCTCCCCCAAAGACCTTAAAGTCTGTATGGGATTTTTGGCCAAAATGTATGGGGAAACACTCGCAGTTCACAAAATCGCCGCTAGAGGTCGCTGTAAACTTCCGATCACTGACCTAGGAAGGAGTTAAGCTTTTGAAGATATGCTGAACAAGTTTGTCGAAGACTGCAAGACAATCCAACCAACGTTTAAAGTTGGATACTGCTGCTTAACATTCGCAAAGGGCGTACTCCGCTTATCTCATATATGTGAACCACGAGTGAAGGTGGGACAAAGTTAGGAAAAACTCATATTTCTCTGAAACGATAAGAGATAGAAAGTTATGATGTTCCACAAAGTTGTAGAGGAATAAAAGGACGTTTTGGTTTCACTGGAAAGCTTCAGGATTTCTCCGCCAGGTGGCGGTAGTGGGCCTAGCAATTTAAAGGGAATACTCCTATCTGTATAACGGTAAGAGATGGATCATTTGAATGTTCTACAAAGTTGTAGAGTAGCAAAAAATATTTTCTTTTCTCATTTGAAAAATGCATAATTCTATCACACGGTCGCGCCAGTGATCAAAATTAATTCAAGGTAATACTCCTATCCATACAATGGCAAGAGATAGTGCAATCTGATGTTCTGCGAAGCTATATAGTATTTCAAAGGCTTTCGTGTTTCGTTGTAAAAATAGAATTTAGGCCTCTTAGTGGTGCAAACAGCATAGAGTATGAATATATTTTAATACACCTTTTGAATGTTTTCTAATTTTTTCGAATTTTTACTCCTATTTCTTGTGCAGAGATTCTTTTATTATACATAACATGTTACAAAGTTTTCTTAATACTATCCTGCTATGATAAAACCTATATTCTTAAATTTCTTCGTAACCCCATTTGTATTTCTCCTGTTACATTCATTTATATAGCATTTTTAATTTTTTTAACTAACTGTTGACTAACTTTAAGAGCGCTCTTGTCTCAGAGATGTCGTGTATAGTGCCGCGCGTCAGTGCTCGTTTATTACCTCTCGCAGAAGAAGCGTACACAATGCGCTGTGAATCCAGTTAGACTGGCATTGGTTGCACGATTACAGGGCTGATAATTTGGTGATAGGTGAGAACTACTGGGGTCATTCGAATGCCAATTAGTGACTGTTCGCGCGCACTGTTGGTTCTTCGGATACTTGGAGTGAAAACTAAAAACTGTAAAATTCACTGCGCGAACAGAAACGCGTAAAACGTGTAATTGCGTGGACTGTATATTTGATACTAAGCTATATTTCTCTGACCTACATTTGATCAGCTGACCAGCGACCGGCGAACGATCGTGCCAAAAAGGCCTATTCCCGATCAGAAACACATAACAGAAATATTTCAAAACTATATCTCGCATTGTTACTTGTTATAAATTTCTGTTATTTTAACTACTAACGAGACCTAATTTATAACACAATATGTTACAAAAATTGTGTTCTGTTATAATCTTGTTATTTCATTCTGATCGGGTTGCTTCGTGTCTACCTGCATCAGATGGATGAGATAGATCGAAGAACGCTACGCGCTAGAACGGGAATAAACCATTCTCCGCTTTGTCGGAGTTGTAGGGTGGTTGTCAAAATTAAGTTTCCCTAATTTTTCTTCTTGCTTCAACATACGCCGGCCGCCTTGAAATCTCTGCGAGTTTCAATATATATCTCTCCTACTCTAACTACTGTTCAAATCTACATTTCAAATCATAGTATATAATTATATAATTCATCACAAAAACTAAGCAATATTTTCGGCTTGTGTTTTGCCAATACTCGGTGCCGCCAGTGCGACAGTTGATCGGTTGACCTTGACCCAATTCTACTGGTGATAATTCTTCTGCTGTTGGGTCGATCGAAAGTGCATTCGAGATGCAACGTATTTGTTGTTTTGCTGATATTGTGTCGGTGCTGTTGCTGTGTGAAGATAGTTTACCGAAACCATCTCGCTGTTGCTGTTATTCGTGGGCAGTCGGTGCCCTTTGCTGGTACGGTGGAATGCATTTCTGCGCTGCTGGTAAGTGGTGATTTTGCTGGTTTTTCTGCTGTTTGTTTATTAGCTGGAGTGCTGACTGAACTGGAAATTTTGCAGGACATTCTTCCTTCTCGCTGTGGACTCGATCACGATTGGTTGCCGTTGATTCGTGACTTCTTGGTTGGTTCCAACGGACATTCCGCCGGACTGGGTGCGTCTCTCAGGACTTCGGTGTAAGTACCAACGAATATTCATTGGTTTGCTGCTACTGTGATCGGATAGTTTTAGTGATGGTGACGTCATCGATGATGGTATGCTGATAGATGTTGCTCGGGTGCGGTGAGTTTCGACGTTACGCTGGTGATTTTCGGTATGCTACGAATGTGCTGTGACTGCGATGGATCTCTACGCTGCTTTAATCGTCAAGTCGAGCTGGTCATGCTCGCCAACGACACCGGCGTGGACATCAAGAGGATGAATTGACCACTTCTTCCTCCGTTGCAGGCTAGACGTAGTTGTACCTCGAATAAACCAAGCGTGATGTGTGGTTTTAGAACAGATTCTTCACGGAGGACAGTACAAACTCGAACATAATGCAAGCATGCAACATCAAAAACATGGACCATCACCGAAACAAAACAGATTACCTCCGAATGTGGGGAATCAAACAAGGATACTCATTTAGCTTGAGTGCGGGTCGTCTAGCATTCCGGGAGATGACCGAAACTCGACGTTGCGACTGAGGAAGAAAATTCTGATAAGCTTTTTGAAAATAAAAAACATACATAACTTAACTGGTGGTTGCGGAGATCCTCTGGATCTCCGCAACTGGAGACATCTAGGTCTCTTCGGGCGTTGAGTTAAAGTTGTCACGGATGGGTAGCACGCAGATTTTGGAAATCCCTCTTCGGTAGCTACCATCCTTCGTTTGTACTGTTGCGACACGAATGTTTCCATCCGGTCCAGGATGAATTTCCGTTATGCGCCCCAACTGCCATTTCAGTGGGGGCTGATTTTCGTCTTTCAGGACAACCATGGTCCCAATCGCTAAATTTTCCTTCCGTCGCATCCATCTGGTTCTGTTTTGCAGATCAGACAGATATTGTTCCGACCATCTTTTCCACAATTGCTGAAGAAACTGCTGATTTCGTTGCCATGCTGCTAGTCGACCTTCAGGAATACTGTCCAGGTTTGGTTCTGGTATTGCCGTTAGTGGCCGATGAATCAGAAAGTGTCCTGGAGTTAACGCTTCGAAATCTGCTGGATCGTTGCTAACAGGTGTAAGCGGACGAGAGTTTAAAATCGCTTCGATTTGTACTAGTACTGTAAGCATTTCGTCGTGAATCAAACTTCGTGTTCCGATAGTGCGTTTGAATAGGGTTTTGAACGACTTCACTGCTGACTCCCATAGTCCGCCAAAGTTCGGCGATCGTGCTGGTATGAATTTGAAGTCTATTTTGTCCTCTGACGCTTCCCTTATCGCCTGTTCTTGAAACTGCTGATTGTTGAACAATTTACGAAGCTCGTCAAGCTCCCGTTTTGCGCCGACGAAATTTCGAGCATTGTCGCACATGATGAGTTCCGGCTTGCCTCGCCGAGATGAAAAACGTTTCAGTGTGGCCAAGAAGGCCTGGGTTGTCAAATCTGCTGCTAATTCCAGGTGCACTGCTTTGGTGACCAGGCAAACGTAGATGGCTACAAAGCACTTCACTGGGCGATTTTTGCGATACGGGTAGCCTACTAAAAACGGTCCACAGTAGTCAACTCCAACACGACGAAACGGTAAGCATGGTGTGACTCTTTCTGGCGGTAGATCCGCCTTCAGTTGATCCTGGACTCTTGGTTTCACTCGAAAGCATGCGACGCACTTATGGATTACGCTTCTTGCTAAATCACGGGCGAATGTCGGCCAGAATCGTTCTCGAACTGCCGATATCAGTAACTGTTGACCCGAGTGGAACAGCTTCTGATGATAGTACTCCATTACGATCCTTGCTAGAGGGTGACGACGATCCAAAATGAACGGATGCTTTCGACTTGTTGCGATCATTATTCAAAGGCAGTGTTCTGATTCCGTTATCCATTCCTTTATTCGTGTTACAGTTGTTGGGAAAGGGATACAAAATTCATTTTATACCCTTTAAATAAAACTTGTGTTCGCAACGCAATGTATCGAACATAATTTGTAGATTTAGGCACATATTTTAATATTAAACATAATCCTAAGTTTAGAGATATATCGTGATATAAAGCACACTACTGTTTTTCGGATATTATTTTCCATTCAAGCTGTCGTTATTTGACATTTGTTCTCGTACTCACTTTAGCAGGATGTCGTCTAGACTGTGTCAGTAAATGATGGTAGGTTTTTTACTCAATGTTGCCCAATGAGGCGCGGCGACTATTCTGTCGGTAACACTCCCCCCCAGTACGCCTGCTGCTTGCGCTGGCTTACTTGTTGATCGCGCCGAATATTCGAAATCTCTCGACTATTGATCCACAGACCTGTTTTATCTTCGACCAGTCTATGCTGGATAGCTATATTAAGTTTTACTAGACACTTGAAGGTTTGAAGTTTCCTTGTGAAACTGACAAAGTGACAAGCTCCGAAGAGTGGCCCTAATTAGGATCCCTAAATGGCTTCGCAAACTCTTTCGACGGCATCGTACATCTATGGTATGGCATTGAGCCCGACGACGAAAATTGTTCACCACTCTTGGCCGTTCGACACCTGTGTGGTTGCAACTATCTACGCCTTCACCCTTCTTCTGATGACTCGCACAGCTTCGCCAACTCCCTAGACGACATCGTACAACTGCGGTTTGGCATTGAGCCCGACGACGAGAATTGCGCTCCAGACATGGCCGTTCGACACTTATATGGTGGCGACAATCTACGCCTTCACCCTTCACCCGATGACAAATACAGCTTCGAAAACTCTTTCGACGGCACTGTACTGCTGCGGACTGGTATTGATCCCCACGACGAAAAATGTTTACCACTCTTGGCCGTTCGACGCTTGTGTGGTGGCGACAATCCACGCCTTTACTCTTCATCTGGCGACATGCTAAGCTTCGAAAACTCTTTAGAGGACACAGTACTCCTGCGGGCTGATATTGAGTCCGAAGACGAAAATTGCCCACCACTCTTGGCCATTCGACGCTTGTATGGTGGTGGCAATCTACGACTTCACTTTGTATCCGATGACACGCACAGCTTCGAAAACTCTTTCGACGACATCGTACTCCTGCGGGCTGGCATTGAACCCGACGACGAAAATTGTTTACCACTCTTGGCCGTTCGGCGCTTGTATGGTGGCGACAATCCACGCCTTCACCCTTCTGGCGATGACAAACACAGCTTCTAAAACTCTTTCGACGACACCGTACTCCTGCGGGCTGGCATTGAACCCGACGACGAAAATTGTTCAACACTCTTGGCCATTCGACGCTTGAGTGGTTGTAACTATCTATGCCTTCACCCACTATCTGATGATTCACACAGCTTCGAAAACTCTTTAGACATCGTACATCTGTGGTTTGGCATTGAGCCTGGCAAGAAACATTGTTCATTCCTGGCCGTTCGACGCTTGCGTAGTGGCGACAATCTACGCCTTCACCATTCATCCGATGACTAACACGGCTTCGCAAACTCATTCGACGACATCGTACTCCTGCAGGCTGGCATTGAACCTGACGACGAAAATTGTTTACCACTCTTGGCCGTTCGACGCTTGTGTGGTGGCGATAATCCACGCCTTCACTCTTCATCTGGTGACATGCACAGCTTCGAAAACTCTTTAGAGGACATAGTACTCCTGCGGGCTGGTGTTGAGTCCGAAGACGAAAATTGTTCATCCCTCTTGGCCATTCGACGCTTTTATGATGGCGACAATACACGCCTTCCCCTTTCTTCCGATGACTCACACAGCTTCGCAAACTTTTTTGACAACATCGTACTTCTGCGGCCTGGCATTGAACCCGACGACGAAAATTGTTTACCACTCTTGGCCGTTCGACGCATGTATGGTTGCAACTATTTATGCCTTCACCCTGCTTCCGATGATTCGCACAGCTTCGCAAACTCTCTAGACGACATCGTTCAACTGCGGTTTCGCATTGAGCCTGACGACGAGAATCGCGCACCAGACTTGGCCGTTCGAAACTTGTGTGGTGGCGACAATCTACACCTTCACCATTCATCCGATGACAAACACAGCTTCGCAAATTCTCTAGACGACATCGTACAACTGCGGTTTGGTGTTGATCGCGACGACGAAAATTGTTCACTACTCTTGGCCGTTCGACGCTCGTGTGGTGACGACAATATGCGCCTTCTCCATTCATCCGATGACTTACACAGCTTCGCAAATACTCTAGACGACATCGTACATCTGTGGTTTGGCGTAGAGCCCGACGATGAACATTGCCCACCAATCTTGGCCGTTCGACTCTTGTGTGGTGGCGACAATCTACGCCTTCTCCGTTCATCAGATGACTAACACATCTTCGCAAACTCCCTAGACGATACCGTACTCCTGCGGGCTGGCATTGATCCCGACGACGAAAATTGTGCATCACTCTTGACCATTCGACGCGTTTATGGTGCCGACAATCCACGCCTTCACCTTTCATCAGAAGACTCGCACAGCTTCGCAAACTCTTTAGAGGACACAGTGCTCCTGCGGGCTGGTATTGAGTCCAAAGACAAAATTTTCCCACCACTCTTGGCCGTTCGACGCTTTTGTGGTGGTGGCAATCTACGACTTCACTTTGTATCCGACGACTCGCACAGATTCGAGAACTCTTTAGATGACACCGTCCTCCTACAGCCTGGCATTGAGCCCAATAACGTAAATTGTTTACCACTCTTGGCCGTTCGACGCTTGTGTGGCTGCGACTATCTACGCCTTCTTGCATCCGATGACATCTAAAGGTGTGTGGGTATACGGTAACGTCCAATGGTTCTGGTGCATTCGTCGATCGGTTTAGAGCAGGCTCAGACATTGCGATGAGTTTAGTGTCACTGTCTACATGTTCTGATGTTAATGTCGTTTGTTCAGGGACATGCTGGTAGACCCGGACGAAACAATGAGAATTATGAAGCTCATTCACAGCAGATGTTCTGGCGAAACGGCGTGTTTGCTTTTTACTTACTAGCCAAAAATGAATTTTGTATATTGTTGCGATCATTATTCAAAGGCAGTGTTCTGATTCCGTTATCCATTCCTTTATTCGTGTTACAGTTGTTGGGAAAGGGATACAAAATTCATTTTATACCCTTTAAATAAAACTTGTGTTCGCAACGCAATGTATCGAACATAATTTGTAGATTTAGGCACATATTTTAATATTAAACATAATCCTAAGTTTAGAGATATATCGTGATATAAAGCACACTACTGTTTTTCGGATATTATTTTCCATTCAAGCTGTCGTTATTTGACATTTGTTCTCGTACTCACTTTAGCAGGATGTCGTCTAGACTGTGTCAGTAAATGATGGTAGGTTTTTTACTCAATGTTGCCCAATGAGGCGCGGCGACTATTCTGTCGGTAACACGACTGTTAGACAGATGTGCGTGCCGTAGCCGGCCGCCAACGCAGAGTATGCCTTCAATTAGCTGAGGATTGAGCGAAAGGATCGATGAATTACGTAGTGGACGATTGTTGGTCAAATCCGCCAGCTCTTGTGGGAAACATTCTCGCTGAGACAGAGAGACAAGTGTCCGTACAGCGCCGTCGAGTTCCTTGACGGTTAAACTTCCAAGGTTTCGGCAATTCCGATTTGCAGCTTGAGCGTTGAAACGGAACCGACAAATGTATGCTGTGAGTCGCACCAATCCAGTGTAAGTTGATCGCAGGTTAAACAGCTCACCGGGAGAAACAGATTTCAGAACTGCAACAACGGCTCCTTTTTCCTCTAGTACTGATCTGTCAATGCGGTCTTCGCAAGCTTGCAGTGTTCCCGGCCAGTTATCTTGCTCCGGAAGCAGCCAGTGAGGTCCACCAAACCATAGCGATTGGTACTGCAGCTGCGCAGGCGTCATGCCGCGAGAAACTATATCGGCTGGGTTTTCAACTCCTGATACGTGATTCCAGATGCTGCCTTTCGTTATATGCTGGATTTCTGAAACTCGGTTCGCAACGAATTCTTTCCATCGCGACGGTGATGATGCTAACCAGCACTTAACAATCATCGAATCTGTCCAAAAGAAAGCTGGGGCTGTGATGTGTGTGCTACTGACCACTCTTTCGTAGAGGTGGGAAAGGAGTAAAGCTGAAGAAAGCTCCAAGCGCGGAATCGTTTGGCATTGCTTCTTCTTTTTCAGGTTCTCGAGAGGGGCGACACGAGACTTCGATGCCAGTAGGTGTACAGCAACTGATCCGCTATTGGAGATACTTCTCACGTAGATGCAGGCCCCATATGCCTTCTCAGAGGCATCACAGAACCCATGGAGCTGTGTGTCGATGATATCGGATCTGATTTCAACCCAGCGAGGTACAGACAATCCCTCAAGGCCAGTCAAGTTTCGACGATATTCATGCCAGCGATCCTGCATGCCTTCGGCAAGTGGTTCATCCCAACCACAGTCAAGCTTCCACAATTCTTGAATGAACATCTTGGCCTGTATGATCACGGGCCCTACCAGTCCGAGTGGATCGAAAAGTCGAGAGACATCCGACAGAACGGTGCGTTTGGTGATGACCGCCGATGAGTTCCACTGCGGGGTGCTGAATTGGAATCGATCTGTACTGGGTTCCCACAGTAAACCTAGCGTTTTAACGGTGGATGTTGGGGAATCAAGCTGGAGAATAGTGCGATCATCTCTCAGATGTTCTGGTACCTCTAACAGAATCTCCCTGCAGTTGGAGTTCCACTTTCGTAACGAGAATCCCGCTGATTCCATTAGGCTGATCATCTCGTTGACAAACATTCTACCTTCCTCAGGTTCGTCTAATCCGGATAACATATCGTCTACATAAAAATCCTGCCGGACCACCTTCGCAGCAATAGGGTGTGTCTGTTGGCCACTTCTGCTAATGTCTGCAAACATTTTGTCGCCAAATACGGCGCGGAAGCCGTGCCATACGTGACCGTAGTCAATTGGAAGATTTTGATGGGTTCTGCTGATGAATCTCGCCATAGAATCTTTTGCAGAGGCTGATCGGCAGGCTGAACTTGCACCATGCGGTACATTTTTGCGATGTCCGCGACTAGTGCGTAACGATGTAGACGGAATCTGAGTATAACATCCAACAAATCGTCTTGTACGACAGGACCGACCATTAGAGCATCGTTCAGAGAGTACCCTGAGCTAGTTCGACATGAAGCGTCAAACACTACGCGCAGCTTCGTAGTCGTGCTGTCAGGTTTCAAAACAGCGTGATGTGGCAGGTAGTAAACGGTGTCTGAAGTATCTTCGACGACTTCGCTCATATGACCAAGAGCTTGATACTCGTGTATAAATTCACTGTACTGCGCTTTCAACTCCGGGTTCGCTGCCAGACGTCGCTCTAAACTCATAAACCGCTTAACAGCTGTACCTTTAGAATCACCGAGCTGCTTGATGATCGATTGCTTTTTTGGAAGTGTGACTACGAATCTTCCCGTTTCATCTCTGAATGTAGTCTCGCTGAAGATTTTCTCGCACGCCGACTCTTCCGTGGAATTCGTGCTGGTTGTTCGACAAGTTTCTAACTCTCACAACTTGGCTAATTGATCTTGAATCTCGGCTGTTGAACAAACGTTGGTCGTCGAAATTGCACCGCTAGATGATGAACTGGGAACGCGACCGGAAACTATCCAGCCAAAAACAGTTTTCTGCAGAGTAGGCCCGTCTTCAGTTGCCTTGTATCTACCCTCTTCAAACAGGTCGACGTAATACTCCACCCCGATAATCATGTCAATCGGACCGGATTCATAAAACCAGGGATCGGCAAGAGCTGCTGCTTCTGGTAGACACAACTGCGATGGATTGAAGCTTGCTGTCGGTAACGCCAATGTTAGCTTCGGCAAAACATGGAAACACATCTCCTTGGCATACGACGAAATCTCACTTGACCGTGCAGCAACTGCTACACTAACGGATCTTGTTGACGCTACACTCGACGAACCAATGCCCTGAATGCACAAAAATGCTGGCGATTCACGGAACTTAAGCTTATTTGAAAAACTAGCCGTCATCAGGCAATGCTGCGAGCAAGAATCTAGCAAGGCTCGCGCAAGCAACGAATTGCCGTGACGGTCCTTAACGGTCACAAGCGCCGTCGAGAGAACAATATTGTGTGTAGGTGCGTTGGGGAGTGCTATGCATGTTTGGCTAGTGGAGGCTGTGTTGGTGTTGGACGGTGATGTGTTTGTGTTATGCGAGTTGGCGGTGTTCGTCTGTGCATTGGTCGGATGAGTGTGTATTTGTTGGTTCGGACTGTGTTGCTTGGTTTGTGGCTGTCTTGGCTGCTGGGGTACTGTCTGAGGTCTTGACTGCGGAAGTGAAACGGAGGATCCTGTCTGCGGTGTTTCAGTATGCAGCATCGAGTGGTGACGCTGATGACAGTGATGACAGGCTCCTCTCTCGCAGGTTCTTGCAACGTGTCCTGGACGCAGACAGTTGCGACAAAGCTTACTCCTCATAACAGCGCTGATGCGATCTGGAACAGACTGCTTCTGAAACTTCGCACACTGAAACGCTGAATGCCACGACTCGCCACAGAATGGACACTTCCCAGATGTCTTCACAAGCGTATGACAAACTGCTACCTTCTGGGAACGTGGATCGCTGTTCATCTTGGATGGGATGGAAATGGATTGCAGAACGGAGCACTGACTACGCAGAAATCCCATCAAATCTCGATAATTTGGGACATCCTTGGAATTATGATGAGATTCCCATTGTCGAAGTGTCGAGGAATCCAACCTCGTGCATACCATATAGGCAAGAATCGTACTCCAGTTCTCTGTAGACTCACCAATCTTCTCTAACATCTGCAAGTTTTTCTCAAACTGGCCGATCAGTTGACTAAGCCCGTCGTAACTCTCCTTCTTCAGTGGCTCGATGAAAAAGAGAGCATCTAAGTACGCTTTCACAAGCAGCTTTTTATTCTCGTACCGTTCTTGCAACGCCTTCCAAGCCACATCATAGTTTGCAGCAGAAATCTCGACCGAGTTAATTTCCTGGAGCGCTTCACCAGAAAGTGACGCCCTCAGGTATGTGAATTTATCGATCTCGTTCAGCTGCGCGCTTTGGTCGATGAGACTACGAAAAGTGTCACGGAATGTTACCCACTCATGAATTCGTCCACCGAAACTTGGAAGTCGTATCTCTGGAAGTTTTACTCGGGAGATAGTCGTAGACGTCCGATGCGCCGATGAACCGGAGTCGTTGTGGCTGGTATGCAACGGGTCCTTGCACAACTGCAGCTCTAGTAGCTCAGCCTTCAGGGTACAAAAACGATCGTCGAAGTCGTGCATTGCCTGGTAGTTTGTCTCTTCGAGGTGGTGCAATGCTTCCTCTTTCACTGCAGGTTCAGCACCAGCCTGCTTCTTCTCCTCTTCTTCTTCCTGTAGAAGCTCCAGTTTGGCACGCACCGTATAATATTCTGCACCCACTTGCTCTAGCACGTTCAATCGCACACTTAATTGTCGCGCATCCCGTTCATCGTCATAGTTCTGAATAAACTTGTCAATGAACGTTAAACTGTTCTGCAACTGTCGTTCACGCTTCAACAGTGCCTTCACTTCACCAACCATTTTCAAATTTTACACCTCTCACTCACTGCACTGTAGAAATCAGGAACTATCACGCACTAATCACCTTCACTAGCACTCCCGTTTCCGAAAATTCACCGATCGACTCGACGTTCCACGACCGCGACCTCGCGAGACAGAATACAGACTTATCAACCCAATTGACAGCAGCGAAGGATAATCGCACAGAGGAGCAAACGACAGCCAAAGATAACCAGCGAAATACCGAGACCAAATTTAATGGTGGACACGACTCATGCACTCGCCAAGAAAAACTCGCATGCATTTCATAACTTTATTTGCAACCGTCACAACTTTCGGTGGCCACATGCAACAAGCCACCATACACTGTACTTCCCTGGTATTTTTAGACCAGATCCCGTCCGGATCGTGGGTCTTCCTGCTGCAATCGTCGCCGTCCAATTGTCTTCGTCGCACTCCAGTAGCGATGGCGCCGCGAAACTGCTTCACGATGGCGTCCACTGCGTTGTCCGGCGTCGAAAATGGAGCACTTCACTATTGTTCACGGGCTTTTAATTGTTCAGCACTTGCCCGGCATTTAGTGTCACTTTTCAAAGGGACAACGTCCCGCCAAGTATCCGAAAACCGTCACCGTGATCCGGCTCGAAGGACCAAATGTTCGCGCGCACTGTTGGTTCTTCGGATACTTGAAGTGAAAACTAAAAACTGTAAAATTCACTGCGCGAGAACAGAAACGCGTAAAACGTGTAATTGCGTGGACTGTATATTTGATACTAAGCTATATTTCTCTGACCTACATTTGATCAGCTGACCAGCGACCGGCGAACGATCGTGCCAAAAAGGCCTATTGCTTCGTGTCTACCTGCATCAGATGGATGAGATAGATCGAAGAACGCTACGCGCTAGAACGGGAATAAACCATTCTCCGCTTTGTCGGAGTTGTAGGGTGGTTGTCAAAATTAAGTTTCCCTAATTTTTCTTCTTGCTTCAACAGTGACTTTTTCATCAAATCTGGCCTTACTTATAACTTAGAAATAGGCTGCTCGAAATATATTCTGTTTTCTTACGCGGACTACAGGGCTTAAGTACTATATTGTACTAGAATATTACCAGCCTGGGATAAATACCTAAGTAGGTTACAATCCAATTCGTGCTGTGCTTTTATTATATTCAGCATCCCCCTTTTTTGCAAATAAGCAAAGCGTGCATGCCAATTGCGCTACCTGCCCACCAGATCACCACATCACCAGATATTTGAATTTTGCTTTTGCAGATCTTCTAGCATAGGTGGATCGTGGGTATTTTATGCGGTTCGTCGCGCATGTTGCTCGCTATCGCCGGAGGAATATAGTGTATGTTGTTGTCGTCGGTGCTCGTTGGTCGCCTCAAGACGTGCCATGTGCTGCGAGCCCAATTCAAATGATATTGGTTATACGAGCACAGGACTGATATTTTGGTAGTAGACAAAGGATACTACGCCCATTTGAAGACCCGATGGTCAATTTTTCGTCGTATCTGATACCACACAAAACTTCCAAACTGAACAACTCAAATCAATACTTTGGAATTGTAGTCCATGTGAGGTCATAGAAATAAGGATTACCATTCCACAGTGGTCCAGAATGTAAATTTAGCAGGAATTTTGAGATTTTTCTAAAACTAAACAACTTAGCCTTAATAAGTCTTTGGAGAAGTTTTCGTAGTTTGCGGGCCTCTTTTTTTGTTAAAAAAACAGATAGGGTAATTGTACCAAGATCAAAAAAATAACTTTTTAATTATTCCAGCTAGGGGCAAATAACCTTCAGCGAAGTTGTAGAACGACAAATCTTGGAAAAGTTTTCCGAAGACATGTGAGCTCTACCTATCATACTTTTCATTTTACAACTTACACTTTTATTTTAAAATTGAAGGTTAGGGTTTTTCTTAGTGTTTATCAGAAAAACTGTTTTAGTCAAATAACTCTCGCGGTATTGATTTAAAAGTGAAGTAGTCTACAGACAACTTTAAGATTGTTTTAAGGAAAATAACTTGTTTCATGGCAACTATTTATATCTGTTTCATGGCAACTATTATATCTAATTATTTTTGCTGATGAGTTATGAGCACTTTTTCGCCAACAATATCACTCATTGGGGCAAACAAATAATAATTCTTTTTCAAGTATAACTAAGATCATTACTAGAGTTATAATTGAGCAAAAAATTACGAATACGTTATTTTCTAAAAATTCATAAAGTTGATTACAAAAATACTATTTTTGATATCATAAGTTCTTATATCTTTTGAATAATAGAACCTAGCGTTTTAATCTGGGTGGTTCTAATTTTTTAAAATCTTAAAATTAACTTTTAAATGGTTCAAGATAGAGCTTCGTAGAAAATAAAATTTTAAAAAACTTGGTCGAAGACACTGGAACTCTATGTCGTGTATTTTCCATTTCACAAGAAATTTACCAAAAAAATAGGATGTTTCTTAACAAATGGTTTTCTTTATATAACTTTTACAGTTTTAATTTTTCATAAGGATCACGTTAGAAAAGCTTTCAGATATTTTGAAGGAGAGCATTTTGTCTCGATGTACCGAACATCTAGCATCTCTCGTTAGAAAGTTATATATACTTTTTACTAAAAATAAACTATTTTATGAGTAAATATTGCAATACGTAAAAAATATTGTATTTGCCATTTTTTGCGATCTATACTACAAAGCATGCTATATCAGCCGGCTGTTCGGCCATCTATGGGAGCTGTCCATCAATGTCAGCTTCTTTCTCCGAACAGCCTAGATAAGCCGTGTAGTGTCGGTAGTGGTTGTTTCAACCGGCTAAAAATTACACTACGGACTACCTGTTCCGGTGGTAACACCAAACAGGGAACCCCAATTCCATAGTGTCATGCGACCCGTGCTATGGGTAAAATTGTTGAGGGGGTTTAAAATATTCTCAATGGCGAACGGAGCCTGGGAAGAGCCGGGCGAACTCCCCAGTAACTGGCTGTGGTCCACTAGGAGGTTGATAACTCTATTATCTTTCTTCGGACAAAACCAGCCTAGAGGCCGCGTGGCAACCGACGGGTTGAAGTATGTCAGTTATGGAAATAACTGTCAAATTCATTCCCAAAGGTGGCCGCGTCACTTATGAGGAGGCAAAGAGCTTTAGACCGATCAGTCTGACCTCCTTCCTTCTCAAATCAGTGGAACGTTTAATCGACCACTGCATTCGGGAAGGTAGCTTGGGCGAGCACCCGCTGCATGCAATGCAACATGGATATCAGCGGGGGAAGTCTACTACCACCCTGTTACACAATGTTGTCTACAACATTGAAAAAGCTTTTTCACAAAAGCAATCAAGTTTAGGAGTTTTTCTCGATATTGAAGGTGCTTATGACAACGTGTCTTTCGAATCCATTTTGGAAGCAGCACGAGATCATGGAGTACCTTCATATATCACGAACTGGATACACGCAATGCTTAGCAATCGAAATCTGTGCTCATCGTTAAGCTTGTTGAGAAAACTAAATGAGCTTGGGTTTCCGACGTATGGTTTCGCCGATGATTATCATATAATGATCACCGGTATTTGCATTAAAACACTTTTTGATTTGATGCAACAAGCCTTATTTGTTGTATCGATTTTGTTGGCTATTTTCGGCAATTTGCCGAAAATAGCCAACAAAATCGATACAGTAGAACCTTGCGGCAATTAAAACATAGTAACAAGCCTTATTTGTTGTTGAGCGGTGTTGTCTTCATGTTGGACTATCAGTTAATCCAAATAAAACCTCAATGGTGCTTTTCGCGCAACGAAGGATTACAACCGGAGCTCGTCCATTGCAGTTTTTTGACTCTGAAATTATTGTCGAAGATCCAGTTAAGTTCGTTGGGGTAATTCTCGACTCAAAACTTAATTGGACAGCTCACATCGATTTCAGGATCAAGAAAGCTTGCATGGCCTTTGGCCAATGTAGACGGGCTTTCGGCAAATTCCGGTATTACTGGAAATGAATGGGCGGACGAATTGGCTAGAGCTGGCGCTGCGACTGATTTCGTTGGTTCAGAACCAGTTCTACCACTGTCAATAAGTTGGATAAAGCACAAGATTCGCTCTTGGGCTGCATTCGAACATGCCAACCATTGGCGTAGCTTGCAAACTTGCGTTCAAACAAAGGCTTTTCTGCCGGATGTGAGTCCGAAAATGTCAAGAAATTTGTTGCATTTTTCCAAGCACAACTGCAGTATTCTGGTCAGGGCACTGACTGGACATTGCAAACTCAATTATCACATGGCTACTATTCAGCGCGCTGAGTATTATTCATGTGATCTTTTGTGAATCCGATTACGGAACATCATATCATTTGATATGCAATTGCCCTGTATTAATGCAATTGCGCATCCGGATTTTTGGTTCTCCATGCATAGGTGAACCTATGTACAGAGAGCTGAAATTTAAGGATATGCTTTTGTTCCTAACCCAGTGTGGTAAAGAGCTATACTTTTTTAGCCGTATTTGAATGACAATATCTCTTCGGGGGTGTTGTCGTTCTGTTATCTCAATATCCCCTCGAGGGTGTTGATATATCCGCTCACTGTTTGAGTAGAGGTTCTAAATCCCTCCGAGGGTTGGAAGTTTTATTCCTGCTGTTGTAGCACCTGCAGATCGTTCAGCATCACTCCGGGGGTGCAGAATGCTCTGTTTTAATTGTTATGTGTCGTTGTTTTCCTTACCCCTAACCTTACCACTTCCCCAATCCTTCCCATCAGGAAAATGATGAAAAGACGATTCTTGGCAAGGCACAAATCTCCGATCAACATGGGGAACGTGCCATTTGAGCCAGACGCTACTGATTCCTGATTCCTGATGCTATATCATATGACAACAACGGTATTTAATGTTAAGTGTCCTAATCGAAGATAATGCTATATGAAAAAGTTATATTTTTTTATAAAAAAGTTCTCATACCTTTCAAACGAAAATTTTTTGGTAGTTGGAGTTTTAAAGAAAATTATGCACCTTAAAATAATCTTGTACCCTTGTCCATAGGGTACTTTAGTGTAAAATGAAAACTTTTTATAGAAATAAAACCGTTTTTATGGAACACCCAGCAGCTTACATTTGGATTTGTCGGGCAATGGAAAGTATAAAAGCTAGAGCTTGCGTGTCTTCAGCAAATTTGTCTAAAATGTGTTGTTCTACAACTTCATCGATAATAGTCAAGCTCTATCTCGAACCGTTCAAAAGTTTCATTTTAAATATTGCTAAAGTTAGAACCACCCTAGCTTCTGTTTAAAGCAAAATAAAGGGCTTGTAAAGTACAACAACTTTGCCAAACATATTGTAAGGCTAAATCATTTAATTTTAGCAAAAAGATAAAATTCCTGCTAAATTTACATTCTGAAGCCCTGTCCATTCCAAACTACTAAGTAACTAAACAGTGACATTATTTCTAAGACCCCAAAGTAAGCAAATAAAAGTGTGATTTTTCGAAAATAGTACCGCGACGGAACCCATTATACTATGAAGTGCTGTTCCGTTTTTGTCGTGGCTAACGACTTATCATTCAATATACGGGCCCTTTTCAAAATTTCGGGATGAAAGTCGTGTAAGGTTTGGAACGCTCATATCTTTTCATATCATACTGCATGGAATTAATAAATTTTCGGAATTTGTCGAAAATAAGTTCAACAATGTTGTATAAAATTTTGAGGTATGTATGACATGCATTAATAACGAAAACCTGTTTTGAAAAATCTTTCGAAAAAAACTACTTGGAAATGGGGAAAAGTTTCAGCTCATCTCGGTCAGAGCCTTCAATATGATGCACCAACCGGACACTGAAATGATGAGAAATTTTAAATGTAGGTCCGCTACAGTTTTATTTAAATTTTTTGTGTAGAGCTGTTTAGAGCGTACAGGGTTCTCCAAGGGCTGTACAATACCGGGAAAAAATATTTGTGAATTGTACACGGCTGGTGGATGAATCAATTTGTGTCGTTACCTACTACTGGCAGAGGAAATTATTTTCATTTCTGATAGTTAGAGAGTAGCATGCACGACGAAAAAGCGGATTTTAAACACCCGCCCGTAACCAGTTCGTGATTCTTTACTGCTAACTTCATGCACCGAGCCGAAAAAAACGGATTTTGCAACACCCAACTAAAACCAGTTCGTACGCCAACCAGTTGATTACCGCTAATTTCGTGCATCGAACCACACATCTTGAACAAAATAATTGTAACTTTAGTCGGTTTCTATTAGTCGACCTAGTTGAATAACCGGAGACTACATTTCAACATTTTTCCTGCATTCGTGAACGTTTTTCCTAATAAATCGCAGTTTTAGGCTTTTAAAATTGTATTGAAAAATTCTCCTCTACAAAACAAACATAAGAAAGGAATTGTTAAGGTATGAGAAAAATTAATTACGATCAATTAAAAAAATAAAGACAATCGGTTGAGTGGTATTCGAGGAATCGTGATCACGGGAAAACCATTTTTTTTTAATCGGTATTTCGAGATAATCGAGTTTAAAATTACCACTGCGCTTGGTAGACGAAGCACGCTTGGAAGCGCTGTAACTTCACGGCAAACTCATTCGGTTATTTTTGGTTCTCGTTGAGTTCATAATAAATTGTCACTCCATCAGTGAATCGCAGCTCTTTAAAAGAGAATCGCGATTCATTCACTCTTTTTGAAGAGTCGATTCTTTTGATCGATTCGATCGATCAAATGGCCCCCAATAACATCGTTAGATTTGAATAAATCAAAATTAAAGTGTTTTCCTTATTTTTTATTTTGGCTCTGCATTACACTGCTAGGAGGATTAATATGATAATTGTTTATTCATATATTGTCCAAAACTGCAAGGAATCACTTTTTACTACTCTTTGACTAAAAACGTGCAAAATAATTTTGGCCAGGAATTGGGTCTAGTTACGCCACTGTGCGCCACCTCGAGCATCACTCGTTGAACTAGGGAGCTCAACTTTCTCCTCCCCTTCACCCATTCCCTGCTGGAGTTGCCAATGAGGCTAAAATGGGATGCTTGTGTGATACCTACCTAACGGAAGTCCACCGACTCCATTACACTTCCGTAAGTATCACGAAATAATTTTGTAAAGCAGACATTACTCTATGACTAGCAAGTAGCAGGTGACCCCGAATGTAATCCTTCAAAATATTCTTGCCCATATCCAATCTCGAGTGATTATGATTTGGATTTTTAATTCCAAAAAGAAACTATTCGCCATCACAAACTACCCACATCGTACGGTAAAGATGTGGTAGACAAACAGAGTGATTGGAGGTCGTCTCCGTACTTATGTATCGAACATGCTGCAGCCTAGTCACGTACCTTTTCAACTATGAACGGCTAGGAAGCCGTTGTAAGTGAGTGAGCACTAAAGATAAGCAGCACACAGCAGCTTGCAGTGGGGTTGTTTGGGAAGGGTTAGCAACTGGCGAAAATGTGTGACGATTGCATTTTACACTTTTATCTGAAGAGGCTAGCTTTTTGCTCTCCCTGCTACTGCTGCTGCTGACACTCTGCTGTCACCGTATAGATATGACTAGGTACTAAAGAGACTACTGAGGTGGTATGCGAAAAAGCGTGACTTTTGTAGATCAAGCCTCACTGCTACTAACCCGGTAGCGGTGGCTTCGCGACGACGTCGGTGGTTGCATTGACGTAGGAAATGTGGATAATGCTTTAATTAAAATGCCTCCATTAAGAGAAAAGCGTCCAAAAGTGGTGGGTTAAAGTTGAATTATGACGCACGTAGTTGAAGTGTTTTGCTTGCTTTCTAATAATTTTCACTTTCTCGTTTTACAATTTTAGATAACTCGTAATATATTAAATTTCGAGGCATAACTAGAAGTTTGTTTTGTAAGTATGGCGCTATTATAAATGTTATTTTTATAAGTCTAAATATATATTTGTTTCTAGTGAGCAACATCCCGAAAGGAGAGACGAGGAGTGCACCGGAAAGTGCCCAACAATGTCAACCTTCGATGTGTATGACCGGGCAGCCTGGTACTTCGGTCCGATGTCCCGCCAAGACGCAACGGATCTGCTGATGAGCGAACGTGAAAGCGGTGTGTTTTTAGTCCGCGACAGTACAACCATCGTGGGAGATTTTGTGCTCTGTGTTCGGGAGGATTCCAAAGTTAGTCACTACATAATCAACAAGATCCCAGCAGCGGAGGATTGTTTTATGTTCCGAATCGGTGACCAAACGTTTTCCGATCTGCCAGATTTGCTGACCTTTTACAAGCTGCACTATCTGGACACGACTCCTCTGAGACGACCGGCCATCAGACGGTACGAAAAGGTGATAGGGAAGTTTGATTTCGAAGGAAGTGATCCGGATGATTTACCCTTCAAAAAGGGTGAGATTCTGGAAATCATCAGCAAAGACGAGGAGCAGTGGTGGACGGCCCGGAACAGCCGAGGACAGACGGGACAGATACCGGTACCCTACGTTACCCGCTATGAGGACAACATTATCGAACGGCCACCGAATGCGGCTGGTGCAGGAGCAAATTCTCTACATCAAGGGCCCCCGGTTGTGGGATTACACCATTCGGATAATTCCAACATCTTCAAATCTAATCTGAACCGGCAGTTGCCAGCGTTGGCCCGTGTGAAACAGGAACGAGTGCCGAATGCGTACGACGAGACGGCACTGAAGCTGAACGTCGGCGATGTGATCAAAGTCATCAAAACCAACATCAACGGCCAGTGGGAGGGTGAGCTGCGCGGTAAGGTAGGTCACTTTCCCTTTACCCACGTAGAGTTTATCGACGGTGACGTCCAGCATTGGAGTGGACAGTAGGCGCGGTTAACCCGTGGTAGAGTTGTTTTATTTTATGTTCATGAGGGATTTATTTAATTGTACAGATTAGTTTATGTTTAGGATGTATGAATCATGAGTCATTTATGTTTTATGTTTGTTATGACGTGGGTAGTCGATGCCGGAGCAAATTCAGTCTAGGGCGTAAGTGTATAGAGTAGACAGAAGAAAAAGAAAACAAAAACATTCTAAACTGATTGTGGAAAAAAACAATTTATTATTCACCCGTGAGCGTTCATTGCAAACCGATGAAAGCAAAATTAGACGATACTGAAACTGAATGTAGATCAGAAAATATATTAGATTGCAACAAAAAGTCCAACAACTGTTGAAATCAATAACAGAAACCACAACAAGTAAAACTAAACGTTCAACAAACACAATCTCTCGCCGTGTCCTGCGTTTGGCGAAATTCGCGATATGCCTCGATGTGTACAGTTCAAGAATAGCGAATCTATCAACAATAATTGCAGCCAAAGGCTAGCAGTATGCTTTGTTGCTAAAGTCAGAGTATTGCTTTGTGCTAGGGATGTCAGCGGAATTGGAAATTACGGTTATAATATTACGTCAGTCCATAAAAAAAGGCCGAATTAAATCAGTTAACATGGAGCTTCAAAGCTCTTCATTTCCACACAAAACAGTTCTAAGCTTCGACCGAAGGTCTGATATTTTTTTAATCCAATTGTTTATCTTATGCGGATATCTTATTACCATTGCTAAATAATGTTGCGGATGAAGTTACAGAATCGTAGCAAGATAATCAGTGATTGGATTGATGGAAAAGAGCACTCAATATTTTAAATAGGGACCGCAGTAGCGAACTCGGCTGTTGCAAACAGTCAAAATTACACAAATGGATTGTAATGGCCAGAGTTCTGCTTCTTAGTGAATATCGCGACTTGCCAAGACATCCCAAATCGAAACTGCGTTGTGTGATCTTCCTCACTGGAACGAAGGAAATCTGTTAACGCATATCTGACACCACGACCAGACAACATGCTCAGTGTCATGATCGCCATCGTCAACGGGATGTAAACCACCCTCTATGAGGTCCATGTGCCGGGGATTAAGAATGTCTCCCACAACAAACTAACATTATTAAGCTTTCGTCGATACATTTCAGATACTATTTTTTTTTGTTTTAGATGAAGCACAAATATTCGGGATCACTTCCGGTCATATGTGATTCGGGATCTAACGAATTATTCCTCCATAGATGTGGCGAAAAAAGATGGACGAGGAGCTCCCCAAGGCCACCGATTCCCGCGCCTACTCCGTCGCCAGCCTTGGAGCCGTCGGTGAAGATTTGGAGGTACCATGGTGAAGATTCGGGTGGCCACCGACCTTTATTATACGAGCAAGGCTGTTGTCGACATTTGGTCCGGAGTCGTACCAGGCCGGTGGTCTCACTCGGTGCAGGGTGGTACTCCGGCCTCCACACAGGCTGCTTCGTCAGGGGTATTCGGCAATAGCCCGGAGGCTAACCGCTCCGTGGTATAGGGGCCCGAGGTTGTTGGAGAGTCCATCCAGGTTTCGGCATGTCATCTTGACCCCGTAAAATATTCTACTATGTATTAGGGATCTTGCGACGTTCAGTGCTGCTCGGCGTTTGTTCTTAGGGCAGATCGTGCGGACCAGCCGCTTTCTGCTCTCGCAGTCCATTTTTAATCGTCGGAAATGTGACATCACGGTTAGTTTCCGATCGAGCGTGATCCCGAGAACAATTGGTTCCTTTCGGAACGGAACTACGATGTTGTTGAGGCGTATTGGTCGGGCGTTGGCTGGGTGATATGTGCTGCAGCAATGTGTCATGGCGCACTTTTCTGCTGCGATGTTGAAGCCGGTCGTGAGTGCCCATCGGCCGACCGCGTTGACGGCCACCTGGAGGCATATCCTTGTACGGGCCACCAAGATGATGTCATCCGTATGTACGAATAGGTAGATGCCCCCGGGCAGCGTGGCGAAGAGCGAGTTCATCCTCACGAGAAATAGGGTCACAGCTAGTACTGATCCTTGCGGCACTCCGCTGGTCTAGCGGAACTCGTCCTATAGTGTGCCGTCTATGCAGACCGGAAGCGGTGGTTGGTTAGATAGTTTTGAATGAACACACCGAGGTTTCCCTGTATGCCTCATCGCTTTAATTCTTGTACGTCTTCACGCCAGACGATGTTGTAGGCTTTTGCCACGTCGAGAATTCCGAGTCCCTTCCGGAAGGCAAATTGGCGTTGGTCGAGATGTTTATGGTCATCCAGCCATGTGGTCAGTCATCGGTCAACCATCCTCTCCAGGGGCTTCGATGTGCATGATAGCAGGCTGATTGGTCTGAAGTCGCTAGGTGTACGGCACTTTTTGGGGATGGGAACCACATGGGCCAGTTTTCATTCCTCTGAGAAGGACCCGCCTTCCCAAATTGTGTTGAATGATTCTAGGAGGGCCCTTTTGCCTCCGGGGGGAGGTGCCGAAGCATCGGATAGCCCACCCTGTCGGGGCTGTCGGATTTCCCCTGGTGCAGTACTGAGGGCGACGGCGAGCTCAGATCCCGTGAAGGGTTTATTGTAGATGGCTGTGGAGTCTGGCGTGAAGGTAGTAGGTGCGGTATGGAGTTTTCTTATTCGTTGGGTGAATGCTGCCGGTAAAGCTTCGTCGGCGGATAACGATTTGAAATAGCATCCTATCCTGTCCGCGATTTTTCCAGGGTCTGTGATGGTGATGTCGTTGACTGCTAGGGAGTTGCCGTTTTGTCGGCGTTTTCCACTGAGCTCCGTAGTTGGAGAGTCCGGATGAATTCCGTCCACGAAGTTGATCCAGCTTGTTTCCTTAGCCGCTTGGATTTTTTTCCTTGCGGCGTTCCAGAGCGTCCTAAAGTTGTCCGCTCTTTGGTCACGGAGGGGTTGATTGGGTGATGTTTTTTGTAGGGTGTAAGTGTTTCCCGGCGCGCTTTGATGGTGGCGGCGACTTACGGATTCCACCAGTGTACGGCTCGGTGTGGTGGTGCACCGCTGGTTCGGGGGATACTTTTTTCAGCTGCGGTGACAATCATTTCCGAGAGTTTGGTCGGCGTGTACGTGCGGTCTCGGTCGAGTTGGGATTGTATAGATGTCGGCGGTGTCGTACAGCAAGCGCCTGGTGGTTTTAGGTGGCGGGTGGTTGATGTGTAGTTCGATGGGGAAGTTGGCCGTGGACCAGCCACATATCTCGGCGATGGAGCTAAAGGCAAAGGTGATGTCGATAGCAGAGGCGGTGTTACCGCGGATAAACGTAGTGCTGTTGTCATTAAGTATGACGGCATTGACTTCTTCGATGAGTTGGACAATCTCGTTGCCTCGGTGGCAGCACTTGTCCGAGCCCCAGGCCGAGTGGTGGGCGTTGAAGTCTCCCAGGATGACGAATGGGGCTGGGATCTGGTTGATCAGGCTGATTAGTTGATTTTTTATATTGGTGACCCCCTGTGGAAGGTAGATGCATACGATGGAGCAGCTGATGGGGGTCGAGATTCTCCTGGCGACCGCGATCAGTTCAGTGTTGAGCGAGATGTGGATCGATAGGTGTTCAACTTTTATGCCCAGGCCGATGGTTTGATGGTTGTTAACTTCTCTCGCAAGTTCCCACTGCACAGTGGTCGGAAACGCCAAAAACGTGAACTTAATTCACTAGAGGCCAAACCATCGAATATTTTCACACGGTGTCTTTGGAGAAATTGTTCGTATGAATATTTCCCACAATCTGATAACAATTGAAATTAGGCATGGCCTACTATGATCGAACTAAGAAAATTAACTTTTTATAGGGGTGGCCGGGGCTGGTTGGCCGAAGGGGCAGGTTGGCCGAGTGCCTTTTATGAAAAAGCTATTAGTCACAGTAGCGACATCTATAGTGATTTTGTTGGTGTATTAGGTCACCAGTGCATCGACGTAATTTCAGGTGTTTTGGTGGTGTCTTTTGAACAGGAGCACGTTTGTTCTTTTTTTCGGCACTGGTGAGTAAATTTCTGTTTCTGAAAAATAATATGAGTAAAGCGAATCAATTTAATCCGATTTTCAATAACTTTCTACTGCTGGAAAGGGTATTCAAAACCCAACAAAATGGTATAACGGTTACCAGTTATAACCTTATATTTGTTTGTGTAAATCGTGATTGTTCTCAAAAATATATAATGGGGTAGGTTGGCCGAGTTCTGTGCGGGGCTGGTTGGCCACAACTCGGCCATTTAATTAAGTGTAGGGTAATGTGCACCTTGATATTTGTGAAATTCCAACCTTTTTCAAAACAAAATTTGATATTATGCTAATACTGATGATTATAAGGAAAAATATACACGAGAAATAAGTAATAAAAATACTTTAAAATTATTACCAAATAGAAATAAGAGATTCGAATCATTAAAAGTCGGCAATTGTTTATAAAAAAGTTGATTCCAATATTTTATGAATTAAATGCCAAACCGGTTTCAGAGTCTTTGGAGTGGGCCCCTTCAATCCTAAAATTTTTCCTCCTGAGGAGTTTCTGGCAGGATTTGTCACAGATCGACCCAACCCCGAACAAAGCCTCTCTGAAGACGTCAGACCTCTTCCCAAGGCGAGTGCACGATCTGATTCGAAGAAGTGGCAAGTTCGTAAACGCCAATCGTCTCAAATTTTAACCGATTCTTCAATAAAAGCAGTATTGGAGGAGCAGAAAAATGAAATCAAACGTAAGCGTACGTTGAAAAAAAATCAGCGAGAGCTGGTAAAAAGTTCACTAAAGCTGTCAAAACTAAGTCCAAAAAGGTTAAAAAGACTAAAAAGTGAAGAGTGGATTTCATTTTCCTTACCTATATACGAAAAATCGATGTTAATGTTAATTAAAAGTTTTCCACTGTTACATTTAACGTGTTTAACTTATTTTACCAAACTCGGCCAACCTACCCCAGCCCTGGGGTTGGTTGGCCGATTTTTCTTTCCGCATTTATTTGCTAATAACTTTTTCCCTGATTTTTTTTTTCATTAATGAATAAAATACATATGTGCTCAAGGGTTGTATCTTCATGACAGCGCAAACCGGTTTTCATAAAGTCTAACCAGAATGAGTACAGAAATTCCGAAAGCAAAACTTGGCCAACCAGCCCCGGTCTCCTCTACTGACGAGATAGAAAGCTGGTGTCTTCGACAATGTTTTAGAAATACTCATTGTGAAGAATTGTGTTAAAGAACTTGAGCTTGTATGACTAAAGGTTATCGATTTATAAGGCGTTTTCAATGGCAACCCCCTTAAATCTATTTTTTCAATATAACTTTTTGCCTTTCTCAATAGAAAGGTATTGCAATTGCTCTGAAAACCGACTATTTAACGGAGGCCCGGAGGACCGAGTGACATATACCATTCGATTCAGTTCGTCGAGTTCGGCAAATGTCTGTGTGTGTGTATGTATGTATGTGTGTGTGTATGTGCGTCTGTGTGTGTGTATGTGACCAAAAATGTCACTCATTTTTCTCAGAGATGGCTGAACCGATTTTGACAAACTTAGTCTCAAATGAAAGGTGCAACGTTCCCATAGGCTGCTATTGAATTTCTAATGGATCCGACTTCCGGTTCCGGAATTACAGGGTGATGAGTACGGACTCGCAGAAAATGTCGATTTTAATAAATTCTGCAATGAATGTATAAAGGTGAAAAATTTTCCAAAATATGACCACAACTGCTTCGATTTGTAGTATTAGGTCACTAACATCCATTCAAAGTCTATTTGGCCACATTGGCCACCATCCTCGGTTCCGGAAGCCCCGGCGGAAGTATCTAAATTCAGAATAACAATCACATCGGTTTCTCGGAGATGGTTAGACCGATTCGACTAAACTTGGCCTCAAATGAAAGGTATTGCGTCCCCGTAAATGGCTATTTAATTTCATCCCGATCCGACTTCCGGTTCCGGAGTTACAGATTGTGGCGTGCGATCACATAGCAAATTGTGATTCAAACCGATACTCCGATGAAAGCAAAAAAGGTAAAAATTTCGCTAAAATGTCTCTCAAACAACTTAAATTTGCTGTTCTAGGTCACCGACGGCCAACCAAACTTTCGTTGACTACATTGACCACCATAGACGGTTCCGGAAGTGCCCGGGAAAAGCGGCCATCTTTCAAAATTTACGAACTCACATCAGTTTCCCGGAAATGGTTGGGCCGATTTTCACAAACTTATGATAGTTATAATATCCCCATAGATGCCTATTAAATTTCGTACGGATCGCTTATATGGTTCCGGAAATATAGACTAAACCGTCCGGTCACATATGAAATTCCCACACTGAAAAAAATCCAAACGTTAATTCTATTTGCTTCAAACCGCTTAAAATTCATATGAAGAAGAAATGCTATTGTTATCACGCGCACACATACCTTCTATGTGTCAACTGTATAAACTATGTATGCACACACATAAGTTATATGTGCATATTGTTATAGAATGGGGTTTTATGTGCCTAATAGTTATGAAATTTGAATGTAAGATTATTATTTCTTGTAAATACACACATAAGGTTTATGTACCAGCAAATAGTGTCTATATGCCTCCGTTAATTGCAAAAATCTATGTGTAAAATCAATAGGCATAACGTTTACTTTTTTTTTGAGTGCAAATAAGCCGGAACTCAATTTTTTTTTCATGAAATTTCAGAAATCGAATTCGTATTTTTGATGCCAAACATCTTTAAAATGCATGAAACGTCGAGATTTTATGTTATCTCGAAAAAAAATTTTTTTATAAAAATTGACTTTTTGGGACTGCCGATTTTGCACCTTTTTCAGTTCAATATTACCGTGGCTGTTTTTTCTTTTTCAAAATTTTAGAACTCGAATAATGATTTATTTTCCTGTATATAGTTGTCATGTGATGTATAATAATAAAATGTAATATATGCATTTAAAAGCTTTCAATGAATATAAACGCACACATTCTCGTGATTCATGATTGAGAAAGGCACAATTGCATCGCTAGGTGGATTAAAATAGGTTTTTTATATTTTGTTACCAAAAACCTAAATAGAAAAGAAACATTTTGAATGTGATTGCATGATGAGAAAAAATCGGTAAAAAAGTTTTTCTAACAATAACTTCGTACATGTTTTTAAATTTCATACTAATTGACATACAAAATTGTAATTTTATTACAGAATATAATTCTAAGCACCATTTAAAATCAAAATGCATTTAACAAAAATCTTCCAAAATGCGATAGTTTTCGAGATATTTGAAATTTTGCTCCTTCAAAACAATTAATTCGTGTAATTATGCTCTTTTTAAAAGTTATTCGCGTTACCCCATCATAAAATGTCAAAAATTTAATGTTTATCGTTTTAAAGACGTAAAAGCAACTTTTTTAGTGTATTTGGATCATGGAGAAGCTTTCAATAAAAAAGTTTTCCTAACAACAACTTTTGACATATTTTTATAATTCTTACTATTTGCAGTCAAAAATACAATTTTCTTTTTGAATATGATTCTAAACGCCATTTTAAATCGAAATGATCTTAACAAAAATTTCTGAAATGTAGCAGTTCTCGAGATATTTTAACTTTTGTTTTAACAACACAATTATTTTGTTTTATTACGACATTTTCATAAATTAGTCGCGTTTCTCCATCAAAAATAATAGGTTTTTCAAAAGGCCCGTAAACTTTCCTGCAAATTTTTTTTAACATGATGGCGATATTGTAAACCATTTGAAAGTTACATGAAAGCAACCAAAATATATTTGAACCATAGGGTCTGATGATTAAACTATATAGTTCAATCATATTTTGGTTGTTTTCATGTAACATTCAAATGTTTCACAATATCGCCTAGATGTCAAAGAGAAAGTAGCAGGAAAGTTTACGGACCTTTTGAAAAACCTATCATTGTTGATGGAGAAACGCGACTAATTTATGAAAAGGTCGTAATTAAACAAAATAATTGTGTTGTTAAAACAAAAGTTAAAATATCTCGAGAACTGCTACATTTTAGAAAATTTTTGTTAAGAGCATTTCGAATTAAAATGGCGTTTAGAATCATATTCAAAAAGAAAATTGTATTTTTGACTGCAAATAGTAAGAATTATAAAAATATGTCAAAAGTTGTTGCTAGGAAAACTTTTTTATTGAAAGCTTCTCCATGATCCAAATACACTAAAAAGTTGCTTTTACATCTTTAAAACGAGAAACATTAGATTGTTGGCATTTTATGATGGGGTAACGCGAATAACTTTTAAAAAGAGCATAATTACACGAATTAATTGTTTTTGAAGGAGCAAAATTTCAAATATCTCGAAATCTATCGCATTTTGGAAGATTTTTACTAAATGCATTTTGATTTTATATGGTGCTTAGAATTATATTCTGTAAAAAAATTACAATACAATATGTCAATTAGTATGAAATTTAAAAATATGTACGAAGTTATTGTTAGAAAAAATTTTTACCGATTTTTTCTCCATCATGCAATCACATTCAAAATGTTTCTTTTCTCTTTAGGTTTTTGGTAACAAAATACAAAAAAATTAAAAAAATGGGTTTTTTCGCAATTTAAATTTTTATCATAAATTTTTGTTTTTTTGAAAAATGACAACATTTTTTGCAGTGTATATTTTTTACAAACAGAAGTATTCATTCCCTGTAACTCGTTCTTAGATAGTTTTGCTGTATAAAATATAGTAATCAAACAAAAAAAATTGAAATTCATACATGTAGAAACGTTTACGCCCTTTTGAAAAGTTGCTCTTGAGTCAAAATAATCTTATTACCTGTGGAAAATATTTAGTTTCCCATGACGGTGAAACGTGCAAACTTTCATCGGAATCTAAGATGGTCGGTCACGATTTTAATGATTTTCGGACGGATCTTCGTGGAATTCCTCTATTGGAGCAGAATAAGGACAAACCTGTTTGGCGAAAAGGAATATCTCACGGTTTGAATATTCCACGTTAGTACCTAGAAAGTGCTCATTGACGTTGCACTTGTTAACCTGTCGTAGAACCGGTGCCAATAAGCACATTTTTGGCTTGCATGGGCCATTGCGAAAGGCATATTATTCCGTCACGAATTTTCGAGTTTGTCATCGAACACTTTTTGTCAACTTCCGGACAAGTATTTCACCACATTTTTTGACCGCGTTATCCCCGAATTGCTTTGAACTGCCACGATCAGCTAGTAAATCTATACCCTTCTCCTTGAACCAATTTGGAGTGGTGCACCGACTATAAATCCTGATGAAACAGCAGACAGATAGATACGTTTGCGCCGTTATAATTTCGGTAGTGTAAAAAATGGTCGTCTTCAAACCGAAAGAACACATTGCTTGCCATATAAGATCTTTTCAACAAAATTCTCTCTTTCTGACCTGATCGCATAATTTGCATCCTCATTACAGTCCTCTTTCACATAGGTCTGCTTATCCATTTAAATATATGCATCAAGTCGCTGTAAAACTTTCGAATGCAATTTCCAAGCCTTTTTTCGCTTTTTTTTCTTTTGTTTAGCGAGTTTCGAAGAATTTCGACACTTGTGTCCGCTTGGTTAGCCAAATCATACGTATCGGCATTGATTTATTCTTCTTAATCAGAGATACCCCTTTCTGGTCCAACTTCGAGTTTTCTGTTTGTTTCAGGAAGTGATGAATTTTGAAGTGGTTTACTAATTTTCGCATACTCGTTTCACTCAGCCATGTGTCCAAAATCATAATTTTTATTCCATTTTCATTAGGCGACATTTTGAAAGCGAAGACGTTGACGTACAAAAGAGTAAACAAAGAAAAGAAAAAACAGCATGCTGTGATGGGCACATTACAAGCATCATAAATGCGTGCGTATAAAGCTAATGAAGGTTGATAGCTTATGTCTGATATACTGCCCATGTTCGCAAATCAGGCTCAAAATGATGGATCAGAGCGTTCTATGCCACATTTCAGATTTAACCGTAAATCCCCCTCAAAATGACAAGTATCAGGCTATCAAGGACAGACTGCTGAGCCGTTTTGAAATATCGGCACAAGCTAAAATGGAAAACTACTATTGAATTCCTGCGATTTGGGCGACATGGAGCTGACACATCTACTGGCCAAAATGCAGGACCTGGCAGCTGGACTAATAGTCGACGATGGCCTTGTGAAGATGTTTTTAAACCGGCTCCCCGCAGTTTTGACGATTCACGACGGCACACTGTCCAAGTTGGCAGAAATGGCAGATAAAATGGTTGAATCTTCCCTCTCGCATATGCATGTAGCAGCCACGAATTCGCAAACAGCATTTCCCAGTCAAGAGGAGCTTGCAGAGCAAATCGCATATCTCACTGCAGAGATCCGGAAACTAAAAGTAGTCGGTAGAGGCAGAAGCGAGAGAAGCCGGTCATCCTCGCGTGCTCGACAAGGTACAAGCGACCGTGACAGAATTTGTCGGTATCACAAAAAGTACGGTTCACAAGCTCACCAGTGCCGCGCGCCGTGCTCATTTGAAAATTCGTCAAAAAACTAAGTACCAGCCCATCTGACACGGCGGGGGTGGGCTTAAACAAGGAAAGCCGCCGCTTAAGCGTTTTCGACAGGATTAACAACGTTCGTTTTTTTAATCGACACACTTTTGACTCACGTTTCCTGCACGCGGATCTTGAACTCCGCAGAAGATACTCTTGGAACTTTCTTGTAGCTGATGTTAGCACCGCGATCATCGGAGCCGACTTTTTGTCCCATTTTGGACTAACGGTGGACCTCAAACATCAACGCATCATAGACGGGATAACACATCTCAAAGCTACAGGCGGCGTAGTGCATTCGTTACAACTATCAGTTATGATCATCCATTCCGGCACTTGCTTGAAGAGTTTAAGGTTATAACACGTCCGTCAACACTTCGTGCTGAAGTTCGCCATGATTTAACTCACCACATAATTTCAAAAGGACCAGCCGTCGCATGTAAAGCACGAAGGATGTCACCGGATAAGATGTCATTTGCCAAACAGGAGTTCCAAACTATGATGCATCTTGGTATTTGTCACCGGTCCAGTAGTAGTTGGGCGAGCCCACTGCATTGTGTTCCCAAAAAGTTTGGAGGGCTACGCTTCGTAGGAGACTATCGAAATCTGAACCATTGTACTATACCAGACAGATATCCAGTACCACACATACACGATCTCCTGAACGCTCTACACGGTAAGTCGATATTCAGCACACTAGACCTTGAACGAGCATACCATCAGATACCTGTGGAAGAGGAACACATACCTAAGACGGCCGTAATAACTGCATTCGGCCTTTTTGAATTTACCAGAATGCAGGATTTTCGGAGATCTCGATTTCGTAGTCATCTTTATCAATGACATATGCGTCGCTTCATCTTCAATTGAAGAACATTATCAGCACATGCAAATAGTTTTCGATCGACTTCGTTCGACCGATCTAGTCATTAACTTGCCAAAATGCAAATTCGCGCAACAAGAGGTTGAATTCATTGGTTATTTGGTCGGTAATGATGGGGTGAAACCGTTACCCAGTCGAGTCACAACAGTACAGAAATTTACTTGACCAACAACAGTCAAAGATCTTCGAAGATTCCTGGCTCTCATAAATGGATTTAAACGATTCATACGTCAAGCGACTGATATGCAGGCAGCACTGAGATGCCTTATCACAGGCAACAAGAAAAATGATTCACGAAACATCGAATGGAGTGAGGAGGCAATTGAAGCGTTTGAGAACTGCAAAAAAAATCACTAGCGGAAGCAGCGCTGTTGTATTACCCTGATCCAGAGAAACTCGTGGGATTATTTGTAGACGCTTCCAACACTGCAGCTGGAGCTGTTCTGCAGCAATTTTCCTGCGTAGTCCGGCAGCCGCTAGGTTTCTATTCGGAAAAATTCACGTCAGGTCAACGCAACTACTCCACGTTCGGACGAGAGCTGATGGGAATGAAAATGGCTGTCAGGTACTTCAGACATCTATTAGAAGGCCGTCGTTTAACGATCTTCACCGATCGTAATCCGTTAACAAACGCTATGACTTCGAATTCTGCCTGTCGTCTATCTCGTGAGGAGAGAGCGCTGCAGTTTATTTCACAATTCACAACAGATATAAAACAAATCGCCGGCAAGCAAAACGCTGCAGAAGATACACTGTCTAGGGTGGACACGATCAGTTCTCCATCGCATATAAATTACTAAACCATTGCATTAGATCAGAGCAACGACCCAGAACTTCAAGAATTACTCAAATCCACGAGTTCCTCGATAACTCTCAGGAAACAGTTTTCACTCGCCCATTCATACCAGAACCGCATCGCCGTATGATTATGGAACATTTTCACAATATCAGTCATCCTGGTATACGAGCAACACGGAGGTTTGTGTCAAATAGATTTGTTTGGCCGAAAATAAATAAGGATATCGCCGGGTTTTGTGAGAAATTGCGAAGCGTGCCGAAAATCAAAGGTTTTGCGTCATACATCAGCACCGTTGGCATCGTTCGGCCTGCCTAAGTGTCGTTTCAACCATATCCGCGTCGATCTAGTGGGCCCTTTGCCTCCATCTAACGGTCACATATATCTTCTTACCATTGTAGATCGTTACACCAGATGGCCCGAGGCTATACCGTTGGAAAATATGATGGCGAACACGGTAGCAATAGCACTCTATTCTCAATGGATCTCGCGATTCGGTTGCCCTGAATATATTACTACAGATCAGAGGCGTCAATTCGAATCGGGGTTGCTCAACGAATTGGCGGTTTTGCTTGGAGCTAACCATACACGGATGACCACCTACCACACATAGGCAAATTACTTCCAAACCCCATTCAAGGATGAGGCTGGAATCGGGATCAGAGCAAATCTCCGACGATAAACCCATGATGGACGATTCAATAAAAGTCCCAATTGTTGATTAAGAGCATATTTTTCAATGTGGCACAATGTGGCCAATAGGGCAATATCATTTGCGAGAACGAGATCCAACAGGTGCTCGTTTCGATGATAATTGCGAATTAATTTGGGTGAGCCCATGCAAGTTAAACTCATCCAGGAGAGCGCAGCAGGCAGCCTGCATATGCGAGAACAGCGAGTCAACATACGGTGTATCTCTCTTTCTCTCTCTCTCTCTCTCTCTCTCTCTCTCTGTCTCTCTCTCTCCGACATACGCCACTGAAGATTTGACTGGTTATAGTCGCCAAATAGAATAGCAGGAGGATTAAAACTTAATACTATCGAGCCCAATGATTTTACGTGTTCATAGATACTCACCACGTCAAATCTTTGATCGAGGGACAAGTATCTAACGTCGGTATTGAGCGTGTTTTGCGATGTATCAACAAGGAATTACAACTGTCCGAGCGCATTGAAGATGGTTGCAGGATCAAAATAAGCGTTTAGTTCATCCGATACTGCTGTCAAAACGCCCCTACCCCGCGAGTCTTACGACTGTTCCAGGGAGACCGATCATTCCTAAAAACGGCGTAATGATGTCTGTGCGGAATAGATTTGATCTTTCAGCCAGGTTTCTGTTAGAACGATTATGTCGTACTCAGTTTTCGCAATAGCCAGAAAAAATGTGTCTATTTTGGTCCTTAATCTACGTACATTTTGGTAGTATATCCGAAGGCTGCTTGAAGCAGCGCTGCTGGAGTGTGAGAAATTAGCAGGTACAGCTGGTTCAAAAACATTATTATACTTGCCTGGAATATTGTTGAATGATAAGAAAGCAAATGAAAACTGCACGGTAAATCGTTTGCATGAGGGAACGCAACGTGGTATGTCATATGTATTGGAGCAGAATAAGGACAAACCTGTTTGGCGAAAAGGAAGTACCTAGAAAGTGCTCATTGACGTTACACTTGTTAACCCGTCGTAGAACCGGCGCCAATAAGCACATTTTTGGCTTGCATGGACCATCGCGATATTATTCCGTCACGAATTTTCGAGTTTGTCATCGAACACTTTTTGTCAACTTCCAACTTGGTGGTTGAGTGGTAAGCGTGACCGCCACTCATTCCAGTTGGCCTGGGTTCAATTCCAGCCGAGGTCGTTGAGATTTTTCTGAGGTGAAAAAATCTGTGGTCACGTCTTCCTTCGGAAGGGAAGTAAAGCCGTTGGTCTCCGGTCCATGAAATTGGTGGATCGATATCTAGTCCAAGTAGTGGAATCACCTCTCTGGCATCGGTAAAGAAGAAGTATATCCAACTTCTATACTCTACTAACAAAAATATCCTCCTCCCGTGATACTTGTGGAGTGCGCAGTAGTATATACGACCTCTAGCAAAAGCAAGTATCGGACTAACCATTCCTTCCCTTTCCTTCCGCGATCTACGTTCGGGCCTGGCCGGCGCCGGTATTGATCAGAAACACTTTAGCATTACCAGGAGTTGCACATTGAAAGATGTTTCGCTAATCCCAAGCATAATTATCTACTGATTCCCTGTGCAACCTCAGCTAGTCCCGATCGATAACGGAGTAGCAGCCAGGGGTGGTCGCACAAGCTCAAGCTCAACACTTTTTGTCAACTTCCGGACAAGTGTTTCATCACATTTTTTGAACGCCTTCTCCCCTAATTGTTTTGAACTGCCACAATCAGCTAATAACTAGTAAATCTATACCCTTCTCCTTGAGGCAATTTAGCGTGATGTGCACCGACTTTAAATCCGGCTGAAACAGCAACTTCTTCTGAAGACAGATAGATACATTTGCGCCTTTATGATTCCGGTAGTGTAAAAAATGGTAGTCTTCAAACCACAAGAACACATTGCTTGCCATATAAGATCTTTTCAACGAAATTTTCTCTATCTCTTTCTGACTTGTTCGCATCATCCCTTACGATGACAGTACAATATTGAAGACCGGTAAGGGTCTTTGAGTTCTCTTTCACATATGCATCCCGTCGCTGCAAAACTCCCGAATACAATTTCCGAGCCCTTGCTGCAGCATATGGCCTGCGAAGTATGTCTACGTTCTTGCAAAGTATGTAGTCCTAATAGTCTGCAACGGTTCACATATGGTGGCAGGTTCAACGGATCATTCCAAGGCAATTGATGTAAAGCATATCGTACAAAGTTGCGCTGGACAGCTTCAATCTTTTCACTCCACGTTGCATGATAAGGGCACCATACGATGCTTGCAAATTCCAACTGCGAGCGCACCAGTGAGCAATATAAAGCTTTGAAACACAGAGGATCCCGGAATTCGCTAGAAATTTTGAACATAAAACCTAAAAGTCGATTTGCTTAGTTAAAATTAAGCATGTCTCTTGTACGATGAAAACTGATGACAAAACATTTCTTAACACAAAGGATCAACATGTTTCTTCGAGACCAATTGTAAAATGTATCAATGAGACACAGTAACTCACGGCAATCGGCTTCATTCCTTATCACAAGAAATATCTTCAAGTCATCGGCGAAACAACAGTTTCCCTTCACGTATTAGAACAAAGACCGCATCATTCACGAACAATGAAAATAGTAATGGACCTAGTGTACTACCTTGTGGAACTCCGGAATTATTACAAAAGGATTCAGACACGTTGTCCCCAATTTGCACGACGCACTCGCGGTGAAAAAGGTAGGATCGAAGCCAGTGGCAGAATCTCGAGGTACATCCTAGTTTATCAAGCTTTGCAAGCAGTATCTCACGGTTAACTGTGTCGAAAGCGGCCTTAAGATCTGTGTAGACCGTGTCCACTTGGAGTTTCCTGGATATGTTTTCAATGCAAAACGATGTGAAGCTAACTAAATTCGTCTCAACCGATCGACCAGGGAATAATCTGTGCTGACAAGGGCTTATGTAATGTGTACTAGCAAAAAAACAGCACCTCGTTGCTAAGCGCTTGGAAGATTTTTGACTCAACTCTCAACGAAGTGATTCCCCGGTAGTTCACGATGTTGCTTTTGTCATTTTTATTGTGTACCGAAAACATAACTGAAAACTTCCAATCATCGGGAAATTTTCGCTGCTGAAGCGACACATTGAAAAGGTGCGTCAGTGGGATCGCTAAGATGTTGGAACATTTTTTCAGAACAGCAGACGGCATAGCACTTTGTCCTGGAGCATAAGACGATTTTGTTTTTCGTATTGCAGAGAGAACCGATTGTACTGAAATAGTGAATGCATCCATATCCACTGCACCAATGGGAACATCTCGGGTCGCGTTTTCGAGCTCGATGGCAGATGGCACATCAGTCATGAAGACACTTGAGAAGTAGCTGGCAAATAGGGAGCATTTTTCGGCCGTTGTAGTCGCTACTTCGCCATTGTAGATCATCCTAGACGGAAGACCCGTTTCATTTCTCTTCGTTTTAACAAAAGCCCAGAATCCCTTCGGATTTCGTCGTAAGTTTTGTTGGATGCGGTTCACATATCCTTTGTACAGCAATTTATTGTAACAGCGGTACTCATTGCTGGCGAGTGCCGAAAAGCGCTTGAGAATAGGACATCGACGATTTGCGTACGCACGTAGGGCTTCGGCACGGATGCGTTTCAGATTCCGAAGCATAGCGTTAGACTATGGAGGCTTCTTGGGAGGTTGATATTCAGGCACGGATTTTTCAACACAGTCAATGAGTAATCGGTTATAGAGATCGACTGCAGGATTTACATCAACTTGATCAAGTAGTACACTCCAGTCAATCAGCGATAGGGTGAGACGTAGTGCTGCTAAATCAGTTTTGCGAAAATTACGACGATTCACAGCTAAAGCTTCTTCATATTGTGGTGAACTAATGATGGAAATGGATATTTCTAATGCGGGATGATAGTTATCCAAAGGAACGATAACACTGGAAGCTTTACTCACAGAACACTCAGGCAAAGCATTCTCACTGACGAAGACAAGGTCAAGAAAACGGGATTGATGGTTGGAAATCGTGCTTACTTGATTTAGTCCGTGATGGCTTTCATCTCGTCCAGAAGTAAGCGGCTGGCAGGATTTGTTGTCGAGGATCACGGGTTAGGGTAAGCGTATCCACGTCCAGAAGAAACCCACATCAGTACTGGTTGGTTGAAATCACCAAGAACTATTATCACATCGTTTGCTTCTGTCTGAGAAAAAGCATGTTCTATAGAGTCGAGATGAAGCTGCGTAATAGTGCAGTCAAGTTGCTTTTCTGGAGGAATGTAAACAGCTCCAATAAAATAGTTCTTCGTCTGCGTAGTAATCTTCGTCCAAACAACTTCAATGCTTGATGAACTATCCACACCAAATTCACAGGAGGCTAGTGCGGAAGAAACAGCGATCAAAACTCCCCCGCCGCGACCATGAACACTGTTATGTGCGCTTCGATCCGCACGATAAACCGTATAAGAATCCCCGAAGAGCTACATCGATGCAATACGATCATCAATCCAAGTTTTCGTCAGAACATAAATATCGTAGTCTCCGTCAAGAGCATCCAAGTACAAGTCCTCGATTTTCGTTCTTAGTCCTCTGACGTTTTGGTAGTATAGCCGTAAATCGTCAGCGTCGCGTGGCAATCGTGCCGACATGCTGAAGGGACGTGATGTACCCGATGGCATGCTAGAAACCAAGAGGTTTTCAGGGAGTGGATCGTCATTTAAAGCAAAATACTCGCCTGAGAAGGGAGTTTGGAAAGTTTTAAAGACTATCAAACAGAACATTGCCTATGTGTGTCAGACACGTGTATTTATTTCTTCGGCTCTGTGGCAACTGTATTCATACAGAAATTATTCTTTTTCCACATAGAAGTGTATTTGAACTGTATATTAGAGTGCCCAGAAAAATAACGAATTTTTGAAAACTCAATCGGCCCACCCCTGAGTCGATTTCTAGTCCCACCAGGAGTACTTGCTCCAAATTTGAAGCAAATCGGACAAGTCTAGCTACCGGACCAACGTGCCTGAAGTTTGTATGGGATTTTTCGACAATTTACATGGAGAAAACCCAGTAATTCGCATTTTCGCCGCTAGGTGGCACTATATGCGTCGTATTATCACTGTAAGTGAAAATAAGCAAAATAATTTAATTTCCTACAACTTTGTCGAAGACTGTTAGTCAATCCGGCTTTGGTAAAAGAAGTTATTAAACTTTTAACGAAGTGATGTCTGAATCAGTTTTGCATGGGGCCTAGCAGCGCATAGTTGTGGATCAGTAATCGATTACCACCAACTATACATTTTTGTGAGATAATGGTTACATTTAGCAGAATAGTATATTCACAAGAATTGTAGTACATAATACGAGTTATGTTTTGGTTAGAAAATTTTAGTTCCACCTGTGACCGCATAGAGGGCGCCAACACTAACTTTTCATAGGAGTGAGATAGAATATCGAGATGTTCGGAAGAAATATTTAAAAATGCTTGCTCTACAATTTTGTGGAAGACACCTAATCTATCTCTTTTCGTTAAAAAGTTAGTGTTGGCGCCCTCTATGCGGTAAAATGTGGAACTAAAATTTTCTAACTAAAACATGACTCATATTACTTACTATAAATCTTCCGAACATACTATTGACCTAAACCTAACCATTATTTCACAAAAATGTTGTGTTCGTGCGAATCAAGTATTGATCCACAATCATGCACTGCTAGGCCCCATGCAAAACTGACTCAGACATCACTTCGTTAAAAGTTTAATAACTTATTTTACCAAAGCCGGATTGACTAGCAGTCTTCAACAAATTTGTAGGCATCTAAATTATCTTTCTTATTTTCACTCTTAGTGATAGTATGATGCATATAGTGCCACCTAGCGGCGAAAATGCGAGTTAGTGGTTTTTCTCCATGTAAATTGTCGAAAAATCCCATACAAACTTAAGGCACGTTGGTCCGGTAGCAAGACTTGTCCGATTTGCTTCAAATTTGGAGCAAGTACTCCTGGTGGGACTAGGAATCGACTCAGGGGTGGGCCGATAGAGTTTTTAAAAATTCGTCATTTTTCTGGGCACTCTAATGGGCCTTCCCTCAGAGCTCAAATCTAAGCTCCCTTCTTTACAATTTTACGTGAATGACATTGCCGAATGTCTTGTGAATTCCTGCACGCTAAGGCAGCTTGCAGATGACAGTGTGGTCTCTATTACAGATCCCAAAGCTGTCGATTTGCAAGGACCATTGCAAGATACTTTAGACAATTTGTCTGCTTGGGCCCTCCAGCTAGGTATCGAATTCTCCACGGAGAAAACTGAGCCAGTCGTATTTTCAAGGAAGCCTGAACCACCACAACTACAGCTTCAAATTATAGGTCAAACTATTGGTCAGGTTTTAACTTTCAAATATCTCGAGGTCTGGCTCGACTCTAAAGTACCTGGGGTATCTAAAATAGGAACATGGTGGGGTGCCCACCCAGGAAACCTAATCAGGTTGTACCAAACAACGATATTATCGTAGATGGGCTACGGGAGTTTCTGTTTCCGCTCCGCAGCGAACATACATTTCATCAAACTGGAGCGAATTCAAAATTGTTGTTTGCGTATTGTGTTATGATGCATGCACTCGATGAGTCTAGAAGTGCTAGCGGGCGTCCTTCTGCTGAAAAATAGATTTTGGAACCTCTCATATCGATTGCTCATCCGATGCAATGTTTTGAACTCGTTGGTAATTGCCAATTTCGAGAGGCTTGTCGAGATCAATTCTCAATCCCGATTTATGTCTTTGTGCTTCGATTACATGGATCAATATTTCTCCATATTATCCCAATCGTGTCAAGCTCCCTCACGTTTCTGATTTAACTGCAATCTTCGAAACATTCATAAAAGGTGCGATTCGCAAAACCTCGGATCACATACGCCCGCAAGTGATCCCAAACACTTTTCATAGAAAATTTCGAAAATTCGACTTTAACAAGATATTTAACACCGACGCACGGATCAATTCTCAACGATTCCTCTGGCTTCGGTATATTCAATCAAAACCTCACCGCCTCTCTCAATCTCAATGATCCTGCGTCTGTTTACGTTGCAGAACTCGCTGATGTTCAATATACCCTTAGGATTATTGATACGCTGCCCACCGATCATTACTTTATTGTTTCGGACAGCCTCAGCTCAATAGAAGCTCTCCGTTCGATGAATCTTTTAAAGCACATTCCATATTTTCTAGGGGAAATATAAAAATTCCTGCGTGCTTTGTCTGTAAAATCGTACAAGATTACTTTAGTTTGGGTTCCCTCACATTGCTCCATTCCAGGTAATGAAGAAGCGGACTGTTTGGCTGAGGTGGACGCTTTAGAAGGTGACATATACGAAAGACCAATCTGCTTCAATGAATTTTTCAATATCTCTCGTCAGAGGGCGTTACAAATTTGGCAGACTTTATCCGTGTGATGTCTCAGCTCATGTCCAATCACTACACACTGGACGCTCATCTGCGACGTATTGGGCTCGCGAATAGCGGTATCTGCGCGTGTGGCAACTGTTATCACGATATCGACCATATTGTCTGGGCATGCGCCGAGTGCTGTTCTGCCAGAGCTCAACTATTGGACTCTCTTCGGGCCCGAGGAAACTTACCCAATGTCCCGGTTCGAGATGTACTGGCAAGCAGTAATCTCCTCTATATGTCTCTCGTATGCAGCTTTCCAAAAACCAATTCAATACACAGATTCAACTGCCCGTATTATCTTTTTTATCATTCTCATAAGTGCACTCTTTCACCTGTATCGCATACCAACAATGATTTGATGCGACTTCAAGCTGGCACGAAACATCTCTGTCAACTATGTCACCACTTTTTCATCGATACCCAGATGTAGGAGTTCAAAACCCCCCCTCGTCCTGAATATCTTCCCAAAACATAGGGGTTGTACACAAATGACGTAGCTTTTTGCAACGATTTGTGCCCTCTCCCTCGTAGCATTTTGTCACAAAATTCTAACCTCCCCCTTGTAAATAACGTAGCATTTTTCCACGAAAGGCGGCCGGCTAGTGAAAAAAAAATTAAATATGTTTTGTATTATTCTTCTGAAAACATGTGATTACAATTTTTTGCTAACTTTCATCAACATTTTCATTACAAAAGCAAATTACATACATTTACATTACGTGTTTTATCAAATAAACTAATTGAATAAGAAAAATGATTCCTGTTTTAATCCACCTAGTGGTGCAAATATGCTTTTTTTCTTTTCTCCCATTTCTCCATGGCACAAATCGCTGGGGGATTGTGCTAACGAAAGAAAGGTCGGACATCGTCCTGTAGATGGGCAACATCGTGCCCGAAACCGGTCGACTAAAAGATAATTTTAAGCCCTTTTTTCGTTTGTAAGAATAATAAGTGTTGTGTCCTGTCTCGCGTCGCGTTTTCACGATTCCATGGCAGGTTATCTTCAATAAAATTGTGGAAATGTCTTTTAAATTATTAGTACACCTTGTACGTATATACAATGGCTCGCCAGCCACGAACTTGATAAGCTACGTGTTGATGTTGAGAGACTTGAAATAATAAACATCATACTTAATTAGCTTAATAACATTAGTTCAATTTTGTCTACTGGCTATCTTATTTGAATATGCGGAGGTTTTATTTCATTTCATTTAAGCCTAATATTGTGAGAGTCGCAATATATGTGAACAACGCGTAGATCCAATTTCGGAAGTTGGCCATTTCCACGGATCTTCCGGAATCCTCAACGATTCAAAATGTGGTCAAAGAGACATTGAACCACAACTCTGATTCCAATAGAATTTAATAGCAGTTAATAGCTACAACATTCATTTGAGACTAAATTTTAGAAAATCGAGTAAGAAATTTCTGAGAAGCAGATTCCGGTACCGCCGAAGGTGGCCAAAGTGGTCAATCCAAGCAATTTGGAGCACATATTATGAAGTTTTGTATCTTTTAGATAATATGCAGACTCCGTTGGTTGAAAAATCGATTTTCAGAGTGATTGTATACAGGGCCGTCGAGAGCCGCGTCGGGCCCCAAGGCTTGTATTACTGCCGGGCCCTTTTAAACCTAGGCCCTCTAGTTCAGTGTGTGAGTCCGTGGTTTCTATTAGTCTCCGGTTGACTCATATTGCCACGTCCACAGATAGCGTGCAAGACATGTGAATTTCGATAGCTTCTTATTCCGTGGTATCCAAATCGGGTAAAATTGCCATAGCTACGAGTTTTTTAATTTGTGGGTACTCAGGAATCAGTAACATCTAGCTCAAATGGCACGTTCCCCATGTTGATGGGAGATTTGTGCCTTGCCATGAATCATCTTTACATGATTTCCCTGATGGGAAGGATTGGGGAAGTGGTAAGGTTAGGAGTAAGAAATATACCCAAAAGACCACGAAGCATTATTTAATGGTTTTAGAAATGTTCTATATTCGCATACTAAACATATTCTTTACGGTTTCATAGTTCTATAGAGATCATTAAGGCATATTTAGTGATAAAAAAGAGAATCAGTATGCCAGAATAGAGCTAGTTCAGAAGCACCTTTATGGCTGTCAGCAATGTTAATATAGAGCCGTGTTTATAAAAAAAACTTCCCTTCTTTATCGACACAGCAAAAGATAAAATTAACTTTCAATACCGTACCAACCCCCTTCCTCTCTTCTTTCGTTTCACATGCCGACTGTTTAAATTGACGATTTAGTGCCTATATAAATGGGATTCGATTCGCAGTCGAAAACCTCGTCTCAATTTGGTATACGCGTTTGATCACTGATCTGTGAGAAGATTTGCATGTATACTTCGTTTATTCCAAACTCTACCTAAATGTCTGGTTGGAATTACGTAAACGTCTATTGTGGATTATATTTGCAGTTGCATTTTTTCGAAAAATCGTGCAGAATTTGCATTTTGATTTTAAGTTTATTGCATCATCATTTATTAAATGAAGGCATGCGAGTTTAGGTAACTATTGGAACGCATACGTATATTTGAACGATGCCGGTGGTTGAGTGGTTAGCGTGGCCATAGTTGTAGTTGGCCTGGGTTCAATCCCAGCCGAGGTCGTTGAGATTTTTCTGAGGTGAAAAATCTGTGGTCACGCCTTCCTTCAGAAGGGAAGTAAAGCCGCTGGTCTCCGGTCCATGAGTTGATGGATCGAAATCTATTCCAGATAGTGGAGTCACTTCTCTGGCGTCGTTAACGAAGAAGTAGAATACAACTTTTTTACGATTGCGGGTGATTCTAGGAGATTGAAACGTCCGTTTAGCAGATTATACTGTAGATAGCTTTTAAGCTCAAATTCATTATTAATTCATTAGTTTACTTATATAGAATTCACAATTTAATCCAACTCACGTTCAATTTTATCTCCTACAGAAACCATAATGGAACACGATCCGGAAGCTACCAGCGGTAACAAATTCTGTGGCGATGAATCACAGTGACCAGTCTTTCCATCGATCGAGGCTGTATTTAAGGATTAACTGGGATGCACTTGAAAAGATTCTATGTCTCGAAAGAAGTTCACTTCGTTCTTTTCCCCACGTTCTCCCGTTCCTTTTTTTCTTCTTCGTTTGTTTTGATTTTAACGATGACAGCTGCAGATTGGCAGTTTTCAACACAACTTCTATACTTACTAACAAATATTCTCCTCCCGTGATACTTGCGGAGTGCGCAGTAGTATACTGCCCATAAAAGCATAGCAGTCCCATATGGATTTTTGTCGAAAATGAGTTATCTGTTGGATTATATTCTGTATGACCACTGAATCACAATGCTCAAATAAGATTACCAGATTTGTTTAGAAAATATCGAAAAAAAATACCAAAACATGGTTGTCCCATCCATAAGGCTCAAGAAAAAGTGAATCTTGAGCATCGTTTTTCTCGGCTTGCTGTTTTTCAATATGGGACTCTTATGCTTTAATGGGCAGTATATACGGTCTCTAGAAAAAGCAAGTATCGGACTAATATCCCTTCCCTTTCCTTTCGTGATTTACGTTCGGGCCTGGCCGGCGCCGGTATTGATCAATACCCGGTCAAAAAAATGCGGACGAACATGGTCAGGCGATTTAAACAGTTTGACGTTTGACTCAACTCGCCTGTGCCTGTGCAATTTGCGAATGCAATTTCAACACTTGGACCAAGACTTAGACAAATTTTCTGGCGGCTGAAATGGACTTGGATGTTTTTTGCGTTTTTCAAACATGGCGGTTCATGTTTGACTAAAGCTTAAAATTGTTTTTTTAAACAATTGGCGTGTTCTCGCTTGTATTTTGTTTGTCTAGTGCACTTCATTTAGCTAACGAATGTGGGAAATTGTGAAATCATGTGTAAGTATAGTAGAACAAGATCTCTGACCTAGAGTCTTAATGAAAGTCAGATTGTGGTAAGTTTTGGTACAAATTCCACCATTGATTCTTCCTATCGTTTGGTGGTGATTACCTAGTGTACTGATAAGTTTATGTTAGTAGATAATGAATCCGAAAATAAGTATTATTTGTAATTTTCATATTAGGCAATCAAGGGCGATTAAATAACCAGTTCCCTGGGCGATTTAGGGGCGATTTAAGGACGGGTAGAGCGACAAAAAAATGACGGTGGCGAATCGCCCAAATGTTGCATTTAAAATAGCCCCCTAATTGCCAGCAATTTGCTGGCAAATTGAAGGGCAATTAGCGCATCCGAGTTGGCAAATAGCCCCCTCGTTAGCCAGCAACTTGCTCTTTTTGACTGGGTAATCACTTTGGAATTTCCAAGAGTTTCGCTACTCTCAGCCCTGTGCAACTTCAGCTAGTTCAGATCGCCCTCTAAGAACGGTTGGTTTCAAAATCGTCTAATGAAGGACGTTCGTTGGACCAATTTGGACAACGTCCAAATAACCGTTCAACAAACGTCCATCGTTGGACCCGTGTTGAACGATTTTGAAACAATTTTTTGAACGTCTCAGTGGGCGATAACGGAGTAGCAGCTAGGGGTGGTCGCACAAGCTCAAGCTCAAGCTATTGGAACGCATACGTATATTCTTTATTGTTCGATGTCTCAAAGCATTATAAACATATTCTATATTAGCACTTAGAGCATGTTCAGAATTGTTTCTGTTCTAGCTTCATAATTTTGACAGTTCTATTATATAAAACTGAAAATTTTAAAACTAGAACATGCTGTGCCCATAAGCAGTTTTAGCGGATGTTCTATTCAGTTTAAAATTCATGTCTTGCCATGCCTTCAGCATCACTGCATTCAAATTGATTTTCCCCAGTCTATCGGGAATAAGTGTCTGTACTGAAAAGTTTGCATGTATTTAAAACATAGTTCTAAACGTGTTTTAAAATCAGCCTCAAATAGAACGGCGTCGTAAAACAGTTTTAAATATTGAAGCAAAACTTTTCGAAATTATAAAACAAAACACTCTGCTGGGGATGTGAATGTTTCAGTTCCAGTTCTACTTTGAATCTCCTATACAATTTTGTAAAATAAATAAAAATAAATACAAGCTCCTGAACATACCCGAGTTTCATAGTATTTATTTTCAAAAGATTTTTAGCACGATTGTGTTCTGTATGTCGATATAGTGTTTTATATATTATATATTGTTTTATATATTCCATTTAGTCAATTTTTTCATGTCACTCTACTGTATATATTTGTGCTGTACACAAATATTTACTTTTTTCACACAAAAAGCAAACAAAATAAAAACGTTTTCAGCCTCTAGCACAAAGCATGATAAACCCCCGAGAAAGACTTAATAGCTGCAACGCTAAAGAAGAATGTATGAGGCAAGCGAGCAGAAAAACCAAGGAAACCATCTATCAACAAGTAAATTTAACAACGATCCCGTCACTAACTACCGAAAGATTAGATAGTTTACCATAAAACGTGTGAAAAATCTATCAGAAAATATGTAACATAAAAAAAAGATTTCGAGTTTAAATTAAATTTTCTATAATTTGTGATGTTAGTTTGTGAAATAAAAATATTCAAGAGCAGAAAAAAAACTAATAAATAGGTTTCTAGTGAACTGCACTACCGACTACTAATGCCAAATAACAACAAAACAGATACAAACGAACAAAATGGGTCCAGAGTAAGTAAAAGTCCGTCAAATGTTTAGCCTCTTCCTTCCGACACTATAGAAACAGTTCAAACTTCAAGCTTCATCTTCTCGTTCTTTGTAGCGCGGTACGGTACGGAGCGGTAGTAGTTCTCGTCGGGTCACTTTTTCCTGTGAAAGAGTTTCACATTTTTTCTCGAAGACCTTGAAAGAAAAACATTTCCAGTCTAATCAAACAACTAAAATTTGTTTATAAGATAGCTGCTTAAGCGCCTCGCTTTGAGTAATTTTCCGAACCGTGGAATCGTCCAATAGCAAACAGCTTGGAAATTCTCTACGAGTTTTAAAACATATTTTGGAAATGTTTTGCTTACTTGGATGTTCTTTTCGGGTAAAAGGGTCTTCAAGAAAAAAGGGAAAGACGAGAGCTGAGTATATCATCGCGACACGATTCCAACAACCCAACCAACAGCAATTGTAGCAGTTTAGCAATGCACAAGGCCTTACTAGGTGAAAAACACAAACAGAACAGAAACTACAATATAGAAACGGTGTTGACGACTAGCTAGGGAACCTTGCTTCCAACCGAGGCTGTAGGTTTGCAATCCGAACCGATTGTGTTGTAGTGCTTTTGCATTTTTTTGGTATCCTTCTTTCCGCGTCTATTTTTCCTAGGTCGACACAATTATGTAGATATGATACGGGATATAGAAAGAGTGTATTTAATATTCTAACAAAAACGAAAACAGTGGATGAATAGGTATATATATTTTGTAAATGTTTTTGTAACGTTCTCGAAAGTGGAAGTGTTCTCAGAGAGTCATACCCCACTTCGAAAGTATCAGTTATGAGAAGGTTTGAATTTTTGTCTTTACTGATCTTTCCCTATAACAACGGGTTTTTACCAATCAAAATATTTCCTCTAAGTGAGCGGTACAATTTGAATCACGTCATAAAAAATAGGAGCTCTCGAAATGAGGATAACATTCGATAAACCCCACGATTGCCAATGAAAGCGTTGGTTGATGCAATCAATCGATCACAACAATTATACTAATCTTAATGTGCAATAAAAACAAACAAACACACACACCGCCACAAATAACGCAGAAAGAGTAAAAGAGTGAGACAGTCGTGACAGAGTCAACAACACAATCTACTAGTATGTAAGTTTTCTGAGAAGGCTGATTCGATCTTTGATTAAAGAAAAAGAAGATGAAAAAAATAAGTCGTTTGTTTCACTCGTGTAACCCAGTTTGACAATTGATAAAAATTAGCGTTATTCTCGTGTTAAATACAAAACAGGCTTACTACTCCTTCCTTACTTCCTTCAGAATGAAAAATACATATTCTTACAATAGCGAAAGCAAAATTGAAAGTAAAAATCCTTCAGGAAGAAAAAAATAAACAAAATAAACAGATGTATTCGTAGCTTGTAGAATTTAGTTAACGCTCCATGTACGAAATAATTGCACTATATATATAAATAAAATTTATTTAAGAGAGATAAGAAAATATATTGAATCAGGAGAGAGAGATTGACCGTGACAATGGGCTAAACAACGGAAGAAGAAGTGAAACAAAGCGTAAAAGTTAAGCAAATGGACGATTATTCCAATTTATCTATCGCATTAAAGCGCATTCGTAAAGATTACATAGACGAAGTGACTGCAGTACCCGGAAACAGAGGAGGAGTTTCAACTGCTTTACTCGATGGCAAGCAGTACGAACCGGTGGAAGGTACTAGCGAGAAATAAAGTTTCAGTTAAATTGCTTGAACTTTGTGTTTTACTGGTGAAAGAAAATTAAAGCAAGTATTGGTTATTGTTTGACCTTTTTCGTTGAACTATGTTTTTCTTATTTTTATTCGAAGATCTTCGAACCTAGGAGTAGTGGGCTAACTTCCGAACGATGATTTCTATCCGTGGTCCGGAGAACAGGAACTAGGAATAAACTTCTGGAAAAAATCAGAGTTAAAGCGGTTTGTTTCACATTGGAGACCGACGTACAGGACACTGAGCTGAAAGAAGACGAGTCCATGGAAGAGCTGATTGTTGAGCAACAACAGCAACTTGTGATGTTCCCAAAAGCGAAAAACGGAAAAATAGGCAGGATATTGATGTCGGACAAGCAGTACCACGCAAGCAACGCTACTATGCAATGTCCCCGTACGGGCGTTCAATAAAAAATGAGTATTCAAATATCTTTCTGTAATTGAAGTAAAGAGCGTAATATTTTTCTCTCTAAGAAAATTGCTCTCTGAACTCCCCAGAAATGGGTGGCATGTTACTTTTCGCCCGGATGCTGTCAGTTAAATCAAAGATGGCGTCGAGACAGCAAGCACTCCGCGAGCGTGTTGTACGGTTTTACGAAACGTATGGTCATCGTGGGAAAAAGTACGGTAGACCATTTTAGCGACGAAAGACGGACCCTATTCTCACGGTCACGTCACCTAGTGACTAGAAAAAAATTTCCTTCTAGTCACCAAGTGATGTGACTGTGAGAATAGGCCCCCTCGTCGATAGATTTGAAGGATGCGTTTTGGCATTTGTCACTACATCGAGAGGACACATCCAATTTAAGGTTGTCCCATTTGGTCTGTGTACAGCCAGTCAAGCCCTAGCGCGTTCGATGACGCCTACTGTTTGCAGACATGGAGCCGGAAGTACTACCTGGATGACGTCATCATTTGCTGCAGGACTTTCGAGAAACACATAAAGACGCTCGAGGAGGTAGCCAAACGGCACGCGAACATGACTATATCAACGGAAAAATCAAATTTCTGCCGGCGTGAAATCAAGTATCTCGGCTACATTCCAAATGAAAATGGATAGAAAATGGATGAGGACAAAATCGAAAGCATTAGCTTCTTCATCAACTAGAAAGGGAGTTTTAAAGTTCGTTGGTATTTGTGATTGGTTCCGGCGATGCATCGTAGACTTCTCAAGAATCGCTGCTCCAATCACGGAACTAACGAAAACGAAAACTTGATTCCTGGAATCCGCAGAAGGAACAGTATTTCCTGAAACTCAAAGCAGCGTTTGTGTCGGCACCGATATTGGCAATGCCACATTACACGAAACCGCTTTGCTGTTACGGTTTACGGGGTACGGTGACCACGCAGCGTTGAGTTACATAAGGTCGATGAAAAACCCGACGGCGCTAATGAGTACATGGTTGTTAATATTGAACGCGTATGACTTTGACATCAAGTTCAACCGTCAGGAGGAAAATTGCAGGGACATCTAAAAACCTACTATCAGAACGTGAGAGGGCTACGCAAAAAAAAAATGATGAGCTGTTCGTCGCTGCTTCGCATGTTGTTCATGATGTTATTGTTCTGGCCGAAACGTGACTGAATGATCAAATCAACTCGCTCCAATTATTTGGCTCAAGGTACTCGGTATATCGTAATGATCGTGATCTCAATAGTGCAGGGAATAAACGTGGTGGTGGTGTGCTCATTGCAGTCTCCAACCGACTCTCATCCAAACACAAAAATGACACAATCTCGAGCAACTCTGGGTAAATATTCGTGGCCCCTATACTAATCTTTGTGCGGGTGTTGTATTTATTCCCCCTGATTCAGCAAGTGATTTAGAAATTATTCAGAAGCACATAGACTCCGCACTTGACATCGCAACGTCCATTGAACCCAACACGGCACATTTACTATTTGGTGCCTTCAACTAACCTGAACATACCCTCCGGGTATGCCTTCCCAGACCCTTCTGAATCAACTTTCTCGAGGGCGAGTACTATCTTACTGGACGGAATGTCTGTACTGAACATGCGACAAATGTCTACAGTGAATAATAGGCGAAATCGAATCCTGGACCTCCTGTTTATAAATGAAGAAGCTTCAATGAACTGAACCGGAATTCCTGGAGAAGGAAGTATTTTTGAAATTCTCACGCTCTCGGATAGTACTCCGACAATGCGAAGCAATTTGAGTCAATGACATTTAAATCGCTACTGTCACGACACAAAATTACCAACATGAAGACGGCGTCCAATGGTCAACAACAGGGTCAACAGAGTCCTAGTAACATGTATTCGTTAGATGGAGTTCACCGGCTTGGTCGGCAATGACTAGGCAGTGCGTAAGCCTCTTGTATCTGAAGGCATAAAATAGACCCCACTTGCGGTCCTTAGCTTCCTGCCCAGTAATTCCTAGCCCTGGCCTCCTCGTGGCGTCGACTGGGATACGAGTAACCTTAGTGAAGATCGGGTAACCAACAACGGTGGGAACTTTGGTCGTATGCTGGCAGGGAAGGGGGGGTTACCCTTCTTCGGAAGGTGTAAATCTGTCCTGGTGTCCAGGTGGGACCTTAAGCAGTCCTGGCACGATGGCCCACCGGCGAGACAGGTGGTTGGCGTAGGCCCTATAAGCCGCCCCTTAAAAAACCCACATAACGAACAATACAGAAGATAATACTGGAAACTCGGAACATGGAACTGCAGATCGCTCGGCTTCGCAGGATGTGACAGGATAATCTACGATCTAATCTACGACGGGACAGAAGGTGTGGAAAAGCGGGCATCGAGCGGCTACCTTCTACCAGAGCTGTGGGACAACCAACGAGCTGGGAACCGGCTTCATAGTGCTGGGCAAGATGCGCCAACGTGTGATCGGGTGGCAGCCGATCAACGCAAGGATGTGCAAGTTGAGGATCAAAGGCCGTTTCTTCAACTACAGCATCATCAACGTGCACTGCCCACACGAAGGGAGACCCGACGACGAGAAAGAAGCGTTCTACATGCAGCTGGAGCAGACATACGACGGTTGCCCTGTGCGAGACGTGAAAATTGTCATCGGCGACATGAACGCACAGGTAGGAAGGGAGTCAATGTACAGACCGGTGATCGGGCCTAACAGCCTGCACTCCGTATCAAATGACAACGGCCAACGATGTGTGAACTTCGCAGCCTCCCGTGGAATGGTAATCCGAAGCACCTTCTTCCCTCGCAAAGATATCCACAAAGTCACCTGGAGATCACCGGACCAAGTAATAAAAAATCAAATCGACCGCGTTCTAATCGACGGTAGATTCTTCTCGGACATCACAAACGTCCGCACTTATCGCAGTGCGAATATAGATTCGGACCACCACCTGGTTGCAGTATGCTTACGCTCAAAACTTTCGACAGTGCATAGCTCTCGTCGAAGCCGAACGCCGCGACTAAACATCGAGCGGCTACAAGATGGCAGAGTGGCTCAAGAATACGCGTAGCAGTTGGAAGTGGCACTACCAACGGAAGAGCAGCTAGGCGCAGTTGCCCTTGAAGATGGCTGGAGAGATATCCGATCCGCCATAGGTAGCACCGCAGCCACTGCACTAGGTACGGTGGGCCCGGACCGAAGAAGCGACTGGTACGACGGCGAATGCGAGCAGTTAGTCGAAGAGAAGAATGCAGCATGGGCGAGAATGCTGCAACACCGCACGAGGGCGAACGAGGCGCGATATAAACAGGCACGGAACAGGCAGAACTCGGTTTTCCGGACCAAAAAGCGCCAGCAGGAAGACCGAGATCGCGAAGCGATGGAGCAGCTGTACCGCGCTAAAGACACACGGAAATTCTACGAGAAGTTGAACCGCTCGAGCAGGGGCCACGTACCACAGGCCGACATGTGCAGAGATACAAACGGGAATCTTCTCACGGACCAGTGTGAGGTGATCCAGAGGTGGCGGCAGCACTACGAAGAACACCTGAACGGCGATGCAGCAGACGACGAGGATGGCACGGTAACGCACCTGGGAGCACGCGCGGAAGACATTACACTACCGGCTCCGGATCTCCAAGAAATCCAGGAGGAGATCAGCCGGCTCAAAAATAATAAAGCCGCTGGGGTTGACCAAATACCAAGCAAGCTACTAAAACACGGTGGCGAGCCACTGGCTAAAGCGCTGCACTGGGTGATTACCAAGATTTGGGAGGAGGAGATTTTACCGGAGGAGTGGATGGAAGGTGTCGTGTGTCCTATCTACAAAAAGGGCGACAAGCTGGATTGCTGTAATTACCGAGCAATCACCCTGCTGAACGTCGCCTACAAGGTACTCTCCCAAATACTATGCCGTCGACTATCACCAATTGCAAGAGAGTTCGTGGGGCAGTACCAGGCGGGTTTCATGAGCGAACGATCTACCACGGACCAGGTGTTCGCTCTTCGTCAAGTACTGCAGAAATGCCGCGAGTACAATGTGCCCACACATCATTTGTTCATCGACTTCAAAGTCGCATACGACACTATCGACCGAGATCAGCTATGGCAGATTATGCACGAGTACGGATTCCCGGACAAACTGACGCGATTAGTGAAGGCGACGATGGATCGGGTGATGTGCGTAGTACGTGTCTCAGGGACGCTCTCGAGTCCCTTCGAATCACGCAGAGGGTTACGGCAAGGTGATGGTCTCTCGTGTCTGTTATTCAACATCGCGCTGGAAGGTGTAATAAGAAGAGCAGGGATCGACACGAGTGGTACGATTTTCACAAAGTCCGTTCAGCTACTTGGCTTCGCCGATGACGTTGATATTATTGCACGAAACTTTGAGAAGATGGAGGAAGCCTACATCAGACTGAAAAGAGAAGCCAAGCGCGTCGGACTTGCCATCAACACGTCGAAGACAAAGTACATGATAGGAAGAGGTTCACGAGAAGAGAATGAGAACCGCCCGCTTGCATCGGTGGCGACGAAATCGAGGTGGTTGAAGAGTTCGTGTACTTGGGCTCACTGGTGACCGCCGACAATGATACCAGCAGAGAGATTCGTAGACGCATCGTGGCAGGAAATCGTGCTTACTTTGGCCTCCGCAAGACACTTCGGTCGAACAGAGTTCGCCGTCGTACGAAGTTGACCATCTACAAGACACTGATTAGACCGGTAGTTCTCTACGGGCACGAGACCTGGACCATGCTCGTGGAGGACCAACGCGCACTTGGTGTCTTCGAACGGAAAGTGCTGCGTACCATCTACGGTGGAGTGCAGATGGAAGACGGCACATGGAGACGGCGAATGAACCATGAGTTGCATCAGCTGTTGGGGGAGCCGCCCATCTGTCATACAGCGAAAATCGGACGACTACGGTGTGCCGGGCACGTAGCCAGAATGTCGGACAATAGCCCGGTGAAAACGGTTCTCAATTGCAATCCGACCGGTACAAGAAGACGTGGCGCGCAGCGAGCACGATGGATCGACCAGGTGGAAAACGATTTGCGGACCCTTCGCAGACTGCGTGGCTGGCGACGCGCGGCCATGGACCGAGTGGAATGGAGGAATCTTTTGTATACGGCACAGGCCACTTCGGCCTTAATCTGTTAATAAATAAAAAAAAGTTCACCGGCTATCAACAGAGCTAAACATGAGGCGACCGGCGTAACTCCGCACGCTGCAAATTTCGGCAGTGACAGATCTGTATAAATAGCAAGAACTGAACTGTCAGAGCGACCCGAAAGAGGCACAGGACATGCGGTTATCGAAGATTACGTTAATTTAGCAGTTCATCGCAGAAAGCATACAAAACAACCATGAAAAGGCAAAGCAACGTTACGACTTCCGTAAGTGAACAGTATTATTAAAGAAGGGGAACCTGGTGTGGCGAAGAACATTCGGTCTGTCAGCAAAGGCGATCCACGTCAACCAGACACTGGAGCCAAAGCTCACACCGGCCATCGGAGCCGATCTATATTTACTGGAGGATGTACTAACAGGAAGGCAGGGCAGATACCATGCGAAGGCCATCAATGCGGATTAGAGAAAATTTACTCAGCTATGTCGGCAGGTTCCAGCCTGGTAACTACGAGCATTATACTCCAAAGACACCGTTAGCCGATCGGTACAAATTGTGCCCTCTCATGGTGTGGCGAGCAACAACTTGTTTTCAAACTACCTCCCCCATGGCACACCAACCAGCGTCAGTTGAATACGAGGACATGTCTAAGAAGGCCCACGACAAGTCGTAGTCGCAGCAAGGAGCTGTCGGGACGTGAGGAACGGGACAGGACTTCTACCAACAAGGACAGAAACCTTCAGCAGACTTTCATTCGGGAGAAAACGCATCTCGAGAAAGAAGCCTTCAGAAGGCTCGGTACGTCGAGAAAGCCAAGCGTTCCGCAGATAGAACGCGAGGAACATTGTTGGATACAGCGAAGCAGTGAAGCAGAATAGAAATTGAAATTGAATCACGGACCGACAGCCACGCCATTCCACTACCCTAGTAAGGATGGGTAACGCTTCCGCGCCAACCCTCGCATGCGCCCGCCGAAAAGACGCTGAAGACCACGGGGATAGCGAAATCATAAGCCTATGAGACGCCGAAGTATGACCGGTATTCTCGTTCTGTGAAAAGGAAACACCAGGAGAGGAGGAGGAAACGAAGAAGCCCAAGAAGGTCGGTGAAAGACAGCGAAACAGCCGACATCTGCAGAGTGAATGGCGAATCGCAGAAACCGCAGAAGAGAGTAGGGAAAAAACAGAAAGAAAAGGAGCAAAAGATGGAAGAAGACCTTCGGCCGCGTCAGGAGAAGTATAGGGGAGATGCTCTAGTTGTCAAAGCAAACGACGGCGTGACGTATCTTCAAAAGGGTGCGGTAGGATCCCAAGCTGGAGGAGCTGGGTGAGAACGTTATAAGAACCAGGCGTACTCAGAAAGGCGAGGTACTGTTCGAGCTGAAGAAAGATCCATTGATCAAGAGCTCGGCCTATCGGGAACTCGTGGCAGAAGCGGTGGGAGGAGAAGCGAACGTGAGAGCTTTAGTTCGGGAAGTTCAGGAATCTGGACGAGATCACAACGGAAGACGAAGTGAGGAGCGCACTAATAGAGCAATGTAAGCTGGAGAAAGAGCACATGTCAATCAGGTTGAGTAAGGTGTATAGTGGCACACAGTCAACGATATGTTTATCGCCAACCGCAGTCAACCAGTTTCTGTCGACCGGTAAGATCAAAGTCGGATGGTCGGTATGCTCGTTACGATTGATCCCTAGAGCCACTAAATAAACGGAGAGCTGTTTCAGGTGCCTGGGTTTCGGCTATTAGGCAAGCAACTGTTGGGGCTCAGACAGATCTGATCTGTGCAGAAAATGTGGGGAGAAGGGACACATTGCTAGAGACTACAAAGCAACCGAAGCTCTTACTCTGCACCAAGGATAACATGACGGGCCCAACAAACAACGAAAGCTGAACAAGCCTTTACTACGAAGGAACAAGCAGAACAAGAACTTTATAAGCCATTATCCAGCATAATTGTTTGTTGGGGGAGGCTTCTTATGCCCAGAGTACAAAAAGGCAAAGGCAGGCCAATGCTGATGGAGATAACCCAGCTTAATCTCAATCATTACGACATTGCACAGCAACTTTTGTGGCAGTTGACAACACAAACAAAGTGCGACGTTGCAATTATTGCAAACCCGTACCGCGTTCCTCCAGATAACGGTAACTGGGTTGTGTATAGTGCAAGGGATGGCGGTTTCCCTTTCCAAGAGGTGCTTGACAGCATACACTAACGCTTCGTGATCGTCAGGATCAACGGCGTATTCGTGTGTAGCTGTTATGCTCCCCCACGGTGAACACCAGAGCAGTACAATCGGATGCTGGACGCACTAATCGACTGGTTGGTCGGACAAACGCCGGTTGTTATAGGAGATTTTACGCTTGGGCCGAGGAGTGGAGTAGCAGGCTGACCAACGCAACCAACGGCTTGTTGGAAGTCCTGGCGAAGCTGGATGTAAGGCTGTGTCACGAAGGTTCCGCTAGCACATTCCGTACAGACGGTCGGGAATCCATTATCCGCGTAAGATTCTGCAGTTCGTCGCTGATGGATAGCATGAATTGGCTAACGAGTGAGTAGTACACACATAGCGACCACCAGGCGATCCCCTACACCATTGGTCGGTGGAATTGCACTGTAACGCAAAGTGTGAGCACTGGCAATCGGAAGGGGAAAATAGAGGACTTCAACAAGGATCTGGCAGCCTCACATCTATTCTGAATGCCAATGAGCTGTCGGAAACAGTGAAGGCGGAACATAATAATGCCGAGGTAGTAGGAAAGCAAGATCTGAGGTAGTTAGAAAAGAGTGTAAGGTGACATTGCGGGCTGCCAATGCCGCTTTTAAACGCGAGATAGTGCTTAGTAAATCCACCTGCTACAAGGAGCTGTGCAGAGAAGTAGACGCTAATCCCAGGGGCAACGCTTACCGTGTCGTGTTGGCCAAGATCACGGTCCAATGGCGTTAGATTAAATTTACGCTGACAAACTAAAAATTATCGTGGAGGCTCTTTTGCCGAAGCACGATCCAACGGCATAGCCGCTTACGCCGTACGTTGATACAGACGGTGGTAATACTGCTGACAGTCGAGTCTCCAACGATGAGTTTTTTATAGTGACAAAAGGGCTGAAAGCGAAGAAAGCTCGCGGTACAGACGCTGTCCCCAACGTGGCACTGAAGACAGCGATCCAGACGTGTCCGGACATGTTCAGAATAGTCCTGCAGAAATGCATGGACAAATGCTACTTCCCGGATAGATGGAAGATCCTGAAGCTGATGTTGCTGCCAAAACCAGGGAAGCCACCAGGAGACCCAGCATCGTATCGGCCTATATGCCTGCTGGATACTCTTGGCAAACTTCTGAAAAGTGTCATCTTCAACAGCCTGATGAACTATGTTGAAAGTGAGAACTGACTATCGCAGAGGTAGCTCGGATTCCGGAAAGGGAGCCTAGATTGCGGGTCCCGGACTTTTTTACTAGCTTACTTTCTGAACCGAGTACTGGTCTACGAAACGAACATGGGGAAGAGGTCGATTAGTGTCACGGCGAGAGTACCTCAGGGCTCCATACTCGGCCCAACACTGGAATATAATGTACAATCGAGTGTTAACACAGATCGTCGGCTTTGCAAATGATGTTGTCCTGACGATAACCGGCGAGACCCTTGAGGAGGTGGAGATGTGGACGGCAGAGACAATATGCATCGTGGAAACCTAAATGACCGACGTCAAGTTGCAGTCGGCTCACCAAAAGACAGACAGCAACCGTAAAAAATCCAGCGTATCGTTATTAGCGTCGAGGACAATCCATCCCATGGATGCGTGCGCTGCAGCGCCTGGGAGTGATGATCGACGATCGGTTAAATTACAACAGGCATGTCGATTACGTATGTGAGAAGGCTTCGAGAACAACTAACGCATTGGCAAGGATCATGCCGACTAACGGAGGAGCAAGATACAACACGAGACGTTTCCTGGCGGGTGTCTCTTCCGCAATACTGGGGTATGGTGTACAAGCCTGGGCTACTGCACTGAACTCAAAGCGGAACATGATGAAGTTGACAAGCACATTTCGCCTAATGACTGTTCGTGTCGCGATCGTGTACAGAACGATATCGTCGGAGGTGGTATGTATCATTGTCGGGAAGATTCCCATCTGCATCATTCTGGTTGAGGTCGTAGAATGCTACCATCAGAGAAATGCTCGAAATGCAAGGAGACTGTTCCAAGCGGACTCGTTGGCTAAGTGCAGCAAGGGTGGGACAACGCGGAGAAAGGAAGGTGGACCCACCCCACCGACTCAATAAAAATGTGTCGCCTTGGGTGCTTAGGAAGCATGGAGAGGTAAACTTCCATTTGATGCGTTTTTGTCCGAGTATTTCCGCAGCGCCGCTGACTAGAAGGCCGCCGTGAAACAACAAATCGGAATCAGGGGGACCACCAGGTTCGGGTCATCGGGGCGCCAGCGAAACGGACGCAAGGATCCACCCGGAATCGTCAGGATCCACCGGAATCGCCAGACCGACCTCGACACCCTACTGGGTAGCTCGTGAGTGGACTAGATCCGCCGTCGGGTACTAGATCGAGTAGACCGCGACGAACAGCCAGCAGCGGGTCGGTGTGGTGCCAACGAACCGGAAGCTACGTTCCGGCCGAAATCACTAGACAGACCTCTGCAGGACTAGATCGAGTAGATCGGGACGAAGCCACTGTCGAGGAATACGCTGTAGGGTGGATTCTAATTTGGCTGGGAGCTGATTGGTTTCTCTCGGTATCGAGAGAAATTCTCCGTCGGGTAACTCTCAGTCGGAGTAGGGTTAGAGATAAGATTAACGGAGAGTGTACGAAATATAACTTAAAGCCTCATCATCAGGGAACAAATGCACAGGTCGCAGGAATAATTATTTGATCTGAATATCAATAAGGAAAGCCTCCTCCAAAGACTGACTAATCTTGGCGTAGTCACTTAGTCAGAGGTATGTTTAATAGACATTATCTATCTATGGCATCTATATTGCACGAATGAATATTCGTAAGTACACGTGGAAATACCCAGTTGGCGAAGTGTGCAGTCAAATCGGTCATGTTTTGATAGATAGTCGCTATTTTCCTATGTTATTGATAGCGAGTTAGAAGCCGAACGCTTGCAGCGGTTATACGTCCGATCAGGAAGTAATAAGCTGCCCGAAGCAATCAAGTGCATGATTGGGATGATCTTGGTGGAAGAAATTTTTTTTTTCTAGAAGCGCCATATTTGACAACGTTCCTCAATATAGCCTATAAGCTAATCTCCAGTGTTCTGTTTGGCACACTCCATCCGTTGCCTGAATCGTACTTACCTTACCATTTAGGCTAGAGCCTTGTTGTCTCTTGCTGTATGCAGAAGTCGTCTCCACTCCACTCGGTCCATTGCTGCTTGTTGCCAGCCTCGCAGTCTTCGAAGGGTCCGCAAGTCGGCCTCTATCTGGTCGATCCACCGTACCCGCTGTGCGCCCCGTCTTCTTGTTCCTGTAGAGTCTCCCTCAAGAACCATCGTCAACGGGTCGTCGTCCGACATTCTTACGACGTGTCTAGCCCACCGCAAACGTCTTATTTTTGCGGTATGCACGATGGATGGTTCTTCCAGTAGCTGATGCAACTCATGGTTCATTCGCCTGCGCCACGTTCCGTCTTCCATCTGCACGCCACCATAGATGGTAGGCAACACCTTTCGTTCGAAAACTCCAAGGGTGCGTTGGTTCTCCACGAGCATAGTCCAGGTCTCGTGGCCGTAGAGGACCACCGGTCTAATCAGCGTCTTGTAGATAATCAACTTCGTGCGGCGGCGAATTTTGTTCGACCGGAGCGTCCTCCGAAGTCCAAAGTGGGCACGATTTCCCGCCAAGGTCCGTCTCTGAATTTCTCTGCTGGTATCATTGTCGGCGGTTACCAGTGAGCCCAAATACATGAATTCGTCGACCATCTTCATTGCGTTCCCGTCAATCCGAGCTCGGGATGGGAGGTCCACATTGTCGTCTCTAGAACCTCTTCTCCGCTAGCAAATGACGGATCTCAATAGTAGCATGTCTGTAATAATATACGTACATGGAACTATTGAGAACCAGAGCTACAGGTCCAAAGCCCTGGTAAAGGAGGATGGTTGTGATGATCTGGGCCGAGGTCACCACGTAAAGCAAGGTAGGTCGTAACCCCAATTCCAAGGCGTGAAGCGACCCGTGCCGAGGGATGAGTGATCGAGGGGGTGAAAAAGATGCTCGATCGTTAACGGAGCCTGTGGGGTACCTGGGCAACCTTCACAGTAAGCGTCCCTTACCACGTTAATGCGGAGCTCTGGCGTGGCGGACATCTATTCTCGCGCTACTCGTGGGATTTTACATGGAGTTAACAAAAAATAAAAATAAACAGTCGGAGGTGCCAAACCCCTTCGCTAGAGGTTGTTTGGCGAGGTCTCCCCCCGTGGGGAGAGTAGTGGAGCGATGAGTGCTGCATCTGAAAGCACCAGTGACCCCCCAGCAGCGGTAGGCATTAGCCCTACCAACGCACCGGACGGGCCATTATCGGCGATGCGCAAAGTGGTGGAGCAGCTCGATGCAATAATCGAGTACACTAGCGCAAAGCAAAACATAAGCAAGGAGTTAAAATAGAGTCTCCTGGAACTCCGAAAAACTGTTCGTGTCGCAAGACAGAAACAGCAGGCTTATGCCAAGAGGGTGGAATGTCGGGAGAAGTCCGACAGAGAAACCCAGACAGTGGCCTCCAAGAAGGAGGGAAAAGAGAAGGTCGATACGGGCACTCAGACAGTGCCCTTCACCTTCTATGGAGCAGCCACGTCGCTTGAAGCGGCGGCCGAGTTCCCCTCGAAGGGAAAAGGCAAGGGCAAGGGCAATCGCAAGACGGCGTCGAACGCGAAGCGCCCTAGGAAGTCGCCAGGCGAGGGTGCAAAAAGCGACACCACACGGCGTGCAACCGTTAAGGTCAAACGCCGTTTGGGCGAGGTAAGCGAGGGTGAGAGTGACCTCGCTGAGCAGAGTTTTGGTACCAGCAACCCGGCGCGGCCGGGGCAGGGGGGCCCAAACCCCTGGACGCTGGTCACCAGGAAGAAGCCGGCACCGACACCGGAGGTACCGCGGCCCGCAAAGAAGGCCAAGGACAGAGGCGAGGCCTTGTGGTTGAAAACCGACAAGGACAAATATGCCGATGTCCTAAAGTCGATGAAGGCGGCCGAAAGCCTTTCGGCCCTTGGGCAAGATGTGCGTAGCGTGAGACGCACCAACACGGGAGAAATGCTTCTGGTGCTGAAGCGAGGCGCACAATCTAGTGCGGTATACAAAGCCTTGGCCCAAGAGGTCCTTGGTGAGGGCGCCCAAGTCAGGTCGCTAGGGGCGGAAGTGACTCTCCAGTGCAAGCACTTGGACGAGTTCACGACCGCAGAAGACGTCGTCACAGCCGTTAAGGAGCATTGCGACGTCACAATCGAGCGGGCCTCTGTGCGATTGAGAGATGGACCCTCTGGCACCCAAGTAGCCTACCTCAGGCTACTGAAGGCGGATGCCAAAAAGGTAACCGAGAAAGGGAAGCTGAAGATCGGCTGGTCGGTATGCCCTATTAGTATACCCCAGCCGCCTTCAGTGGATAGGTGCTATCAGTGCCTTGAGTCCGGCCACAAAGCATACGAGTGCAAAGGCATAGATAGGAGCAAACTATGTCGTCGCTGCGGCGAGGAGGGACATAAAGAGCGGGGGTGCACTAAGGCACATAAGTGCCTTATCTGCACCGCTAAGAAGCAAGCCCATAAACATGCTATGGGCGGACCTTCGTGTCCCTTCGGTGAGTTAAATAAGAAGAAGCCGTGAACGTCACACAGCTAAATCTTAACCATTGTGCAGCAGCCCAACAGCTGCTGTGGCAGTCGGTCTCGGAGTCGAGGAAAGATGTCGCCCTCTTATCAGACCCGTACCGCATCCTTGCCGGCAACGGCAATTGGGTGTCGGACGGGTCTGGAATGGTGGCAATCTGTACAACGGGACGGTTCCCGGTTCAAGAGGTAATACACTCCTCCGCCGAGGGTGTGGCGATTGCCAAGATCAATGGTGTGTTCTATTGCAGCTGCTACGCCCCACCAAGGTGGCCAATAGAACAGTTCTACCAGATGATCGACAGGCTCTCGTCGGACCTAGTGGGCCGGAAACTGGTAGTCATAGCGGGAGACTTTAACGCTTGGGCAGTGGAGTGGGGCAGCCGCTGTACAAATAGCAGGGGTCAAGCGCTAATGGAAGCGCTTGCGAAACTCGATACTGTGCTAGCTAATAATGGCTCCGCTAGTACATTCCGTAGAAACGGAGTGGAGGCGTGGATTGATGTGACCTTTGCCAGCCCGAGTCTGGCTCCAGGCATGGAATGGAGGGTAGACGAAGGCTACACCCATAGCGATCATTTAGCAATCCGCTTTAAGATCAACTATGGTGTGCAGCATCCGAGGGCGGGAGATCCCTGTCAGGTACGCGGGTGGAAGTCCAATCACTTCGATAGCGAAGCTTTCACCGCGGCCCTGGGACTGGAGGCCAACACCGACAGTCTAAGCGGGGATGCGCTGGTAGCTGTTCTATCACGCGCGTGCGACGCCACTATGCCGAGAAAAACACTGCCAAGAAACGGTAGATGCCCGGTATACTGGTGGAGTGCCGAGATTGCAGCTCTACGGTCAGCCTGCCTCAGAGCTAGACGTAGGATGCAAAGAGCTCGCACCGAGGATGCAAGAGAGAACCGCCGTGAAGTGTTTCGAGCTGCGAAATTGGCCCTTAACAAGGCCATTAAAAGCGGCAAGAGAGCGTGTTTCGACAACCTGTGTGAGAGTGCCAACGCGAATCCGTGGGGTGACGCCTACAGGATTGTGATGGCCAAGACCAAAGGGGGCTCCTCACCCCCAGAACTGTCTCCGGACCGGTTGGCAACGATTATCGAAGTACTCTTCCCGTCTCGAGCCACAAGCCCCTGGCCACCTGCACTACGAGACAGTGCGGGCACGGTCGAAATGGTGGCTCCAGTGACGAATGAAGAACTACTCGCAATGGCTAAATCCCTAGCAATGAACAAAGCTCCAGGGCCGGATGGAGTTCCAACCAACGCTCTCAAGGCAGTGATCATAGCGAACCCGAACATGTTCAGGCTAGCTATGCAGAGATGCCTTGACGAGTGCCGTTTCCCCGATAGATGGAAAAGGCAGAAATTGGTGCTGTTGCCGAAGCCCGGGAAGCCACCAGGCGATCCATCGGCGTACAGACCAATCTGTCTGATCGACACGACTGGCAAACTGCTTGAGAGGATCATCCTCAACAGGCTCACCCCGTACGCGGAAGGTACGGACGGTCTGTCAAGCAACCAGTTTGGCTTTCGGAAGGGTAAGTCCACAGTGGACGCTCTCAACTCAGTGATAAATACTGCTGAGATAGCGATCCAACGAAAAAGGCGAGGTATTCGATACTGTGCGTTAGTGACATTTGACGTGAAGAACGCATTCAACAGCGCAAGCTGGGATGCCATCGCGCTCTCGTTACACCGGCTTAGCCTACCGGTGGGTCTGTACCGGATCCTGGAAAGTTACTTCCAAAACCGCGTACTGCTATACAAGACCGATGCCGGTCAGAAAAGGGTTCCGATTACCGCCGGAGTCCCGCAGGGCTCGATCCTAGGCCCGGTGCTATGGAACCTCATGTATGACGGGGTTCTGAGACTGAAGTTCCCTCCTGGGGTCAAGATCGTCGGCTTTGCCGACGACGTAACCTTGGAGGTCTACGGGGAGTCAATTCCTGAGGTAGAACTAACCGCAGAACACGCGATTAGCACGGTGGAGGAATGGATGAGCGCGAGAGGCCTGGAGCTCGCTCATCACAAGATGGAGGTAGTTATCGTCAACAACCGCAAGTCGGCACAACATGCAGTTATCCATGTGGGAGAAGTCGCGATCACTTCACAGCGAAGTCTGAAGTCTCTCGGAGTCATTATAGACGACAAGCTGACCTTCGGCAGCCATGTCGACTATACGTGCAAGAGAGCGTCGACTGCTGTTGCGGCTCTATCGAGAATGATGTCCAACAGCTCAAAGGTGTGCGCCAGTAGACGTAGGTTACTGGCAGGCGTTGCCGTATCTATCCTCAGGTACGGCGGCCCGTCATGGTCAAGAGCACTGAGGGTAATAAGTTACCTACAGAAACTGGAGAGCACCTACCGCGTGATGTGCCTCAGAGTGATATCTGCCTACCGCACGGTATCACACGATGCATCCTGCGTGATAGGGAGCATGATGCCAGTCGGGCTGGTCATTCGGGAAGATGAGGAGTGCTTTGAGTTACGTGGAAATAGGGGAGCCCGCGAGCGCACCAGGGTGACCTCGGTCGCCAGATGGCAGCGTGAGTGGGAAAGGTAGGTGGACCCACCGCCTGATACCTAGCATATCGAGCTGGGTGGGAAGACCCCATGGGGAAGTTCACTTCCACCTGACACAATTCCTGTCAGGCCATGGCTGTTTCCGACAGTACCTCCACAGGTTCGGGCACGTGGAGGTCCCAGTCTGCCCGGACTGCCCAGGTGTAGACGAAACTGCCGAACACATACTGTTCGTATGTCATCGGTTCGACGTCGAAAGAAGAGCAATGCTTGACGTCTGTGGCTGGGACACAACCTCTGATACCCTTATTCAGCGGATGTGTCAATCGGTGGAGAAGTGGAACGCAGTCTCGGCTGCTACCATCCAGATTGCCAGTAGGCTACAGGTAATCTGGCGAACCGAGCAACAGACGACGGGCACGGCTAACTAGTGATTGGTTAGCTGGAGCGAAAAAGGCCAAGCGCAAAAAAAAGGGAGTGAATGGTCTGTTCATGCCGAGGCAGGTTTGGCGCAGCGAATGGCAACCGCGTAAGGGGTAAACCCAGCCACCCCGAAGCAAGACAGAAGAGTGAGTGTATAGGCGTATAAGTGGACTGCCTCATGCCAAGACGGGAGGGTCGTAGCGTAGTATGTTGGAACTTAGCTATCGATGCCTCATGGCGTGGCAGAGGAGTGAAAGGGTGAGCATCCAAGTCAGTCTCACACGGCATGTTAAGGGTGAGCATAAAAGTCAGCCTCACAGGTATGGTAGAGGCTAGCACAAAAGTCAGCCTAGCAAGGAATGAGTAAGGTGAGCACACAAGTCAGCCTCGCATGGAACGTAAAAGGTGAGCACAAAAGTCAGCCTCATGTGGGAGTGTTTGAGAGTGAATCAAAGTGCGATTGAGAGAGCACCCAAGTAAGCCTCATACAGGATGTATGAACGCATGAGTGAGAGTGAATGAGTACATCTAGTATAGCCATCCCCCCCGAAGTAATACCGAGAGGTGGTTCCTGGGAGGAATGATGGCGGAGCCCAATGGAGTTTAGTCGGTATTAATGGCTGGTCACCATTCGAGTCCGACACGCCCCCAGTGCACCCCGTGTGGTAGATTGGACCCTACCAATAGCACGTGTACTGGGCTAGGACATAAAAGTCTTCTGTAAAAAAAAGAACCTCTTCGTCTTATGTATTTTGTCTTCGAAACGTTGATGGCAAGTCCAATCCTGCTGGCTTCAACCTTCAGTCTGATGTACGTTTCCGACATCGCCTCAAAGTTCCCTACCATTATGTCAATGTCGTCGGCGAAGCCAAGAAGCTGGACGGACTTCCTGAAGATCGTGCCACTCGTGTCTATCCCCGCTCTCCTTGTTACACCTTCTAACGCAACTTTGAACAGCAGGCACGATACACCATCACCTTGCCGTAACCCTCTTCGAGATTCAAAGGGACTCGAGAGTGTCTATCCTCTAGTGCGCGTGCTCCAAGATCCGTTGCCATACCGCCATCGTCCTCTGCTGCTTCACCGTCAAGGTGCTCGTCATAGTACTACTTCCACCTCTCAATCACTCGTTCGTAAGAAGGTTGCCGTCTAAGGCCCTGCACATATCGGCTTGTGGAACGTAGCCTTTGCGCGAACTGTTCAGCTTCTCGTAGAACTTCCGTGTGTCGTTTACGCGATACAGTTGTTCCATCGCTTCGCGATCTCGGTCCTCCTGTTGGCGCTTCTTTCTCCGGAGGACCGAGGTTTGCCTGGTCCGTGTTTGTTTGTATCGCTCCACATTCTGTCTCGGTCCGCGCTGCAGCATCCTCGCCCGTGCTGCATTCTTCTCCTTTATTAACTGCTTACATTCATCATCGAACCAGTCGTTTCCTAGTTTTGGAATCGCTGTACCTAGTGCCGCTATAGCAGTACTTCCTATGGCGGAACGGATCTCCTTCCAGCCATGTTCAAGAGTAGCTGAGCCCAGCTGTTCTTTCGTGGGTAGTGCTGCTTCCAGCTGATGTGCGTAGTCTTGGGCAATCCCCCCGTCCCGAAGTTACGCGATGTTGGGCCTTGGCGTCCGAATACGACAAGTGTTGTACACCGTCGAGAGTTTTGAGCGCATGCATACTGCAACTAGGTAATGGTCCGAATCTATATTCGCACAGCGGTAGGTACGAACGTTGATGATATCAGAGTAGAATCGCCCGTCGATTAGAACGTGATCGATTTGGTTTTCGGTGCGTTGGTCAGGTGATCTCCAGGTTGCTTGGTGGATATCTTTGCGGGGGAAGAAGGTATTTTGGACTACCATGCCACGGGAGGCTGTGAAGTTCACGCATCGTTGTCATTCGATACGGTATGCAAGCTGTTTGGCCCGATTACCGGTCTAAATATTACCTCCCATCCTACCTGAGCATTCATATCACAGCCGTCGTACACCTCGTCCAGCTTCACATAGAACGCTTCCCTCTCGTCGTTGGGTCTCCCATCGTGTGGGCAGTGTACGGTGAAGATGCTGTAGTTGAAGGAACGGCCTTTGATCCTCAACTTACACATTCTTGCGTTGATCGGAGTCCATCCAACCACGCGTTGACGCATCCTACCCAGCACTACTACGTTGGTGGGGTCACAGCTCTTGTAGAAAGTATCCGCCCGATGCCCGCTTTTCCATACCTTTTGTCCTGTCAAGCAAGTGCTACGACTTCAAAGTTGCGTGGTTGGAGTTCGTCGTAGATTATTCTGTCGAAAGAGTGAACTGCAGATCCATGTTCCGAGTTTCCAATCGTAGTCCTTATTTCGTCGCGTAGGTCTTCGCCGATTGTTCCGATTCGTATTTACTTCTTCATTGTTCGTAAAGGTTAGTTTTCCCGGGCGGTTTGTTGGGCCTTTCCCAACCCCCTGTCTCGCCGGAGGACCATCGTGTCAGCTCTGTTTAGAGTCCCACGCTGACACGAGTACGATACATTAGCCGCCTCTAACATGGGGAACAGGCGCTTGGATGGACTCACCCTCCGAAAAGAGGAGCGCCCTTCCCTGTCAGCATACGACCATGGTCCCACCGGGGTTGGTTACCCGATCTTTCCTATGGTTACTCGTACCCCAGCTGGCACCGCGGGGAGGTAGGGATAGGAGTTACTGGACAAGAGGCTAAGGACTACTGTGGCGAACCACAGGGTCTATATTACGCATTGCCCAGTCATTTGCCTGAATCGTACGACTGCGATAATCGGCCGATCAGATGTTTACACTACGACACATCCTGAATAAATTTCAACTTTGAGGACTCATCAACTGGTCAACTTCCAGAGCAAATATTAGCCTTTTAACACCAATCGTTATTCCGCTTGATCTAACTAAACAACACTCGGGCGTGTACGAAGAAGTATTTTGTGTACGTACACGCCCGTGAAGTAGAGATTGATGGTGTAGTATCCGAGAGGGGTCTTAGTTGCGTAATATGGGGTTGGTTCCTTCCAGAACCCGTCGCTTCAATCAGTGAAAATTCTGGTATGCCAGCAATTGCGTTCAGCAAAAATCGAGGAGTATAAGAACAACTTATTTTCCATCAGCCTCATTTCGAGCTTTTTGTCGGATCTGTTCCTCAAAACGTCTAACTGTTGTGTCTTGTACCGCGGAACATAAGCTGCCGTCGTTGCAAACAATGTGACCATAGAGTTACTTATTGTAGAAACAAGGCACAGTGTGGAAAATGCGGAGAGCAAGTTTCCTTTTGGTGGCCAGACTGCGCTTGAACTGTCGACATATCCCGCATTTAAATTATACGGGGAAAACTGAAGCATTGTTTTGAGAAACGCTCCGAGAAGAAATCGTAAAGATTCATCGTCCACGACTAGTTTCTACGCTTCTCTGTTCACTAAAGAGCCAGATTCTGATAAACTGATAAAATAAGAGGAGAATAATTTCCTTTACTAAGCATCCTCGTAAAGGCCTCAGAGTGTCCCGTGATGGGTGCTGTTATAGAACATCAGTCCTATTATTTTCGTAGGCTTAACACAATGCATAAATGAATAATGCAAATTTGCCTTAAATAAAATCTGGTTAACTTCCGACGTAGATCTTCCAGGATTTTAACATTATTCGAAAAAGCACTAAGTAGGAGCATTTTGGGGATCAAAACGTGCAAAACGAAGTGTCAAACGTTTTGACTGGCTTGATTCACTACACTGCGATTAAAGGTCAAACGAAACGAGTACCGGGCGCGACCAATCTTGGACGGTCTCCCACTCCGTGATGGGCTCCGAATAGTACGCGGACTTTCTAAACGTCGAATTGCCGAATTTTTTCCGAATATGCGCGACGTTAGAAACGGAAATGAAAGCTGAAAAACGCGGTTATTGGCACCGGTTCGTAGACAGATTAACGAGTGAAACAATATTTCGTCTGGTGGCTAGGCCCTACGTTGTATACTCGATTAAACCATTTGATCGGAATACACGGAATCCTTTTACGGCAACAACGGCACGATGAAATTATAAAACTGCATATAAACGTCATGATTGGTCTTTAAACACGCGAATTTATCTGACAGCTAAGATGCTGATACTAAGCATTGTAGTGCACAGCACACCGTAACGTTCATTAGATAATGAGAGCTATGCACAGCTTCTATGCTAATTATTATCGCAGTAGCGGTGAGGTTGTGCTGCAAACATTCTCCCACAAAACTTATGGTTTTATATTTATCTATCAACAGCCACGCCCATATCGTTACAGTTTCAATGAGGCTCTCCGTTTGCTGGAGCATGGAAAGCACTCCTTGTTTTTCCTGGGGGAAATATGGGAGGTCCCGAGTGCCTTATCTGTAAAATCGTACCAGATTACCAGATATAAGTATTAGTTTGAGCTTTTGCGCGTTGGTCCATTTCGGGTAATAAGAAAGGCGAAACGTAGCTTATTTATATTTTTCAAAAATCGCGCTGTTTTTCACTATTTATTGTCAGAGAACTCTCGAGAGTTGACAAATTTCGTGGAACAATGGAAGTTTAGGAATTCCAAATATATTAACAACCCTTGGTTAAAGGGGATGGATGAAGGTCGTGACTTCCTTCAGCTTGTATCTCCCGGTTATGTTCAATAATTGTACGTTGAATGCGCATTTCTGGCGTATTAAGGTCGTGGATAGCGGCCTTTGCGCTTGTGGTGATCGCAACACTGAACATGTTGTCTGGTCGTGCGGCTATTGTCCTTGTCTCCGTTAAACGTGTTCATTCGTCTTTGTTCCAGTACGAGATGTGCTGACTACCCTCGATATCTCCTATATGTCTCTCATATAGATATTTTTAAACGCGACAGACATACAAATTTATTCATCTCTTATCTTTTGGTTGACTTGCTAACAGCTACCTGGTAATCTGATCCCAAGACTTCCCAGCGGATTCAAGGAGGCCAGTCGGCGATCCGGTTCATGATGTCCTGACATTGATCTTCCGTTTGTAAAAAAAACTTTAAGTTTAATTTCTTTTTTCCTTGTCATTGTTGTCCGCCCTCTCTTCACTTTCCCTGATATGGTCTCTGCTACTGATATTTGAATCAACCCCTCTTGAGAATGTCTATTCTCTTACAAAAATTCTACTAGTGTTTCTGCTTGTTTCAATTTTTAATCAACATTATTCTTATTAAAAATTTACAAATTGTATATCAAGTTTTTAAAAATATTTCTAACTGCATCCTTTAGTCTGAATAAAATTGCATTGATATTTTTTGTATATCGATCTGAACTCCTCTTTTTAAGATGTCATGTATCAAAATGTATTTTCCTTAGCATAAATATAAAAAATAATTTCAATTTTCAAACCAATCTTAAATATTATCCCATATTTTCAAAAAATTTAAATTGCGAAGCAAAGAAATTTGTATCTGAATAAAATTGTGAACTTGTTGTACATCGAGAATTTCAGACGAATGCATTTTGTGCGCGAGACAATGCAATGCAAGATTCGTTCGAAAGCGATTCGATCGAATAGTAAGCCCATTTGATTTTGCTGTCGTAAACGGGAATACAAACCGCTTTCGAAAAAAATCTCGCATTCGTCGTAAACAAAATAAGGGTGCATATATTTTGAATACTAGTGACATGTGATACTGATGTTAGCCGCAACATATAAATGAGTGTTGCGGCTGTGAATAGTTCTTCTAACAGTTTGTTCAGTCAGCCTAAGTTTCGTAGACTACGCACGCGCACGAATCTTGTGGTATACAAATCGCTGACACTCCCTGTTTCTCCGCATTGCCGTGATGTGTTGTCGTGGAAGAAGACAGACTATCTAGTGGTGGGTGTGTTTGATAGAAGAATTTTTGGCGGCACAATGGAGAATTGAGATAATGAGCTATGCCTTCTGTAGTGTAAGAAATATATCAAGTAGGCTAAGAAACCGATTGTGAATAAACTGATCATTCAGAGCCGTTTTTTCAGTAGTAACTGACGTCTTTAGTCTGGGCTATTACATTGGCGACGAGTGGGAGCTCGAAGAATACGCGAAGATCTCAAGAATTTTCTCACAGTCCAGTTTTCATTACAAGTTGTGAAGAAAAACACTTTGACAGGATGTCCCGTGTAAGTAGAGTGTATATCATGATAAAATATTAGAAATTCAGAGCAATTTATTCCATGTGTTAATCCGAATTTAGAACCATGTGTTCGTTCGTTTACCTTCTTAACGATGGGACTCAAGTCCATCGGTAATCAGAACCATCCGTTCGTTTGATTAGATTTTTCACGCTTATGAAAAAAAAAGATTCCAAAAAAAAAAAATCCTGACAACCGTTGCTAAGAAACATAAACACAATTATGTGATGGTTACTGGGATGCGTAACCTAATTAGAAGCTATAAAAGGAATAAATTGAAACTGAATTTTTTTCAAATAAAAGGAACAGTGGAAAACTAACTCAATTTATTTCACAATATTCAGCTGGATTTCAATATCGTGCCTTTTATAGAAAATGGTGATGGTCAAACAAATTCTAGGTGGGAAGCATGGAAAGACCAATTTATGGCATATTTAGCCCTCAAGTCAGTTGAAAATCACGATGAAAAGTATAAAGCTCTCATGTGTTTCGGTGGACCAGATGTTAGGAAAATCGCACAAACCGCAAATTTTCGTGCGTTTTGGATGATTATTTCTCGCCAAAAATGTCTCTACGCTATGAGAGGTTTAGATTTCGTCAAATTAAATTTAACCCTCAGGAGAAACTGGACCATTTTGTTGTGCGTCTACGATCACAAGCTGTTAACTGTGATTTTGGTGATCAATTGGATCATATGATTATGGATCAAATAGTGTTCGCTACAGAATCAGATGGTAAACTTAGAGCCAAGTATCTCGAATGCGATAGACCTTTGGACGACATGATGAAGGTTGGTCGTACACATGAGTCCGTTAAAGCTCAGGTATATAAATGTAATACCAATATTATGGTTTATATTTATTAATTGATGATTGACACTGATGTAACAGGTTCAAGAGCTTCGAAACCAACCCTCCCGCAACTTGACGTTTGGCCTAAGTTGCATGAAACCACCGTGTTTCGAATGATGTCGCCACCATAGAACTCCGTCCACAAATTGCGATACTGTAAATTTCTATGCAAGAAAATAATTCCGTGACGTCTTTTACGAACTTGTTTTCTTTATTTACATTCGGAAGCGGTAATCAAGATGATAATTTCAAAACAGCGTAATAGTTTAATATAAATACAAACAAGTTAATTCGTAATTTTGGATTTTCATAAAAGGATTACACATTGTGCCGAATGTAAAATGCATGATTTGATTTGAGTGCGCTTCTAGTGAGAACTTTTTCTTCTCCCGTCGCCCTTGAAATATCTTTCGCATATTCTCGAAAGTTTGTCGTTAATCTTAAATACATTTAGTTTTGTGGTTATCATTTTTCACTTCGTGTTTAACAAAGACGGGATTGACTTCGATTGTTTATTTCTGACAGCATGCGACATTTACGGTGCAAAGGTTTCCACAAAATTCAGATCTGATGACAGCTCATTTTCCATCGGAGAGGGAGAAAAACAGTCCAGTATCATTGTGTGTGTTGTTTACATTGCAATGCAAATATTACTACCTAATATCTTAAAACCAAATGAATATGCTCACTCACTAGCATAAACGCCGCTTGTTTGTATGCTGATGATTCCAAAAAATCATGAATCATTTAAAAATAATGCATCGGAATAAAGATGCATTATTTTTATAATAAAACAACACCAAACCCAAAAAGTCTTCAAAAATGAATTATCGGAAGTAAAAAATCTGAACAAGAAAATTTTCAATTTGAACAAGTTTACGCTTTTTTTTAGAAATTGCTCTTGAATAAAGATTGATCCGCCATTTTAGACCCACAGACCCAAAAAAAGTGGTTTCAACGATTTGTATAGGAGCTGTCAAGTTGTTCCCCCTTTGGTCGAAACAAACCAGCATCAAATACGGCAGATATATGTCAAATCAATTTGAAAGAAGGTTAAGTGTAACAGATGCTCCGTAAACCATTTGGAGAATGATCCAAAATGTCCAGCACGTTCTGAGGTATGCCGGTTATGTGGAAAGCTCGGACATTTCGCGAGATGCTGTAAGACCGATCGGAAAAGTTTCCATAAGATGGCTCGTAAGAATGTACCCGGAGTTAAACCATACAGTCATCAGAATCAAAACCATCAACAAACCAGGAAACAGAAGTTTATTCGAGAAGTTGACGATGTTACCGAAAAGGTCGAAATTCACGATCTGTTCCATCTAGAGGGAAAACGATCAATTGAGGTTGATGTAGGTGGAGTTTCGGTAAAGTTTATCGTGGATACAGGCGCAGATGCAGATGTATTGAGTTTGGCTGATTGGAAGATGATAAAACGCGTTGAATTTACAGGGTTTGATGTTAGGAAGGGCAGTAACAAGATTTTTCGGGCTTATGGAAGTAACAAACCGTTGATAGTGCTTGGAGAAATAGATGCAGAGATCAAGCTTGGAAACAAAAGTTGTGATACAACATTGTTCGTTATTCAAGATGGGAAGTGTTCACTACTATCTGGCAAAACATCTGAAGCTCTAGGCATCGTGAAGTTTCTACATGTAGTTTCTCAAACACCATTCCCTGCTATTAAAGGTAAAGGGCAGTAATTTAATTTTAACTATTTTACATAATAAATAATAGTAAATATTAGATATGTATGCATCGATTAAAATAAACAAATCATTCCCACCTGTAAGACAATCTATTCGGCGAATACCTATACCATTAGAAGAACTCACTCTACTCAAATTAAAGGAATTAGAAAGCCAGGATATAGTTGAACGAGTGAATGAAGCGTCCGAGTGGGTTTCACCTATGTTAGTAAAACGGAAAACTGCGGATGAGGTTATAACTATTTTATAATGCTTTAAATAATTAATAATTTGAAATATTCAATTCAAGGTAAGAATAATAATCGATTTACGAGAAGCAATCAAGGCTGTCATACGAGAAGTTCATCCTTTAACGACAATGGAACAAATGTCTTCTCGATTAAAAGGCAGTAAATTTTTCACAAGGTTCGCTATCAAACAAGCGTTCCATCAACTTTTGTTGCGAGAAGATTGTCGATATATCACGACGTTTATCTCTCCGCTTGGCCTTATGCGATACAAGCGTTTAGTTTTCGGGTTATCGGCAGCGCCAGAACTGTTTCAAAAATGCATGGAAACCATATTAGGCGATCTCCCGTGGATTATCATTTTCATTGACGATATCCTAATTCACGCACCTGACGAGCGTTCATTGAAAACAAGAACAGAAATTGTCAAGAACCGTTTACGCGAGAGAAACGTAATTTTAAACGAAAGCAAAACTGTAGAATCTGTTAAAGAATTAGAATTTATTGGATATCACCTATCTGAAGAAGGAGTTAGAGTTTCAAGTACTAAGTTAGAAGCCATCTTAAAATTTCGGCAGCCTAGAACAGCCGAAGAAGTACGAAGTTTTCTGGGACTAATAACTTTTGTAAATCGTTATATTCCCAACTTATCTACTATTGCAAAACCTTTAAACACACTAACAAAGAAAGGTATCTCATTCACATGGGCAGCTAATCATCAAGAAGCATTTGAAAGATTAAAATCGATACTTGCGAAGAATGAAACTCTTTCGTATTATGATTCACGTTTGGAAACTTTTGTCATGGCCGACGCCAGCCCTGTGGGGTTAGGAGCTGTTTTGTTCCAGAAAGATACCACTGGAATTTTTCGTGTTGTAAGTTATGCGTCCAAAACGCTTTCTGATGTTGAAAGACGGTATGCTCAGATCGAACGTGAAGCTCTTGCTTTAGTTTGGGCGGCCGAGAAATACTATTTTTATCTTTATGAAAATTTTTTTTGGCTCATTACGGACCACAAACCGCTAGTTACCATTTTTGGAGAAAGAGCAAAACCAAGTGCCAGAATCGAGAGATGGATATTGAGGCTGATGTCTTTCAATTTCAAAGTTATTTACCATCCAGGAAAAGCCAATATCGCTGACCCATTTTCAAGATTGTGTCAGGAAGATAGAAGCTTTGTTGAAAGTTTTGACGAGGAAGCGGAAAGGATAATTCATTTAATTTCCTCTGACGAAATAATCAATGCTACCAAAGACGATGCCGAATTAACCGAGCTCATAAGATGGTTATCATATCCAACGAAAAGATGGCCCAAAGTACTGTATCGATATAGAATGATCGCAAAAGATTTATCAACAGACGGGAAAATTATTTTAAAAAACAAAAAGATCATTATACCAAGATATTTGCAGAAACGTGTTTTAGAGTTGGCTCATGAACCCCATCTAGGAATTGTTGCAATGAAGAAACGCTTACGGGAGAAAGTTTGGTGGAGCAGGATTGACTGCATGATTGAGGAATTTGTAAATGCATGTCAAGGATGTCTAATAGTTTCTGATTACTCCACAGAACCAATGATACGATCACCAATACCAACAGGTCTATGGAAAAAAGTTGCTCTTGATTTCACTGAAATTAGAAATGACACACATCTACTAGTTATTGTTGACTATTTTTCGAGGTATCCTGAAATAGAGATCATGCCATCAATGACAGCCTGCGCCACCATTTTCAAACTAAAAATTATTTTTGCGAGATTCGGATTTCCCGAAGAAATAGTTTGTGACAATGGGCCACCATTTCACTCAGCGGAATTCAAGAAGTTTTGTAGCAATAGTGGAATTAACATTAACTATTCGGTACCATACGCACCGTTCCAGAATGGACTAGTAGAAAGATTCAATAAAACATTGTTGAAAACGGTGAAGATTAGTGCTGCAATGGGAAGGGATTGGAAAACAGATCTACAAAATTTTCTTCTTGCTTATCGTTCTACTCCTCATTCTATTACGAACGTGGAACCAGCAAAACTTCTGTTTGGACGAAGAATTAGAGATAAGATTCCAACAATAAATAGTGAAAAAATTGACGAAACATACAATGCAGTTCAGGACATCGATAAAATAAGGAAAGAAAAAGGAAAAGTGTCGGGAGATCTAAAGAGAAAGGCTAAAAATTCAAATATTGATCTAGGTGATCAAGTAGTTATTAAAAATACGATCACAAGAAACAAATTAACAACCAATTTCAATCCACAACCTCATATGGTATTGAAAAGAGCTGGAACAAGATTGACTGTCAAAAACATGGCAACAGGAGCTGAGATGGACAGGCATGTAAATCATGCAATAAAACTAGTATCTGCAAATCCTTTTGAGAAGCCAGAGATGCAAGAAGATGACAGAGCTAAAACAGGACCAGTACGACTTCGTGAAACTAAAAGACAAATCAAAAAGCCTAGTTATTTAAAGGATTATTCAATATATAGATGTAATTAAAATCATAGAAGTTTAAATCACTAAGAAAACAAGGAAGAGATGTAGTGTATAGAAATATATCAAGTAGGCTAAGAAACCGATTGTGGATAAACTGATCATTCAGAGCCGTTCTTTCGGTAGTAACTGACGTCTTTAGTCTGGGCTATTACACCTTACATCAGAAGGCGAGCAAAGAAAGAGGGATATTCTGTAGAACACAAAAACAAACATTTTTTTCAATCTTTCCAGTATTTATTTACTCATATTCATCTAGGATTTTATTTATAGCTGATTTTTTGTTCTTTTCCCATTTCGTCACTTATGTACACACCATTGAATTGATTTATTTATAGTATCGCGAACCATACAATAGAAAAATATATATGTAGACAAAAACTAGTTCACTTCACGTTCAACTTGTTCGTGCATTGTTTCTCATAATTTCCACCAGTTTGTTCAAACAATTTCTTTTTCATTCCAACCGCACCGGGGGAAATAACTGAAATGACTTCTTTCCTCCGCGCGCTCGGTTTCGTGTTATTGCAGAAAATTTTGGGAAGAAGCAAATCTAACAAAAAAAATATCTCTAACAATTCGCCTCTCAACTATAACTCGTCAATGTCCTGCGAGAGAACTCCGGAGAGCTGAAAATTGCTAACCGCACACGCTGTGGATGTGACCAATGCATACAATGAATAGGAACTTTAATCCGTTCTGAACTATAATAGGGTCTACTACTACTACTATTACTGCTATTACTAATAATAATAAACAATATCTATGCTTGCTGTTTTGTATCGTTTTTTTTACGAGTTTGTTCTATTCTGTCTTATTATTGGCTGGAAGACTGGGAGAGCATGGCTGCGCAGAGAGCGTCGCTCTCGTCTCTCTCTCTTTTTAACGTTTGTTTTGTTACTATTGGTTCCTACTGCAGAGTTAGTTGTAGAAAAGAGTGAAATTTGAAGCCTCTTGTTATTTTGTATTTTAGGTGTGTGTGTGAGTGGGTGTTGATAAGTGGAAATTAGTTACGTTCAGTTGCTCTCTCCTTAAAAATTACTATTTGTAGGTTTTCTGTTTCTTTGGATATATTTTTACGCCTTACTTTTAATTTTGTTTTAGAGTTGTTTTGCAAGATTTTAACTACATTTTTTTACAGAATGTGATTTTCGATCACCGTAGTTTCCACAGATTGTTGTAGGAACATGTCCGAAAAGATGGAAATTTTACACTTTACTACACATTGGTTTTGTTTGTCTAAACGTATTCTTTGTTTACTTTTCAGTTATAATTTTAAATAGTACATGGTTTGTTTTTAGTATACATATTTGTTTCTTGTCGTGTCAATTTTTTATGATACTCGAAAAAGGGTGTGTGTGTGTGTGAAAATTCCAAAAACAAAAACGAAAAACGTGGATTTCATGCTTGGTGCTTTCTAATAAGACTAAGTAGTAATTTTAACTAAAACTACGCTTCATACAGGCATAAACCGATTGGATAGGAATAGCGTATGTTTTAATGAGAACACCGGTATGCGAATTGCACAAAAATATATCAGGCCATAGTTGGGATTGTTAGGAATTTTCCAAACATAATACCCAGCGACGTCAAGTTGGAACACATGGACAGACAAAAGGAGCGAAACAAAAAGTACAACTAATGTTTTACATTAACTCAATTTACAGTTTTGGAATTATGTACAGATCTTGTTCCATAAAGCGAAGAAGTGGCAATGGTCCTTGCAAAGTTTTGCTTCTTGAGTAGTAACAAAAAAAAACTTTTAAACGAGCATTCGTCGGTCTTCATGCATTTACAAACGCGACGTAGTTCTTCGCTTTATGCAACAACTTCTCCTCTTCAAGTGGGGGAAGGTGTAGCAGGAATGTTAGAAGAAATAATAATGCTTAAAGCTTCTTTTGGAATGATATTGTGGCTCTCGTGTCTTCTTTTCCTAACTCCTATAAAAAAGTTTTTCTTCGATTGCTTCTCTAGGGATGCACATCTTTTTACACACGACGTCGATGACCTACAACGCACGACACCTAATATTGATTTAATTAAAGTTATTCGCTCTCGTCGCTTGATTTGTTTGCTTTACAGAACACATCCATGTAAATATCCTTGCTCAGTTGAGTCAATAAATTAAGATTTGATGTGATTTTTTTTTCACGGGAGGGCGGGGGTACTGCTAGCAACTTCTCAGAAGCGCACTGCCAGATGACTGTTAACCGGAACTCTCCAGGGTTCGATGATGGTTGATATGTGCTTGTGGACATACAATAGGGGTTTGAGAGAGACAGAGAAAGGATTCAAGGTATGGGACGGTTGGAACTGCTTACATCAGAAACGGATGCTGATGTGCTGGCGAGGAGCCACCGAGAGCAGGTTCATCACTCGCGAAGGACAACGTTGTACCGCTGCCCCCGTTTATTAGTCATTCCTGCTTGATTCCCGGCATGCCCTGGTTGCTGCTGGCAGCTGACAGCGGATGGTGGGGCTGATAGAGAGGATTCTGCATGGCACCGAGGGTGCCGGATATGGAGGAGGACGTCGATGACATCGTGGGTAGTTGGAACATTTCACTGCTACCGGACGAGTGGGTGGGACTTTCCATACCGTTCGGGGGGTTTATCCGTTTCTCCTTCTGGCGCCGGTTGCAGAACCATACCCGCACCACTTCCTTCTCCATGCACAGGTTGTCAGCTAGGTTGGTGATTTCTTCGCTGGTCGGTTTGCTGTTGACGAGAAAGGCTTTCTCCAGGGCCACCCGGACGGAGGTTTCGATCGAAGTGCGCTTCTTGCGCCGGCGTCCCACGATCTCCGGTGTGGTGGCCGTGTTGGTCAGGGTGCTCGGGCTGAACATGCGACTGGAAAAGAGGGAGATAGAAGAAAATAATTGTTATCAGTTGGGTTCTAATACGTACGCGATTTTAGACAATATCGATTCATTAATTTTTATCAATTTCGTAAAATAATTCTATTACTCCTGGTTCGTTTGATTTTCGATTACGAAGCATTCAAAAATTACATTTCTGGGTTTGCTTTGAAAACTCAAGCTTGAGCATAAAAGCTCTATGTTGACAACATTACGGAGAGCTGAGAACGTGCCCATAACCGCCCAGCCGCAGAAACCATGCTTTCTCGCGGAACAGATCGCAGCAAGCTACGGTGAAAAACGGACGAAAAAAATTATATTGGGCATTCATTTGGAGTCTGCATTTGAATATTTGCACGTGTTAATATTGTTGTCCGCAGTGGTGTTCCAGGAAGTGTTCTTGTGCAGTGTTTGTCCAGTCGAAACTGTCCCTGGGTCATTTGGCAGCAGACTAACGGATGCGAAAAATCTGTTCTTGGATAGTGCTGTGATTTTTTTTTTTTCGTTTTTCACGTGGTTTAGTGGTGGAGTATTATTTTTGAGCAGATCAAAACTCAAACCATGTAAGTACTGATTCAATGGATTCAATATTATTTTACTAGTCATATTCGTCCTGGTGTGAATTGGTAATAGTAATATTTTTTTAAAGAAGCTGCTACGCAGCGATATAGATTCATTTTCTATTTTGCTTTATCTACAAGTGAAAATATTGTTGCTAAAAGCTATTCAAAATAGGCTCGAACAGAAAATTTAATATTTTTTCATCGGTTGCTGTGATAGAAAATTTACCGGGCGAATCCTTTTTTGAACGAATGCGACTCCCATGTGCTTTCGCTGTCGTTATTTAGAATGCCGTCTTTCGTACTAATCTTGACTAGTGATATCTGATTGTTGCAAATAATCGACGCACTATTTCATTATTTATTCTCAATATACTAACAATGAATTTATAATCCGATTACCCCAACTCTCCGAACGCATTGACGTTAATCAAAAACGGCACAAGCTGCTCAAACCAATGCCCAGTGGTCCATAAAGCAGCAGGATTTTTTTTACATTTTAGTTAAACTTAACAATTTAGTCTGACTATGTCTTTGGGAGTGTTTACGTAGTTTGTGAGCCGTTTCTTTTTGTTTAAATTAGTTAGTTTCGTAGTTTTCAGGAAGAAACAAATTTTAAAAAACTTCGTCGAAGGCACTGAGGCTCTTTGTATTGTACTTTTCATTTTACAAGAAATTCACAAGAAATATGATGTTTCTTGAAAATGGTTCAATTGATATAGGTAACTGTAGCAGTTATGATTTTTATTTTAAATGGCTTTAAAATACTTTCAGATGTCTCGAAGGACAATAGTTTATCTCAAAGTACCGACCTTCTAGCTTCTTTCGTTAGACTATTCACTATTATCATTTTTTTAAAGACACTATTTTTCGAATAAATATCGCACACGTTTTTTGAGCAAGTGCGAGCAGCATAAAAGCTCTTCGTTGATAACATTCCGAATAGCCGAGAACGTGCCCACAACAGCACAGCTGCAGAGATTATGATGCATTCTCGTGGAATAGATCGCAGCAAGCTACGGTGGAAAATCACGGAAAAAAAGTATCGGGTGAACATTTTCAGTCAGCATTATTTTTTTCCCGTGAAGACTCTCTAATGGTGTTCCAAGAATTTTTCGCGTTTTTTGATTCGGAATAGTGCAGTGTCGCGTTTTGGTCTGCGGAAACCGTCGCGGATCACGAAGCTATTAAGTCGTGGAGGGACGGATAAAAAACGGAAAAAATCTGTTAGATGGTGAAGTGAAATATTTATTTTTTTGGCAGGTTCTCTGTTGGTTGGCGGAATATTGCACGAATTTAAAGTTTTTTTTTATATTTTTGTGAAGGCAACAATGCTCAGGTGATTGCGCAATACTTATTTTCGAGTCTCGTGTTCTCGTGGATTTGGTCGAAGAAAGCAGCTACGGCAGAAAATGACGGAAAAAATATCATGTGTTAATTTACAGTTCCCATTTCTTCCCCGTGACTATCATGTCCATAACTGTATTTTAAGAAGTGTTTGTGTTCTTGTGTTTTAGCTGTGTTCATTTTTGTGATGTTTCTTGATCTATAAAATCTGTCCCGGGGGCATAAGGCTGCAGGGAGATTTTCCTAGATGGTGCAGTGATTTTTTCGATTTGATTCCATCAGGATCTTCAGGTACGGTGGAGGAATATTGCTTGTGCTGGATAGTTATTTTTATTGTTTTTATATAGTTTTTTGCAAGTTGTTACGAAGCTCAAACCATGTAAGTATTAAACACTTTCTTTGACATATTGCTTCAGGTGATTGGGCAATATTATTTTTCAGAAAGTATGTTGGGACGCATCGATTGCTAATATATATAATACCGTTTTCCGTTCATCCAGCGCAACGCTGTTTTTACAGTGTTATGGATTTAAATAGGCCTAATTAAACAAAATAATTTTGCATGCAGTTCGGAATTTTCCTAGTAAAAATATTCTAATATATTTGGTCGGTTCGATTCGCAACCCCGCACATAGCGTTAGAGATTTTTCTAACGGAATTTCTCTAGCGCAAAAACAGAGGCGAATGACCCTAAGGTTAAAACCTCTATAATTGAAATAAAGAAAAACGATCAGTTGCTTAAATTGAACCCAAATTAACAATCAGAACTGCCATTGAATTTTCTGCTGGCTTGACTGCGTCAAATAACGCAGTTGGCTGCATAAGATGTCTTCTCAAAATGAGTTTGGCGTGTAGTGACTGGGGTTTTAGTTATGTTCCACAACAATTTGTCAACTTTTATGGTGCATTGCGCAAACAAGAAGTGTGATTAAAAGTATAGGAATCCACATACACCTCTTTTATGAACGAATTCGAACTGTTTCTGTTTTGACCATTTTTCCAAAGAGAGAACTTTAATCCCTCATTTTTTCATGGAGTAAGCATTTAATGCATTTTTGAGCGCTTATTAAAAATAACGTTTCCAGTAGATTTTTTTTACTAAAATATCCTTCCGGAGAGCTACATATTTCCACTATTTTTAAAATATGAAAACATTTCAATAAGAATCTTCAATATTTTGTGTAATAATTCATAACACAGAATCCATTCATTTTGACTCCACAAGGTCACTTTTTACCTTGAGTATGGCCCCCTGCAGGTAATCTGTCGGGATTTTGGCCCATTCAGTATTTTGCAGCATTGCAATACTAGCGTGTTTTCTACTTCAAACCTAACTCTCTAAAATGGAACAAAGAGAAAATCCCATAGGATTTTCGTCTTGGTAATAAATGACCGTGCAAATTGTGGGAGCGATTAGTTGCTCCTCGGATTTAAGCATTGCGTTTAAAATTTGTATGGAACTGATTTTTTGCATCTCACTTAGTTCACTCACACTGAAAAACTAATGCTATAAATAGTTGTGTCCAACAATTTTACCAAAAACTGTAACTAGCTAGGATTTTTAATAAAATATTATGATTTTATTTTATTTATGGGTTAAAAAATCGCAGCAAATTAAATTTTTCGTCAATACTGCATATGTTTCAATATTCTTAACATCTCAAAACCCTATCATAGCAGAGACGTGTAATCTTCTATAGAATCTTTCAGCACAATTTTCTGAATTACATGCGAGTAGTTGGGACATTCAATAAACGGATTTAATTCACCTGACAGTGAGATCGAACGATTCATCAAACGTTTTATTTGCATTTGTTCTATCAATTGCCAAGATCTGATACACTGCCGTTATAAGCATATTTGTCCCATATTCTATGGGTTTCCCTATATACATGGGACAATTATGCGTAGAACGGCAGTACAGGTCTCTTAAATATCAGGAATCAGAATATATTGGCTTAAATGGCACGTTCCCCGTATGTAGTCTAGTAACAGTAGAAGCATTGTATCAAACTTGTAATAGCAAAAGGGCACACATTATGTAATAAGTGATGGAATAGCGAGCAACGCAGACAGTCGAAGAGTGATCGCCCGCCTAGCGGTGGAGAGTAAGAGATGGGCGGGTACGGGTATTTTTACCCGATACTCGACCCGAACCCGTACCCGTAGGAATCGAGGCGGGTTCGGGTTTTGTTATCACCGGGTACGGGTTTGGTCGGGTTTTTACGAAATATTTCGCATTTACCCGTAAATATGTTTATGAATGTTTGGATGACCTTTTCCCGCCAATATCAGAAAGTGATAACTTATCCTTGTTGGAAAATATTAAAGCAAGCGTTATATTTCCATTTTGACATAGAGTCGTCCTATAGATTAGCGTGTATCGAATGAACGGGATTATCCATAGATTTTGAACTGGAAGTTCATAATCTAAATTTGACTGTACTATTAAACAGGCAAACATTGCTTTTTGTGAAGTTCTTCGAGCATTTTTGAAGTATTAGTATTAATGTTGTAAATTAAAATCGTATACTGAATCCAAAATTGAAGTCCAAACATCTTACCGTCAGTTTTCGAGTCAGAGTGATAAATAAATTTCATCTTTAAAATAAAAGGTACGTTTAGTAAAACCCAAATATCTACGGTTATAGCGCATCGACATGGAATATTATTATGTTTAAGGTTCAACTGAGAACGCCTCAATAAGCGGCCATCTTGGAAAACGAAAAAAGCAGTTTTCTCGCACACCGTTGGGAACATCTTTATGAAAATGAATCAATGTATTTCGGGCATTGATAGAGTATTACTGATTGATTTTCTTGAAGATTTTTCCAACGGTGTGAGAAAAAACTGCTTTTTTCATTTTCTAAGATGGCCGCTTTTCCAAACTTTCTTAGTAGAACCTTAATTAAAGGTAATTGCATGTATTTTTGGTTGTCCGAGCATTCCGTTTTAGTGCGACTAATAGTTCTGGCCGTATTTCGAGTTTATTTTTAACTTTTTCTTATTTTTCTTCGTCTTTAGAAAAATGAGCGCTTGTTCAAAATTTTGGGCAAGATAAAGCAATTTAAAAAAATATTTTTTGAGAGAAACTGAAAGCTTGCTAACGACCAATGAAAATAAACACTTGTTTTTTTTTTTGAATCAGATGAAAATTGCGAAAGTTATTCATTTTTTTGTAAAATAGGATTTTTTTGAGTTTCTCTGGGTCATTGAAGCGTCACTTTTTCTAGGGCTCGTTTCATAAAAGATGAAGGGTTCTCTATTAGAACACTGTTAAAAAAATAAAATGAATTTTGAGAGATTTTGAGTTGTGGTAATATTCAACAATAACAATAAATGTGATAAATCATTGAAGGATTGGTAATGTTTACACGTGTTATACAGAAAATAACACGCTTATGATACAAAACTCGTTGTAAACTCAACCCTCACACGTCATAAAGTTTCATATCTTGAAAGTCAAGCTACAGGAATATGTTTTGTGCAATGATAATACAAACCTTACAACATACTAGTTCACGAAAGACGAAAGTTGGCGGAGTTTTTTTTTCTATGTTTGTATTAGGCACATGGCCCTGTCTCTCATTTTTTACCTTAAATTATGTAAAATATGTTTTCATATGTTGCATTTCATTTTGTTTTGTAGAATTCATGGGTGACAGTTTTCGAACGTAAGCGAATTTCCTTTAAAAATGAAAATATAGCTATCTAGCCTTTGGGCTTCTCTACTCCTTCGAATCAAGTAGGTTAAATTTTTTGATTGAAAATCGGGATCGGGTCGGGCACGGTTTGTAATTTTGTAATTTTTGTAATAATACGCTTGCGAGCCGGGTTTGGGTCGGCTTCGGGTTTTGTATTTTTATAAAATACGGGTACGGGTCTGGTTCGGGTAAGCTTACAAAAATAATATTCGGGTTCGGGTCCGAAAAATCCCATACCCGTCCATCTCTAAGTGGAGAGTGAACAATAGTACGAGTGAATGGAGATTCGTGATATAAGTTTATGCGTCCGACGATGGCTGAAGAGCAGTAAGCCGAAATGTTACCTGTAACAATGGTAAAATTTTGAGTTTTCATTTTCACCGAGAAAAGTCAACAAGTCCATGAAATAAATTATAATAAATACTGACACCGAAAATGCTTTCTGTTTGATTTTGAACAGAGGACGGCTTATTAACGTGTCTTGTATCTATCATCAGCCAAAGGTAATTGATTGGGAAATGTTATCAGAATGATCCAGTCTCACTGTTAGGTGGATTGAATCGGCTTTTGATTTTCCAACTGAGTTCATGTGATTCAGAAAATAATTGTGAAGAATTCTGTGGAAGACACAAAGTGTTTGCGATGAACATATTCTGAAATATTGAGGATTGATACGTACGTGTTATGGTACATCGGCAGTGTTGCCAGAATCTAAAAAAAATCTGCGTATTATTTTTCCCTCTATTTTAAAATCGTCTAAACATTTTTATAAAAAATCTTGGTTACAAAAGTGCTATCCTGGAAAATGGCATATGTCGAGCCTCTCTAATGCTCCCTCTGAAGCAGTTTCTAAAATATTTTCTCGCTAAAAGTTCCTATTAATGTTGATTGGAGAGCATCTTTTGGCGGAAACTGCCGTCCACATTTTTTATGGTCAACCGAAGGCATTAAACTATCGTAAGTAAGCTCAGTTAGGTGAACAATATCATTTTTGGGGTATACAACCTGTTTAATCAATATTTTTTACTGATTGGAAAACACAATGTTCGCAAATTGACCAAATACAGCAAAATCGATGCTTTACCTTTTTTTCGATTTATCTGAGGCGTGGTGGATTGTTAACAATAGAATAAGCTATCATCAATGGAAATTTAGCGTACCTCACACGAGCATAGCAGACCTACCGAGTTAAAGCTGGTAACATTGAATATCTGCCCTTCTGTAGTATGCAATTTCTAGCATGGTCCTAATCTTTTCACGTGAACAAAACTTATTTTTCATTCATAGTACACTGCCAGCCAAAACACCGGCTCGAGATTGGAAAACACAATTTTTCCATTTTCAATTCCCATTTGATGCACAAAAACTGGTTGTTTGCATGTAGTGCGATGATCCTAACACACTTCCAACAGTATCGTCTTTATGCATGGGCACTAGAGTGACAGGAAAAAAATTACCCCTATCGGCCCATGCCTGAGTCGATTCGACTCAGACATCACTTCGTTAAAAGTTTAATAACTTTCTTTAACAAAGCCGGATTAACTAACAGTCTTCGACAAAGTTGTAGGCAATTAAATTATATTTCTTATTTTCACTTACAGTGATAGTACGATGCACACAGTGTCACCTAGCGGCGAAAATGCGAGTTAGTGAATTTTCTCCATGTAAATTGTCGAAAAATCCCATACAAACTTCAGGCACGTTGGTCCGGTAGCTAGACTTGTCCGATTTGCTTCAAAATTGGAGCAATTACTCCTAGTGGGACTAGGAATTGACTCAGGGGTGGGCCGATAGAGTTGTCAAAAATTCATCATTTTTCTGGGTACTCTAATGGGCACACTAAGCCAGGGCCAGGGGCACCGCGATTTTAGGGGCCTGCGCTTAGGATTAATATAAAATCATTCTACAGACTAAACATCGAAAAATAGTCGCAATCAATTGTTTATAACGTTTTAGCGTGTAGGTAACAATAGATCGGTAGCAGCTCGAAATCGCACACTGTACCGTGCCCCATGTGATCAAGATGTTCGAAGGGCGCCAGAGCGATGCTGCATAACTGTTGAAACAATTCAAACGTCAATCCAACATTTCGATTCAAGTTTCGATTTATTTTTAACAACAATGCAATGAAACGTTTGGTACACCGCGTATACAAAGTTTGGAAGGTACTGGACCATGGCCAACCAATCAGAAAACTTTGTTTGGCAAGCATTCTGCGCATGTGGAAAAATGTCTGGAAATGGACAAATCCACATGAAAGCGTGGAAAGTGTCTTCTCGAGGTCTTACGAAGATTCGACACATATTGGCTGGATTGGCAGTTTGAAAATCAACTCTAACTTTATCCTAGATTTTATTAACCCTCCACAGGGCGCGTAAATGGTTCAGGTATTAAGTCGACTCCGTTTAGTTTCATCATATCAGAAACATACAAAAGCTATCATGCCTGGAAGAATACTAATTGAAACAATATAAGTGCAAATTACATCAAATATTCCAAAAATTATAAACTGCTAGTTACACATAACGGAGTATGTGCGATGAAATTTTTGCTACCCTGGATAACGTTCCAATAATGGACGTTTAACCCAACCTACTCCAACATTCCTCCTTATTGACCGAGACATTCTTAGTTCTCAAACAACGTCTTACAACTTTCAAAGTTCATATTACACCGTTTGGAAATATTATAGAATAGCTGGTCAGCCCATTACACTGTACGCAGCTCACCTGAGCTCAAACTCGCACCACCGCATATAGTGTGTTAGGCCGTGTTTGCTACTATCGGTCAGATCGGTTAGAAAAACAAATAATCTTTCAAGATGTACTCAGTTTCGCTTGCGATTTTAGACGATGTGTGGATATCAGCAACAACACCTGGTTGTGGAAATCTGAAATCGTCTTTCTTGTCCGTATATTTTGAAACGCACCTTTTTTTAATAATTTCAACACGGCTGACTGATGTGGCTCAATTTTGGTTAAGGTCTCAGGGTGGCATGAAGAAGAAATGGTTCCGTAATACTGGGAATCATTTTTTGATCATCCTACTCTACAGCTGTTCATACCTGTTCAATTATAGGGTCCCCTTAGCTCAATAAAGCCTAAGGATCCCGCGTAGTCTTAACACGGCCCTGACTTCCAAACATGGTATGAATAATTTGTAAAACTTATTACTTATTTCTGAAAATATTGGATCGTGCTCCACAAGTACCGAATTTGAAACCCAACTCATGGAACAATCTCAAACTTGAAGAATTGTAGAACAATATCGATTGCATGCGACCAGAAAAAATGGATCGGTGTTAATAATGTAATGTTAGTCAATATACTCAAATTCAAAGTATAGGGCTGTATTGTATACTGCTGGAGTGGATTATTATAGCTATGTGGTTTATCCTGGATATATAATAAATTTGATGCATAATATAAATGACATTCGAAACTATAACGAAGGTTGACAGTAAGCTTCCTTTTCAGCTGAGTTTGTATTGGCTCTATATTGGCGTATTCAACTTGAGAAAGACGAGTAACAATACAGGAAATTTCGATGTACACAACTGACTTCTGGGCTGCGCAATCTTATCGTGCCTATATCAAGTGTCACACAGCACAGCATGCGATTTTAAAAACATTCCGGAATAATATCAAGAAAGAAGGCAGATATCCGTTGTGTGTCAAACAAATCTGTAAATATGCCGACAATGGAACCCGAGTACCCGTCAGTTAAAAGGCTCCCAACTATGACATTTTCCATTTTATCGTTATGGGACCATATGACAATTCGACCTTTCGAACGACCACACACGGGAACCTGCTCCGGAATGTTTGTTTCGGAATCAAAGCACCAAATAGTTCTAAAACCATGAGATTTAGTCTTCTACTAATGCAAATTCAAGAATTTTGATACCATCAAACATAAATTCTTCAGAAATCCAAACAATTCCAATCGTATCATCATCGTGGTTGCTGTCTTGATGTTCGCAACTAGATGTTCTTCTTTGCTTCATACCATTTCGGGCCTAGCCTGATGGCACTGGTTGTTGATTTTGAGGTACTTGTTGCAGCTATTGCAGTCCTTCTTCTTCTTCTTATTATTATTTGAACAGCAGCCACAAATTGGACAACAATTTGTGGTTCAGGTTATGGTATTGGAGACTGATTGTTGTCTGTGGTATGCCGTGTGTTCACAAAGCTGATACGTATTAATCTGCATTTGATATGTGCATTGCCGCTAGAAGCATAACTGTCCCATGTTCATGGGACAGTTATGCTTCTAGAGGCAGTGCATGGCTATACCACGTTGGGTTAAAGCACCTGCATGTTCACCTTAAGAAATTACTGCTTCACAGTTATGTGATGCCAGATCATGTACCTTGATTTAAACATTATAAACACACAACCAAACCACTTATTTTAAGTTGTTATGCAAAATGAATCAGATCACCTGAGACAATTAGTTGAACGTTATCAGCACTGAATGCCTGACATGATCGAACTGAATAAATGCCATGGTTCCAAAACCCTAAGTTCCATTTTCATCTACAGCAAATATTCCACATCACGAAGGCTTGGTCTTACGCAAAAACACTGGAAGCCAATAGTTATAGTGTTTGGCCGAAGTATCACTCATCTCGATAAAAAAGTGTGCTCTAGATGAGATCGCCAATTTTAAACCGCGAGTTTCGAATCGTAATCCCGAGAAACACTTGGTTTTATGTGTTCGCATTCTAATTGACCCAGAATTAATCTGGTTCACGTTCTCGTATGTTCCGAATCGAATTGGCTTATTGCACTAAAATGTAAAAACAAAAAAAAAAAAAATCAAACTCACCCGGCCGGATTGGAGATGCTACTGTCGGCATCCTCGAGCCACTTCTGCAGTAGCGGTTTCAGCTTGCACATGTTCTTGAAGCTCAAATTCAGCGCTTCGAATCGGGAGATCGTCGTTTGGGAGAAATCATTGCCGTACAGTTTACCCATCGCCAGACCCACGTCACCCTGGGTAAAGCCGAGCTTTATCCGCCGCTGTTTGAAAGTTTTGGCAAATTGCTCCAACTCTTCCAGATCGGTCGTTTCCTCGGGCGACGGTTCTAGGGCACGAGGGGCGGCCGCATGGTGCTTCTGCATCTGTGGGGTGTGCGTTCCGGAGCTGGGAGTGGAGGGTGTTAGGATGCCACCGACGTTCATCTGATTGATGTTCGGTGGGGTCGTTTGGCTAGATCCGAGCAGGTTGGTGTGGGAGGTTGCATGGTGATGATGTAGACCAGGACTGCCGGCTGGGCTGTGCAGCGGAGACGTTCCGGAGAGATTGGCTGGGGTAGGAGTGGAGCTGGTTTTAAGCTGATGTTGCTTCTGCTGAAGGGCCTGCAGTTGGGCCACTGCTTGTTGGACCTGTTGGAAGAGAAACGGAAAATGGATTATTAGGATTTACCGAGCAGAGTAAATAGATCTAAAGAACTAGTTTTTGGAGGGGTCGAACCTGCAGCGATCGTGCTCCATCGTGCGGTAGTTTAAGGTTAGTGGTAGCACTGGTTGTGATAACGGGAGGATGCGTGTTGTTAGTATTAGCAGTCGTGACACAAGAACTGTTAGTAATGGACTGAGGTGGAGTGGGATAGCTAGGGTTCAGCTACAATCAAAACAAGACGAGAAGAGAGAAAGAAAGAGATTGTGATTGATAGTGTCATTCCTTTCGGATAGATGACTCGTTTAATTACCTGATTCTGCATGAGAAACTGTGCTGCTGCTTGAGCCGTGGCTTGGGCGGTTGCGTTACCATTTCCACCGGGAGTTCCCTGAGCTTGCAGGAGCATGTAATTTTGCAGTTGTTGCTGGAACGAAGCTTGCTGAGCTTGAAGAGCCTGCTGAAGGACGTTCAATTCCTGACTGGACAGACCACCGAGCGTTCCAAGTCCCAGCTGATTCTGCAGGAACAGAGAACCCAGCGGAAGCTGGTTCTGAAGAGCTGCCAGAGCGACTCCGATATTATTGTTGCTTGGGGCATTGCCTGGCGTTTGAAGGGGTGGTGAAGGTGTACGTCGGGAGGCGTCTGTGATCTGTTAATTATAAAAAAGTATGTTAGTAGAGTTTCTTGATTTAAATTTGATTATTTCTCACCAGGTTGAGAGGAGTAACTCGTTCCGGCCGCTCCATCGGTATTGGACTGATGGCTTGTTCACGATCACTTCCATCATCACGATCACTGTACACATCACCTGAAAGGAGAAATAAAATAAAATGTCTTATTAGGGATGAACATTAATCGGAAGGGTGCCGATGGCCACGTGCTGTGAATATGTTGTCAATGACCTAGTTAAGAAAATGTTTCTCTCACCATTCAATAGAGGAGAAAACGAAGAAGCTTCGGCATGACTTTCTTCCACAATCGAGAAGTCAACACATTGAAGAGGAAATCCTTTCTTTCTCAAAACTCGAAGGGCGCCCGGTTCAACCCCTTTCGTTTACCGTATGAGGTAGAAATGATTTAAAAGTAACGACTGCAAAAAACAACAATAGGAACAAAAATGGAAGGGAAGCTGCCGGTTTTAAAATCAAAACATGCATTTAACCAATCAGTCGCGGATTTTTCCTATCCGTCATAGTGTGTGCCAAGGGCGGAAGGGAACCAATTTGCCGACATATCGCAGCAGGCGCAGCGAATTCATTCCGAACTGTTTCTAGGCAGAGGGGATGCGTTTTAACCACTCAGTCTGTTGTAACTATGTACGCGGTGCGCGCGGACTGTCGTTGTACAGATGCAGAAGGGTTGCTGCGATCGTGAGTAAGAACCCCTTCTGAAGGTATGCCGGGAAGAAAATAAATGCAGGGGGAAGTTTAACAAATGGAATCACTGTTGATGATGACGTTTTAGGTTGGATAATGTACATGCCTAAGTTCCAGCTGGTTGAGATGTTATTGCGTTGGAAATGGCGAGAGACGAGAAGGCGAATTTCTGGCGGCATTTTGTTATGTTTCGTTTTGAGTTTCGACCTAGGGCAATGTTCAATGTTTGCTTTCACTGTTGCGGAATCAAGTTCAAGGGCTTGACAATGACTACCAGTTATTTTAGAATGTTTAATTCTATGAATGTTTATGTCCATAAATGTTAAAATTAGAGGAAAATAATAACTGAACAATTTATGTTGTGACAGGATCGGTTGTGCAACTGTCAACTCAGATTGAAGATAGAAAGCAAAAAATAATTTTTCCATTATTTTTTGGAAGTCAAATGAAATGTGATTTTTTCAATAAATAATTAAAAATAAACTGTTGATTTCACAAGCACAATAACCTAAAACGAGGATCACATTTACAGTGTTGTTTGTTATAATTACTGTCGTTCGAATAGTGTTTAAAAAAAAGGTGCATTAAAAAACTGTGAAGAATTTTTGTATTCAATGAAACTAAGAGCTTTTTGGCTAGAAGTTAGCGAAAATTTCTTTCCAACAATCACATCCACTTCATTCTCCGAGCAGAACGTTTGTAAGGTAATCATAGTAGCCACTACCAGTATGTAGCAGTTGGAATTTTGTTAGCATAAGTCTTGCGCGGCCAAATTTCATGAACCATCTCAAATGAATTTTTAGCTGAAATAAAAAAGTTAAAGATAAAATTTGTCGTAAAATGGAACAGGAAGCTCTGATTTGTTTATTGCTGGTCATCACGGTTTCACGTTAATTAGGACCATTTTCTTATTTTATGCAAAGGTCTGATCCCAATCGATCGAAGAAAAACCTTTCGATGATTTCACCCCATTTTCTCTGTGAAACATATTGAAAAGATCAGAAGGTGTCGTCTGGACTTCACATGCCTTAGTGATAGTTTAAATACGTATAGCGTTAGTAGTGTTTACGAGAGTAGTAAGGCGTCGAAGGCAAGTGCTCAAAAAAGATTTAGCTAGATTTTAAGAGCGGGTGCCTTCAGCGAACTGTATCCCTAGCTCTGTGACCAAAGCCGTGTAGTCATTCTCTCATACTCCGAGGGAAATGGAAAAACGGGATATCTCTCCCTGTCCATCAAAAAAAGAACTTGGAACTTTGAATCGTGTCTGTGAGTTTATCGGCTCTTTTCCGGTATATGAATCGCACTATGGAGAAAGATTTTCAGGGAATTCGAACTGAAAAATGGAAAATGTATTCCATATAACTTATTTTGACAAATTTTTAATACCGAATTTAAGCGACGGACACCTGCAAAACCTGTGACTCTTTGGATGAGTCTTTGAAAGATTCCCAAATATTGGCGGATGGAAAGTCTAACTTAAAAAACAACAAATAAAAAAACGAGTTTTTAGAATGGGTAGAAATTGAAAAAACCTCTGAGCACAGCTCTATTGACATTCGATCTACAGAAGGCATTGCCAACGACAAATATACCAATAGGAGACGCTTTTTACAAGTTCCATCTTTGGATATACAATCTCTGCATTGTAAACGATCTTAAATAGAATTATGTGTAATATTATATATGTCATTGCCGTGTCCATGTCGCAAAAAGTGGCAAAACCGACTCCTGCACTATATTAGCGATGAATCGAAGCACGAGATAATATGTGGGGCCGATCACGTGGATAGAAATACCTTGACTCTCCCTCCGTTGATAAACGTGAACAATCTCAGTAAGCCCTACCCTCGCCTACCCACGATGTCTACGAGGACTTTTCTAATTTTTTGTAGATGCTGGATGTGATCCCAGACATATACTACTTTATTTTAGAATGAAAATCGTTTAAACCTTCCCTCCCCTAGGTTGAGGGGTTTGACGGTATTGCAAACATCATCAAGCATATTGCATGCATAAGTGCTACAGAACCTCTGACAGACAATTGCTTTAAGATGATGTGGCACATCGACGGGACCGAGAGGGCTTATGGGTCTTTTCTATGTTATATGTCTTTTCATACTCTGCGCCAACCCATACTAACGCTCAACGACTAGCCTCTGCGCGCTGACGTGGCCGGTTGGCGGGTCGACGTGGATTGACTTTTGCTGTGGGCTGTGTTTGATGGCATTATTCCACAGCTTAATGGTAGTATTGGTGGAGGAGCTCGCAGTGGAGGTCACTGTGTGTCCATTTATCGGTCGACTTCGTCATCGTGCGCAGGCTGATTAAACTAATTTAATAATTAAATTAATTTGATAAATACATCAGTAGAAATATATTAGTTATCGGTAGTTTTTGGTACTAGTTTACAATTGTTATATGCTAGTCGTATGTCTATCTGTGTATATGTTCGTCTGAATATTTGTGATCGTTGGGTCAGGGAATGGATGCAGAACTGGCTTATATGATATAATAGTGGGTAATCCTTCCGGTGTTCTATTTGTGCACTCAATTCTATTCATTCGAGAAGGTTGGATTGGATGTATTAAGGAACAATTAATTTACCGACGCACATGAATCGTCCATTCTCGGTCAGCATAGCATGATGAAAGTCTAACAGAATGCAATTGTCGCTAATGGTAAATAAACAACATTTGAACGAGTTAAAGTTGTTCGATTTTATGTTACATGTGTTTTTCTATTCTACTTCATTAGTCTGTTCTTTTATACATTTATTAGTTTGCTTTTCCATTACTCATGTATACCAAAATACTATCGGTTCAATTTATGCACTTCTAATTTATGCATCTTTTTTTCTTTACTCTGCGTGTTATGATTCCTTTTATTAGTATACTCTATACTATACTCTATCTATACTCTATCTATACTAATATAGGTCCAACCGCACAAACGCTCGTGGTTCTCGCGATAACACAAACCTGGTCACAAACGCGACCATGCAAATGCAATCCTCTACACATACGCCCGCTATTTTGCCAACATTAAAACACCCCGGTAGTTAAGAAAACGTAGCACCTATGAACTTACAAACGCGGTCTCAAACATTAATCCACCACTCGCGCGATCTTGAAAGGTCACGTCGGGAAGTCAAACCCCGGTCCTAGCAGCCTAGACTAATGCCTCCAGGTGAACCAAAAATGACGCTCATACTCACTACACAACACGTTCCATGGCGACATGACATGGAACTCTAGTGATATGGGAAAACTGACTCTCTTCTACCATCTTTACCATACACTAAAAATTAAGCATCAGATTCACGGGCCGCGCGCGATCGTTCAAAAATACACGCCACATGATTATAAAATCGAAATTATACACGCAAAGTCACATGCACGTGACAAACACGTTAACATACAAATACTTGATCCCTTCGCGACCATCCACGGCACCTACACCCGCGATCTCGCAAACATGATAACATCCCGGTGATAACGTCTCAGTGCTTATAAATTTTCAAACGCGGTCTCAAGCGTGAACCTAAAAACTCTCGCGCTTGCACGATCATGAATTTGTCACTTCCGGATGTTTCTATCTCTGATATCAGCAGACTAGGTCCATGCCTTCAATTGAACCAAAAAAGATAGCTCTCATATCCACTCTAGTGATATGGGGTAACTTACTCCCTGTCAGAATGTGAATTGTTCGAAAACTAACTATCAGAATGAAGGTCCGCGTGACGATCCAAGAACGCACGCGTATATAGGAATGGCCACACAGTTACAAAATCCAGTTTTGTACACGCGAAGTCACATGCACGCGAGCCTACGTCACAAACACGTTAACATACGAACGTTTAAGCCCTTCGCGATTAACATCGCACACCTACGCCCGCGATCACGCAAACTTGATAACACCCCGGTAATAAGATGAACGTTTTAGCACTTACGAAGTTTCAAATGCGAAACTACAAACGTCCGTCGCGATCACGTCCGGAAACCATTACCCTCTGTCCTAATAAATTAGGTCCACACATTCAGTAGGACCAATCAAAAAATAAAGCTTATATCCACTAGACAACACGTTCCATGGCGACATGTCCGTGAACTCTAGTGATATGGACGGTCTCACTTTCTTATAGCGTCTGAGCCATACACCAAAAATAAAGTATTAAATTCACGGTCCGCGCGCGATTATCCAAGAACACACGCGAATATGCGAAAGGCGTATGGTTATAAAATAGAATTTATACACGCGAAGTTACACGTTAGGTACACGTTAGCATACGCGACATACAAACGCACACGCGATCGAACACGTTAACATACAAATGCTCGATCCCTTCGCGATGATACACGCGATCGCGAGTCCCTACGCCCGCAAATCAGAATAGAATCGCCCGCACATACCTGATCCGTACAATGAATATTGTACTGTCTCGTCTGCAAATTGTAGTATGTGATTCTGACGGGGAGCCCCTCCCGAGAACCTAGGACAATACTCGCAAAAAAAAACAATTTTTTAAACATTAACCACAGAATGTTTTAGTTTTTTTGAACCCTTTCATGCCCAACTTTTTTCTAGTGCTACATGCGGTGAAAACGGTGGGTTCAAGAAACGCGAAAAGCCTTTTTTCATACAGATAGGTGCTTCCCTCGCAGTGCTACAAGCTACTCAATTTTTACTTTCCAATGCTCAATACAATTCTCCTAGAATATTTACAATAGTCCAATTGCGTGGAAAACGTAGCCAAAGACAGTCTAAATTGATAAGTTTTATCAATATTTAATAATATTGCAACATAGCGAAAATATATGAAAAATTCATTTTTCGTCGTCAACGGAAACTGTCCCTGGCAACACATCTCCATCGGAATCCAATCAGACTAATTGTAATAGCTTCAGTTCTAGAGCTCATCCTTGCAACTGTTAGTACTCAAACGAAAGGCAATGAACATATTTATTAGCCTTACTTGTTTTTGTGAGCACATCTTGCCTCAATAAAAAGTTATAGCTGTTTAAAAAGGTTGTTGTCCACAAACAACAGGGGCATAAATGGGTTAAAGGACACTTTTTTGCATTCATCTTGCAAAATTAAAAGTTGCAAAATTGCAAGTAACCTATGAATTCTTGAATTGGGTCATGTAACAAGTTATAAATGTTAATGGGAATTGACGAAGATGGGATCAAATGCTTCTGGGCTCAAAATTGTGTGATGTCAGCTGCCACAGCTGTTTTCGTTATACAGAAATACGATTTAATCAATTCCCTGGCAACCCTATACCAACATAGGGAGTTTCACAGCGACCATATATGGATCGTTATAGCTATAAAGCCCTAAACAAAGAATTATGTTCGGCGCTATGCACAAAATTCAAGCATTCCACAGGACGTTTTGCATCTTGCAGGATGACTAACTACCATATCATTCAGAAAATCGGCACTTAGTAACCAAATACAGCTTTTAATGATTCGATCCAAAATTATTGTTTTGATTTTAATGGCAGTAATGCTGGCTGTACAAAGATGCCATCCTTGACAGGGGGCTGGATTTAACCCCTTGCGATGTAGTGGGAGTATACGTCCTATCTACTACTCCTAGGTTTTAATTGGAATTCTAGTTAGCGTTGACGAATTCTTTCTTCTAATCAACTCTTAGGGATGTAAGGTGTACAACTAGCACAAAAAAAATTGAATTTGTTATGGGAAAATGTACTTTTGCATATAAAATATTGAAAATAATCCATAAAGGATTGTAAAACGATCCATAAAGAAGTTGTCCATGTTCCATAAAACAAAACTGAAAATTCATTAAACAATGTGAATGATCCATAAAAAGGGGTGATTTGATCCATAGATTATGTAAAATTGAACCATAAAATGGTCGCAAAAGAGCACTAAAATAGTAATAAAAGAGCATTGCACTAAATAATAGATTTTTGTAGTATTTTTTGTGATCAGTTTCCATGAAATTTTTTTTATCAAAATATGCAAAAATGAAGTTTATTATTATGTTGGTTTACAAAAAAATTCTGAGAGACAGGGATAACTTCTCAACTAGCATAAAAATAGATTATGTGGTTTTTGACGTCGCTGATTAAGATTCTGATAACAAAATTTAAAAAATTCAAAATGGCGGACAAATATAAAAAACATGAAATTTAGTCAAGCACAGTCACTATATTGGATCCGCCATTTTCAATTTAACATTTTCGACGTCAGAATCAGAATCAGTGACTTCAAATGTTCGTTTGTAAGACATTTTAGGCTAATATAAAAACATGAAATTTAGCCAAGCACAGTCACCATATTGGATCAACCATTTTGATTTTTACATTTTCGACGTCGAAATCAGAATCAGCGCCCTGAAAGTCTAAATGAAGCTAAAAATAACAGTATTAACCCTCCGGAAGTCGCGGAAATGGCTCTCAAAACAAGCAGCCGCAGCTGCTCTAAGACAATTTCGCTAGATTTTCAGACCAGCGTGCACTCAGTGCATTTGAAGCAATGAAAAGGATCCCTGGAGTTAGGTTTCATTCCAACTCTTTCTCTCTCTCTCTCTCTCTCTCTCTCTCCAGCAGGCATAACACCTCCTCATCGTTGGTACCAACAGATTAAAAACAACCAAATGATACATTTCACAGCGTATTTCTACAACTAACTCTAACACCCTAATTTTGCTTCAGTAGAACTAACATAGGGACAAAAACTAACTTGACAAGGAATTAACAAACAATCGCTTGGTGAAGATATGGCAAAGATGAGAGGTAAAGACGTGGGAACATCGGTTGAATAAACGACACTGGCGAATGACTCATTGTGACCATAATTGGTTCAGGCAATAGGAAGACGAAATAATCGAAGACTACGACGACGGATATCGAACTTCAATAACTGTAGAAGATCAGGGCAGTCGATTCGTGATTGAAGTAGATCGGCGATAAAAGTTGCTTTGGAAACATCCCGATGAACGGATAGGAGATCTAAATCGACGAGTAGGCCGGGACCGCTTAGACCGCTTCGATGTATTGAATATCCTTTTTTATAATACCCAAATCAAACGCTGCATACTCAAGCGTAGAACGAACTAAAGCACAATATAGTGCCTTTAAACAGTGTACATCAACGAATTATCTTGTAACACGAACAATAAATCCGAAGAGTTCGGAAACTTCGGAAATGGTGTATCCTATGTATTCTTTGAAATTCAGTTTTGAATCTAGCAAGTTCTGCACGGATGATTCACGTTGAAGAGCAGTTTGAGAAATATTATAGTCGAACATGATCATTGAATGTTTGCGGCCGAAAGGGATGACTGAGCATTTAGAAGCATTAAGTTGCATCCTGTCGACATGACGTCAATTCATAAAACTATTCAACTGAAACTGTAAAGAATTCAACATCGGTGGATGTTTTAATGAGGGGGAATAGTTTAAAGTCGTCGGCACACGATAGCTTCATACATTTTGCCGAGAAATTTAAGTCGTTGAGGTAGAGCAAGAATATGAAAGGTCCAAGATGACTACCCTGCGGAATCCCAGAGCTGGCAGCAAATGGAGAAGCCGTGCAGTCTCCAATTTTTACAACAATTTCTCGTCCAGATAGATAGCAGTGAAACCAACTCAAACTAGAGTCACCGAATCCAAGCATGTCTAGTTTAGAAACTGTTATCTGGTGGTTGATCTTGTCGACAGCTGCTGGAAAGTTAGTGTATCCTACCTAGGCTTCAGAAGTGGGGAATATATATTTCGACATAGACATGCAATTTCAAGACCTTCAAAACTCATATTACACATTCGTTTTAATAACTCGTGTCTCAGTAAAATTTTGCGTTGATTAATAGATCCAACGCGTTCTATGCTCGTCAAAACCACTATTCAACGTTTTAAGATATCTAATGTATCTAAAAAATAGGTTGCCCTCCCCGGGTACTGAAATGGTGAATTTCAACGCAAACGATCTGAACAGAAAAGTGTTTCTTTAGTCCAGTAAAAGCAGCATAAATTTTCGGTCTGGGCTTATTTTACGTTTTGGAGTAAATGTTTTGAGAATGCTTAGCTGTTATTGAGTATAATTTGAACAATCTAAATGAAAACCATTTTAAACCAATCCCTTATTTACTTGCTCATGAAAGTGGTTCTTGCTTCAGAAACACATATAATGGCTATATGTTCGAGAGTGCATTTAGAGCAGACCATCCTCGGAAGATTTAACTTTTACTAGATTGTGTAGATCCAATGAATGTACTTGGATTTGAGTCCCCATGATTTGCCAAAAGTCCGTTTGCATTAGCCGAAAACCATACCAGCTCTCTTGATTCTGAAATCGATGTGAGCAGACCAAAAAGAGATACGGTTTTCCACATAAAATCAAAAGGTGTGTTACTGCAAATATCGAATACCATTATATGATCATCCTCGGCGAAACCATACGTCGGAAACCCAACCTCATTAAGTTTCCACAACAAGTCATTGGTGACAAGTTTCCACAAAAGAGGTGACATCACATCATCTTGAGAGCATCCGCAGACACTCCTTATCTCTACTAGTCTCAACGATGAGCACTAATGTCGGTTGCTAAGCATTGCGTGTATTCAGTTCGTAATATATATAAGTACTCCGTGATCTCGTGCTGCTTCCAAAAGGGATTCGAAAGACACGTTAGCACCTTCAATGTCAAGAAAAACTCCTGAGCTTGATTGATTCTGCGTAAAAGATTTTTCTATATTATAGGCAACGTCTTTAAGAAGGTGGTAGTAGACTTCTCAGCTGATATGCATGTTGCATTGCATGCAGCGGGTGTTGGACCAAGCTAACAACCCGAATGTAGTGGTCAATTAAACGTCCCACTGATTTGAGAATCAGACTGCTCAGTCTAAAGCTCTTTGTCTCATCATGTCCTCTTTGAAGTAGAACCGTAATGATTCCACCTTTTCCTGGGAAACTTATACGGAGCAAAACTTTCAATCGTCCATTTGATCGATCCGGTTGCCACAATTCTACGAGCAAATGCCCAAGAATCCGAACCTTAGACTTAGAGGCAGTCGTCAGGGATAGCTCATCATCTTCGTCAAACGAGTATTCTAATGGAGTCTTTCGATTTAGAAAATAACTTATTGAATTTACTAGTCTCGTTGAGACATTTGTGCAGAGGCTTTTCCAACCACTACGCCCAAAGGATCGCTAGGGCTTTTCTGTAAGCTTTGAAGGCCGACTTAAATGCCTCCAACCCGTCGTCTACGTCTACATAACTTTTTGAGTCTAGAGTATGTTCGGCATTTCACCAGTACGAGCCAGTCGGCCAACTAATGCAGAATACTGTTGGAGCAGAGAGTTACATCTAACACGTTTTTACTGCCAGGTCGTGCAAATGTGCGATTTTTTTGCTGATTTGTGCTGCTTCACTTTTCCTTCAATTCCTCTCAAATTGATATCTAGCTATCCCAAATTATGTGATGGGTATTTCCATCGCTACCGATTGTGAGTGTTTAACTGTTTTAAAGCAATACTTCTATACTCAAATTAGGTTAGGTATATTTCCAGATCCCTCACATTCTACGGTAATCGCTTATCATCGCCTCGCGTTGAAAATGCATGCCAATCAGTTCTCAGAAATGAGCTCATTATTTTCAATCAAAAAACGATGATTATCAGCTAAAACGTTCCGAAAACCTTTCTTTTCTCACGCGTTCTGATATATTCATCGTGCGACATCAGCGTATTCCTCCACCTGCCCTGTTCCTATTCAATTAAACCCACTTTAAATATTCACCTGCGCACGTAACCCTACCGACTATTGGACCCCACTTTATCGCATTAAATACCCAGACGTAAAGTGTGTCAATTTATTGCGATTCAAACGATAAACAACATTATCGTTCGCCGATCTGAACGAGATAGCATAATCACCGTTTAAGAGTTAATTTACTACATGTCACACCTTTTCTGTGCCTCCTATGTGTCCCCGTGTGAAACCGCAAGGTAATTTTTTATTCCGTACAAAACCCAACCTTTCAAAAAACGACATCATCAAAAGGTATAGGGAGCCTATGGTGATGCGATCCCGCTTTGATTAAATATGCATTTATTCCGGGTGAAAGGGGTTCGGGCTGTTTTTCTCTCAATACTTTATTTGAATAGACGCAATACTTTCGGCACCCTTTCGCCCCTGTTTAAATATTTAAATCAACCCCTTTTTTCCCCCTTGTATAAAGAACCCTATAACACGTGTAGTCAAAAGAGATGTAAAGTGGCAGGGCCAACTTGATTACCGATGGCGGCGACTGCCGGTGAACCTCGGCAAGCTCATTATTGGTGTAATCTTCGTCGGCGACTACTCTGATGATGATGAGAGTGGGCTTTTTTATGTTTTCATTGCAATCTGTTTTTCTCGCGCTCGCGCGCTTCTCCTGAAAATCGAAGACGTAAATTTACTTCGCCTGACTGGATGGATGGCGGTACCAAATTTGTATCTGCCCGCTGCACAACCGGTGCCAACCGGTGGGTGCGAGACGAGCCCACCGCAGAAGGGAGGGGTAGCGAGGGAAAAGTATGCTGTTCGGCGACACGAGAGAATAAGAGAAACAACCGAAAGCTGCATAAATTAAGGGAGTTTTTTTTCCACGATTCTCATCAGCCGGCGAGGTTCGATGCGCGATTTGAATTTGATGCTTTTTCGTTTTCTTCTTCTGTCAGACGTTCTGCCGGTTTGCAGCAGCCAATCACGATTGCCGCCGATGACGACGACGTCGTCAACGGCGCGAGTGTGTATTGTGCGAGCGAGATTTATGTTTTCCATGTTATAAATTTAAAACGTGGCGTGGCTTCGCTGAAATGATACTCCGGTTCGGTTTGGTCGACTGTTTCACCGCCTGCACACCCCTCGCTGCAGCAGCAGCAGCAGGCGTTGGATTTGGATTGGATGCTGCGCGCTACCATTTTGATTCGGTGGCGCTCTGCCAGTCGCGGCCACCGTCGCCGCAGGGTTGCTGCGATGCACGGTTCGTAATTTAATAGCAATAAAAGTGTTTAATTGAAATTGAAATCACGATTTGTGAATAAAATAAAGTTTTTGCTGGCAGACTGGCGCAAATTAGCGAAGTCGTGGAAATCTTCCCGCTTCGCGTCATGCTGCAAGGAAACGCGTCCCGCAGGGAGGCAAGAATTATAATGAGGTAAGTTTTATGTGCTCGCAGAGAGCTGGCCGTGATTGGAGTTCCGTTCCAGCTAAAGGTTCAACAAATTATACCGCAACCAGATAGGTTTCCAGGAAACGATAAAAACATTTGCTTACCGGAGGGGGGGACCGGGAACACAGAAGCTGAACGGGATTCTAACCTTGGAAGTCGTACGGAAATCGAGGATCACGAGGGATGATAGATTTGAATTATAGCAAAAAAAAATGCTTGGGGGTATTCTCTACTCGAAGGTTGATGTAGCTATCTTTGGTTTGCGCGAGGTCATGATGTGAAAAAATAGTGTTTAATTATTTCACTGCCTAGCCCGGGGGAAACGATACTATGGAGGTCCTATTTTCTAAGTCCATGTAAACAAACTCTCTAATCTGTCAAAAAAGTGAGGTTAAACGTTTTCATGCAATACTCCATACTGTTTGTGTAGTGGGTAGGTAACAAAGCGATAGCTGCAATTGAGTGATTGCTTTACTGATAACTAAAGCGTGGGGATTTTTAGATTCTTCTCTGTGTAAGATGAGAAGGTAGTCTAATTGCACTATCCTTTTTTCCACTACGTTTATTTTGCATTAGTTTAACGGGGCCAATTTTCTATTTTTTTCTTAAATTTTTTAAAATTGGGGATTTACAATTTTACACTATAGGGACATATTTAAAGATCATGGATGAAGGTTTGTGTTTTTTTACATGAAAGAATATTGAATTGAATTAATATAAGCGCTTATCAGTAAAGGGAAAAGTGGACTATGATGGAAACGAAGAACAATAAATTGGTAGCTTGTCAAGACGAACAACTTTTTGGAACTTTTTGGAGAAGTTATGTTAAAAAAAGTTTTTAAGGGCCTACCAAATAACGGTCTATAATTTCTGTCGCGCCATAAAACGAGATTTTTGGTCTTCAGTATAGATTTTTGCAAAAATATTTCTAAAGACTTCAACTTCTACACGCTTGAGATTTTGTGCGGTTCTAAAATCGATGAAATATTGTTTATACATCTTCAAAATTTGTAATGGTTTTTGTTTGAATGTTCTAAGCTAAACTTCTCGTGTATTGTCCACCTGCTTCTTTTATTGATAGGCTGAACAAACCGTGTTTTGTTCTTGAACATATTCCTAGCTTTCAGTGTTATTTTGATATATTACAACCCAAAATATTTTCGACAAAATGTTATAATTGTTGTATTGACGAATGTAATTTGGATCGATTTGGATGATTTTGATTTGTCGTTATTGAGAATTAAAATCACATTGGTTCTAAAAAATGATCCGTCATAACATTACCAAAAAAGTATGGCAAATAATTTTTGGGCAACGAAAATTCTGATTACCTTCCTCTTACTGCACTGTCTGACCGTGGGTCCAGATGCTTCTCATTCGACTAGCGAACGATGAATGACGCACTTAACACAAAAATGCATGCGAGACTTTTATAACTTCCCACTATTCCATTAGGTCTCTTAGGTGCACTATATTGATGGCTCTGCTTGAAATTGACTATCAAATTTTGGATTTTCCTGCGCCACTTTCGAAACTTTTTGCGTTATTCATAGAAGTCATATATACTTTGAATTTTGATAGAAATGTTAAACATTTTTCCAAATGATTAGTGTAAATATACTACCATGAGAGCTGCTAACGCTCAAACACTTTCCCTCCAATTTCTGGCCTCTATATTGAAAGATAAGTCGTCGTTGCGATAAAAGAATATGGAAAACTTGGATTAGATTCTCCAAAAGTCAGGATTAATGAATGTAGTCTTTTTAATAAATACATGATTCTTGTCAACTCAATTGACTACAGTTGCTTTAATTGCGCAGGAATCCATACACTTAAAACACATATTCAACTTTAACCAATTTTCGCCGGCTAGAGATTTAGAGATTGTGAATACCTGTAACTCAAGTTGTTGTGCTCAGATCTTGACGACATTTGAGATTTTTGTTTTTAGAAATGTACATATCGCAGTGCAAACCAAGCCTCGGAATGAAACATCATTTGCAGGTGCGGGTCATTTGGATAACATTTGCCTAAAAAAGAATGCCAATCGCTGTACTCCGCGGCAAATCCGTCTTCAAAATGGTTACAAATATTATTGAGCAAGTAAACAACCCATCCGAAACATCGAGAAACAAACAGTGGCCAGAATCCAGGTCCGTAAGCTGCTCGACTAGGTGCTGATGAAACTCGATGGATGTGTTTTGATTGACGACCTGTGCAATAAACGATTTCAAATAAATTCTGGGGCTCAAATTTTTCGCGGATAGCTTGGCGAAAAAATTATGATTTGGCAAGGGATCTGTTCCTGTGGCAAGAAAATCAGTATTTTTTTTGCGATGAATAATACTATGAATTCGGAAGTGAAGGAATCTCCGCAATTAAGTGCCATGATGGTCCGTTGCGTTTCGAAAAGATTTAGCCAGTTACGTCCAATAGCGAAGTATTGGACGATGAGGAAGCAGAAGCTGAAGATGAAGGGCACAGTCTTCAGCGAGATCCGTCGAATGAAGATTTGGTGCAATCAGCAGGCCAAGACCGTTACTGAAGAAGGTGTGCACCGGATGAAGAGCGACATCTACAGAAAAATGCATGGATTCCTTCGAAATAAGGTTGAATGACTTGTTTCAGCAGTTTTCGCAAAAAGAAAAATATTACCTTTGTTTCATCCTTATAAAATTATTCGATTGAAAGAATAGTTAAGAAAATACATTCATTTGAAAATGTCAAATTTCTAAGGACTCGAGCCATTATTGTTGATTGCTGGGTTTAAAATTTTCCTTTTCCTGAAAAAGGCAGAGAAGGATGTGCGATAACTGCTTGTCGTTACCATGAAACTCGAGGTCTTCTGGCCGCAGCTGCAGATGCGCTGTCAGATCAGCAACTTGCTGGCAAATGTTTTCCCCAAAAATAATTTTTCTGGCAACATAAACCTTAGTAGTTTTTGCGTTATTAATTTATCGCATGTTTTAGGCAAAAAAAACACGGTGCGATAACATCATCGGAATGTCCACACATCACGAACTAGGACACTCGATGGGCCACCTCGAACCCACAGCGGGTTCTTCGACAGGGGGTAGACCTTCAGATCCCCACTCTGGAGCGGATCGGCAACACGCCGAGTTGGTAGGATGAAGTTGATGTTGCATGACCCGTACTGGTTGACCATTGGGCCAAGATGAATGGTCACTGGCTGGTAAAAGTGAAAATAGTCTTTTGGTGCGACTGCAAGGCGATGATGAATTAGTTTGGACCTGCGAAGGTATCGCCAGTTCGTTGCTTGCGTTGGAGTTGGAACTAAAGCAAAGGATATCTACGAGAAAGAACGACGTAGTGGAACCGTGTTTATTCCCTATGTGACAGTTGGTTCCGTGGGGACTGTGATCAGTATTCACTAGAAGATCAATGGACTGTGAAATAAGACCCAGTTGTGTCGGGTACATAAGGTCACCGTACCTCTACTTTTGAGGTCGATACTCACTCAAGAGGAAATAGCAAAAGCCGAGACAACAATCTCTCGCTGGGTGTCGTATAAATATTGTGTTCATTATGGTAATGTGCCGAACGGTTCAATATTTTTGTATCAACAAACACATGTTTATACATATTTCTAAACAATTCTGGTGGTTTGGAACACATTAGGGTTGGTCGATAAAATTATTTCGTCATGTAAACCACACCCATAATTGATTCGTTTCTTATCAGGCGTCTGCGCTTCGATTTTTATCAAGTTAGGTTGGCTTGATCATATCAAAAGACGCCTTTTTAGCACCGAATCAAATATGGGTGTGGCTTAAGCGAGTGTTTATATTTACCGCTATTGCGAATCTTCCGCCGAATCTAACAATTCGATCAAATCGATTAATAACAAAATTCACAACGGCTATTATGTAAGTTGAAAAATTCATCTTCGCACGTTTTTAATGAACGAGCATCCCAATTTAATAAATTTAAATGATTATTTAAAGTCAATATTAAACATTAATTTCATTACAATTTTGTTAGCAAAAGCAAAAAAAGCAAAAAAAGCAATTGAAATGCTTCAAACATGGAGGTAGAATTTAACATAGCAATCATCAGCTGTAGCATAGATTCTTGCAAGAAATTCAATTTTTCTTCCGTTGTGCTACCTAGATCCATTGGACTAAAGGAAGCGTTAGGTGCAAACGAGATTGGAGGCGTGCTAGCCGTTATTTTGGCTGTGTTACCTGCCACTTAAGCATAAGATGACACACCATTATAGGATGGTTTGATGGAGATAGAAGATCTTTGTATAGGTAGAGAAGCTAATCTATTTTGAAGCGGATTAGCACGTTTAAGCTTGTTTTCCTGAAGTATACCTGAATTTTTTTTATTTGTTGTTTTTGTTGCTTTTTTTTCGTATAGGACAAGGCCAAAAAATCGATTTATGGTTTTCGCTAAAATTAGCGCATTTGAAACTTTTTGTGGTTTTTTTTTCACCGGACAAGCATCTTTTATATGCGATTTATCACCACAGATCATACATTTGGAATCCAAAAGACAATTTTTTGTGCCGTGCCCAAAACCTTGACATCTACGATACTGGGCCAGTTTTTGAATTCTGCCATCACGTCGTCTATAATGTTCCCACTTTACTCGGACGTGGAACATAAAACGTGCATTTTCTAATACTTTTAAATTATTAACCTCATTATGGTTAAAATGAATTAAATAAAGCTCCTGGATAATTTCAGAACGTACTGGCGTGTTAGTGCCGGTAGCCTTTCTCTTCATAAGAAAAACTTGTGAAGGAGAAAAACCAAGTAAATTTTTCAATTCGTTTGATATTTCATCCGAACTTTGACCATGAGGTAGCCCTTTCAAGACAGCTTTGAATGGTTTATCTGCCTTAAAATCATATGAATAAAATTTATATAATTTCTCCGTAAGATACTGGAGCAGTCGTTTGTGGTCAATCAAGTCCTCCGTTGTAACTCGACAGTCTCCTCTTCGGCCAATCTGAAAAGAGACTTTCACGTCCGGAAGGAACGTCTAACGCTCAGTTCGAAAGGCTTTGATGTCGAAGAACCTAACTGCTATCGGCGGCGGAGGTGATTGGTTTTTATTCTCGTTGGCATTATGTACAATGCGAGGAAATGTACAAATTTCGTCAGCTTCACATTCGGATAAAACATCGAATGAGTTGCTGCAATCAATTGAATTTTGAGAGGAGAAGTTACTATCTTTCGTTTATTTTTAATTTTTGATACACGGCCTTTCTGGGAGGACCCAGACATGTTGGAAGTATTAAAATTTCTATAGGCTGAATTATTCTTGAAAAATGTTTAGTCTTGAAAAAGACTGAATAGAAAATATAGGTAGTCTCGAGAAAGATTGATTGTCGAAAAAATATAGGTAGCCTTGAGAAAGACTGTTTCTGTTGAAAAACTCCAGGTAAATTAGGAGCTATCAAGATTTGTAATCGGTTCGAACGAAGGTTCAAGCTGGTATGTTCTGTAAAGGGTTGATTGTTTGTTGGTAGTTCGATAGTCACCAAAATTGTTTCGAGCTGGTATACTGGGAAACGATCTAAACCGAGCAGTTCTTTGCTATTGACGTTTGTCAGGGACGACAAAAAACACGGATTTTTATTTTTTCCCAACTACCGTTCATAGTCTGCAAATGGGGCGGTGCTAACGACGCAATAATATGCTCGCTCGCCTGTCAAATCGTAAAAAAGGAGAATTTTTTTTGGTTTTTGACGTAGGTGCCAAAATCTTATTTAAGACTTTTTTGGTGGTATCCAACAGGGGGCACCGGTGGTTGAGTGGCAAGCACGACTGCAACTCATTCCAGTTGGTCTGGGTTTAATCCCAGCCGAGGTCGTTGTGATTTTTCTGAGGTGAAAAATTCTGTGGTCACGTCTTCCTTCGGAAGGGAAGTAAAAGCCGTTGGAGCCCGGTCCATGAGTTGATGGATCGATATCTAGTCCAGATAGTGGAGTCACCCTTCTGGCGTCGGTAATGAAGAAGTAGAATCCAACTTCTATACTTACTAACAAATATCCTCCTCCTGTGATACTTGCGGAGTGCGCAGTAGCATATACGGCCTCCATCAAAAGCAAGTATCGGAATCCTTCCTTTTCCTTCCGCGATCTACGTTCGGGCCTGGCCGGCGCCGGTATTGCTCAATAAACACTTTAGGATTACTAGTAGTTGCACATTGAAAGATGTTTCGCAACTTCCAAGCCTAATTTGTCTACTGATTCCCTCTACAACTTCAGCTAGTCCAGATCGTTAACAGAGTAGCAGCCAGGGGTGGTCGCACAAGCTCAAGGTATCCAACAGGGCAAAAATAAATATGGTATTAACACTTGCGTCAAAAACCAAAAAAAAATGAATTTTTTGTTTAATTCGAACGGCGGGTTTGCTTTCGTCATACATCTGTTAATTGGGTTATGTACCAGAAATCGGCAGTCTTCATTAGCTCTGTTACCCATTGAAATCCGGTGGGATATGAGCCAAAATTAGACACTAGACGATAATAAAAACTCGGGCCTTGGTATCTAGCGGGGAAATTAAATTGATCAGATGCGCATGATGGCAGGTGTCGTAGTGTGTGATCTCACTTTAGAGGCAGTGTTCTTGTATGTTTCATTCTTCCTGGGACATCATCATAGCCCAGGGATAGATTAAGGGTTTGTACATTGGGCTGGAGTCCCAAGGGTTGCAGGTTCGAATCTTGCCTTTGGGATCAATTTTGTTCATATAACTGATTTCGTTTAACTCACCATTTCGATTTGTTTTCCCCGTTGGATATCACCAAACTTTTAAACTGTTAAAGTGGAAAAGAGTTTCCGAGAATGACTGCTTCCTGAAAATAATGTTTTTTGCGGTAATTGTACATTCTACAGAATTGTAAATTGTTATGCATATTTCCGGTCAGATAGTACAAAAATTTAGTCATGACGTTCAGGACAGTGGCGTTCAAAAACTAGAACTATTCCAGTCCTTGAATTAAAATGGGTCCACTATATTCAACCTTAAATGTCTTCGTGAACATGAGCATGATGACCGTACAGTTCGTAGTTACCGTTCCGTGATTGACCGAAACAAGCGAAATTGCACAGAAAATCAACAAATGGGGCCTGGGAGTAGCTATCCGTTCTCAATGTTCACGTTTCGAGAGCTCTATACTTTGAAATAGCACCGGACACGTCTTTACGGTTGTTATGGATTAACAAAAACTTCTTCACGTTTGCAACGAGAAACGGTTTTTGTTAATAGAATGGGGTAAAGAGTTACACAAATCGGGATTCACCATGATAAGATTTATACTTATATTTATACTCTCAGAAATGTTATCATGTGTTTATTGCTCTGGGCAGCCGGCTGCCGAAAATTTGTGATAGATTTATTGTTTGTTGAATTAATTGGGAAATGCTCGGTTTGTAAAAAAAAGCAACTGCAGCTCTGGACAGCCGGCAGTCGAGAGTGTTGCTTACGTTAAATTGAACCAAACGATTTCATTGTTCCATGTTTCTTTATTTCGATCAAACACTATATTTCAACCTTAAAAGATTTTAATATCTTAACTTGTCAGGAAAAACCAAAGTTAGTCACAATAGAATCTTATAGAAACACTACTTTTGATATGTAGGGATTTGAGGTAGTAAACTAAAAGATTTTACTCGCTTTGGTTTCACTTAATCATGAATATCTATATGATTTGGTAGACTTGATTCAATAAATCTCCATAGAATCAAATTTAGATTTTTTTACGTTTTTACGTGTACCTCAGAATAACTCCCACGTCAAAGACTTTTTCGTGTACAAAACACTACCTGATTTACGATATACTCGAACTGGCCATAAATATTCCTCAAAAAAAAAATGGCAGCTCCGTCGACAATCGACGTTCACGCTAACGCGCCATCAGTTGCGCCCTCGCTAGAACCGATAGAGCCCCGAGCATAGCCAAACCACCAAGTGATGGGTATCCATTCCAAAGACAAGCCCCCAGTAGAACATAGATCACAGGATCTAGCAGGAGAGAACCGAAGCAAAACTCGAACCAATATCGCATCAGCCAAATCAGCGCCATTGTGTTGTCAATTATTAGTTACCCGGGAGCCCCGTCGTCGTCGTCTTCGTTTGCGCAGTAGGCTGCTGCGCGGTTGATTTTGGTGAATGGGCGCCATTAAAAAGCCGGAGGGGTAAAAATAAAACAATTTTTAACGAAGTTTAAAATGTTTAAAACATGGCTGCTGGTCTGGTCTGGCCAGCAATTGAAATTGAAATTACAAGCGAGCTTTTCGAAACAGTTATTTGGTTCAATTTTCAACAAAAGGCAGGCAGGGGTGGAAGGGTTGACATTAAAAAAGCGTGTTGATAAATTATGGGCTCACGCTTTGCTGGATTATCGCTCCTCCGCCGCCGCCGCCACCGAGTTTCGATGGTTTCGTAATTGATCGCGTTCGGATTAACGGCCTGCGCCTTGCTTCCACTGTGTGTGTGTAGTGTATTCAATTTGTATCATCAAGTAGGCGAAAGGATGTTTCAAATTCGAGAAAAAGTGCACGCGCATATAAACGCACGATGATTGATATGGCCCGTATTATACAGTCGCATATATCGGTGTCGGTCGGTTTGGTAGGCGCAACAGCAGCAGGCCATGCCACTTTCTCTAGTTGCACAATCCAAATTAATAGAGGTCATGACGTGTTTTAAAATTGATATTTATGACGTTTATTGATCAGTGATAGTAGCAATTTTCTGTATTGTTGCCAGGGACTTTTCTCCAAAATTTGTTCCGTCCAATAGGGGATGAAAGGGTTTTTTTTTGTTCATGTGCGGAAAGGGGTTGAATGCAGATGGTCTTTTTTCCGGGCTGCATTTGTGCGAATAGCAAATTATACGAAATTTGTTATACAGAGATGATTGATTTTCTCTCTCTCTTCATCGTTCGGTTACTAGGTTTGCAGCCAATCCGAACACGCACGCATATCATGTGGCAATATGTTGTAACGGTTCAATATGCATGAACCGAGCAGAAAACATGCGAAAGGCAGCGAGGGAGGAGGAGGGAGAGCGAGTAAAAAGAAGGGTTACCATATTTGCTGCATGTTGCTCACTGCTTTTATCTCCATCGCCATACATCATCTTTTGTGCCACAGTTAGTTTTTTTCCCTCGTCGTTTGTAAATGAATTTCCAATTCAAAATATAGCTAATTTTAAATCAAACACACAAATCTAACGGCCATCTTTTCCCTTTTCCGTGCGGTTGATTTCTGTTTTCGATTTTCCATTTTCTTGTTTGTGGCGACCTTTTTTCTTCTTGCATATTTACCCCCAGCCCGCTTGATCGGAAGCTAAAACTGTTGACAGCCTCGTTCGGTTTATTTTATCATCCAAGTAACCATATTGACAACTGCGCCGTGAAGCGGGAACTAACCAATTCCGGTTGAAAAAAATGAGTTTTTAACCAATGATATATTATAATCAGTATTGTTATTTTCCTTCGTTGAATTAAAATAATATTTTTTCAACCGAATCGATGTCAGTGAATATTACTCAATCTTCCGCTCGATTTCACATTCTGGCTTATCACACAAGCAGGCCATGCCTTGGCTTGCTTCGGTTGTATTGAGTGCGGTAAAATCCCCTTATCAGAGCCAGCTAGGTTGGTCAGTCATGGAGCTTGGTCGGTCACATATGCATATAGGGGGTGATGATGAATATTTGATGCCCGAGATATGAATTTTTATTGCCACGTTGATTTTTTGCCTCCTTGGCTGCAAAGTCAGCAGAAAACTGGAGCTCATTGATATTCATCGCTGGTTCGGGGGCAGTGATTTTGCACCAAACATCACTGGTCTTTTGCATATAAATTTTGAATAATACTTTCCACCGGTCAAGCTATAGCTGGATCACTGACTGTGTTCAGTTCGTTATCCTACAACAGTCCTCCAGTCCAGTTTGTAAAACTCCCCTACTCATGCACACGAAAGGATAAACTTCTGACCGAAAGTTCAGTCGAGCATTAAATTGTATTATGTGAATATTGGCGTACAACACACTGATCGGACCATCAGCAGTCGATCTCTGAGTGCTGCTAGGCAGGGCAGTGGATTTAAATTCGGACCAGACTCTCCTCCATCCCGCTTGGCTTGGCAATGGCAGCTCGTAAAAGGATTTTCACCATTGACCGAAAACGATATGCAAACAGAGAGTAAGCGAAGCAGGCCAGATGCTCACCGCCTGCTTTGGTCCACCCGGGAAGATAAGGTGCAGACATCTGATCTCCCATCCCACGCCGCAATGGGAGAGCATTCGAACAAGGGTTCTCCGTTCGATTCTGTTTTAGAATATCAAATGGCGATTGCAGTCGAGCGAACAGTGATACGAACAGGGGTTGGAATGGAGAAATCCCATTAATTTTTATTTAAAATTGACCACCATATGGGTTTTCCATTCCAGATCTGATCACCGAATCAGAAATGAACATGGTAATCTTCGGTTCTAGTGGTGAATTTTCCCGACATCTGGTTCACCCCGCCAGTTCATGCATGAGACGGGTCGTACGTGTGCGAAATTTGAATCCAAGCCTCCTTCGATCGTTCGTAGTTTTTTTTTTGAATTTGAACTTAATCAAAAATGTAAATTTTTTAAGGCATTCTCAACCAGCAGCTGTTTAAGGCGACACACGCGTTAAAGATTAGCTGCTTCTCCCGTCCTGGTAGATAGACAGGTGAAACGAATCTACACCGTTCGATTGTTCGACACGTGGCTGAGCTTTAGGGACCCTTGAACTAAATATGTGACTGTTATTCAGTTCGAAAGGATTACCTTTTCTTCTTTCTTTGTTTGTATTACTCAACCAACCCGTTGTCGCCTTTCAGAGCGTTTGACGCGGCGTAGTGTGTGTTTTTCTTTCGTCGCTTCTCAACAAGAACGGCAAAACACCTATAAAACTATTAGGTAAACGGAGAATAAGGGAAACTTATAGTCTTTTAAAAAGGCATCAATAAATTGTGAACGGGACCGGGCTCCTTCAACAAACCCAGGAAAGGATGTGTTTGGCCGCGAATTTACACGGATCATTTGCTGAAAGAGTCAATGGGGAGAGAGAGAGAGACATAAAAAGGTTAAAGAAAGAAACGAGTCAAGGTCTCGCTCCCCTCGGTTAGAACCCAAGGGACCCTAACGTTAGAATCGAAGTAGCTCGGTAAATAAATCAATGGAATGAAAGTGTTCGGTATTAAAGGGTGTTTGTCTCGATATAATAGAATTGAAGCATCTTTAAACCGTGTTGGCGCGTGCGCTAGGAAGTTAATAAACGATCTATCTTTTGAAGTTGGGTGTGAATGATGGGTAGACATTAGAAAAGAAGCAATATTAAGTTTCCATGTGGATGCGACTCAAAATCAACGCATTAGGCTTCATTGCGATGAAATTGATATTGAATGATGATGTTTATGACCTTGCAGAACTAGTACATCAAATCGCTTATCATGTTGCGATTTCCATCATAAAATTGTTTTTGAATGTTATTTTTGTATACCCTTTCGCCTTACAAAAAGAAATTGCACTCATAAAGCAAGATATAAATTTCAGAAAATTGGAGTATTTAAGCACTACAAATCTGCAAATACTCGACGCAGAAATTCAGACAACATTTGAGCGTACTGGAAGGGAAGAGCTGCTAGATGTGCCTCTCTGTTCCGACAATATTCTGCGTGAGTTGGTGAATTGATTCGCGTCTAACAAGCTCGAACCTTCATCAAATCATTTTAACTAGAAGATGCCCATTCCCAAACCTTTCAGAATGAACTTCTACAGAGGGCTTGGCGATTACCGGGGAAAGACCTTTCGATTTTGTTTTATTATTATATCATATCAACGCATAATTATGATAATTATGCTGAAAGTCTAGCTCACGTGGCGTTTCCGTTTGAATCATTCGTTGTTCGCATACCAAACGTGCAACATCATGACAATAACAAACGTGCAACATAAACGCTCTGAAAATTGCTTCCGCTTCCGCCAGACGTGTTAAGAAGCAGCTCTTTTATTGCCTATAGTAAAAAATTCTCCAAGCCTTTTTGCCGCCGGTAAAGCAGTTAGATGGTGAACTTGAAAGGTACTTGACATTGCAAAGAACTCGTTGGACAAAGTTGGATGTTTTAATATGGTTTGAAGGGTAGAATAGTATGTTCCGTCCAGTGCGATTACCATTCGAAATCTTTGCTCGCTGAAGCATGAAGTCCGCGAAAATGCCAACCCCGTGCTTCAGTACATCCACTAAAGTCAAACTCTAATCAGTGACTACTCCATTGCACTCAATTTTGTAAGCGGGAATGTAGACGTGGTAGTCATTATCAAACGGCTTTTCGCCAGTAACATCATTTGCTAGGTTTATATAGAATAGCACAATTCTAAACTTATCTGGGCGAACTTGGGAAAAATCCGTCACGGCTGAAAATTTCTGAACCATTTCTTTCGAATTCATTAGCGGATGAGTCTTAACTTCATATTCAACGCGGCGTATTCCTGACAATGCTGTTACACGGGAAAAAATCGTTTCATAAATTAATGAAAAAAATCACGATTGCGTGAACTGAAGCCTAATTCTACACTAAGTAAGAGCATATTATAAAAAACCGGCTATTAATATACCACGCCAAGGTATAACTTTCAAAGCTTTGGTTTAAAAACCGTATTTAAAAAAATCAATCTTTCATGTAAGAAATTTTTTGAATTGGTCTAAGATGAAACTATCAAATTACACAAAAAGTTTTTTTGTGTGGCAAGCGATCTGTAGATGTGTCAAAATGTGCCAGTTTTTATTTATTAAATCTGGAACCGTCTACCGACAAATCTACCTTGAAGAATACCTCCAAAAATAATTTCTAAGCTCCCTTGAAGGTCTGAAACTAGCTTTGTACTACTTTTGCTGTAGTGGTAAACATTTCAACACTCCAGAACTACACTCTGTCAGAAAATGTAAGTCCATCGAAGCTAAAACTTCGCAAAAACGCACTCCTGGTCCTTCAAAATCATCCAATGTAGTACTCTGCGTCACTCTTTCTAGTTTGAACCGCTGATATGGTAGTCGGTCTTTGCTAGTATTGCTCTTCACCCATCCATTCTTCCTCTGGGCCGCCGATGGAACAAAAGGCCTTGTCGTTGTGTTTATTATATTCATTACGCTTAATAAATATGTGATGGAAACGTGTCTGATAGGGAGAGTGGAGATGCCAACTTGTTATCAACATTTCGCAGTGAATTTTTTCACATTTTATCCTATCCTGCGACACTTGTGGATGATGCAGAGAATTCCTCGGTCATATTAGTCACAAGGGTTGAACTAACATTCCTTCCCATCCGAAAATTGACCTGCATGGGCGTGGCCATCTACGTTATTGATCATACTATAATCTAGCGTTGATCAATTACGGGAAACTCACGGGTGGTCAACTAAGCTAAGCAAAGCTAAGCCTTAGCGCGATGTTATTTTTTTGGATACTATCGGATTTATCACTTGGAGTAACGTGACAATATTAACTGAATCATAAAAGTATGGCTGATTCGAGGTATATTGTTCTGTGAACTATATCACAAACTCTATATGGTATTTTAGTCTTCAGCGCAGTTTTTGTTTTCTGTCCAGACATCAAACTGAATCTTATCAAATGAACATCGATGTTTGAGGCCCTAATAGTTTTCTTATATCTGATCGTATCTGCTACTGGTCGCTAGGGCATTGCAAAAAAAATTTTTTTTGAATTCTCAAAGGCCCCCCTCTTATATTGTGACAAATGGCAAAGTAAGCTCAGATGCCGAATTTCACATCATTTGGATAATTCTAGACCCCCGCCCACTTCGCTTGAAATTTTTTGAAATTGGTAGTATGGGAAAATATGAAGGAAAAATACATTAAAGTAGCAATCAGAAAATTACAATTTATGCCTCTTTTGAAAGGAAATAGTCTTAGTATTTGAATGGAGGTATTCTTGTTTCTAGTAAAATACGGGAAAATGGGGTGCTGGGTCATTTGGGCCGCAAAATCCCATATTTTTAATGGTTTTTCTGCTCCGTGACGCAAATCATACATATTTTGTAGTTTTTCTAATGTGAAAAAATCTCAGAAATCAAACGGAACCCTTTTGACCTTAGTCCGAATACGAGAAGTTGGGGTTAAATGGCTTTTTGTCATTCATATTAAATGTTATCATTTTCTCATACATATATCTCTATTATTCTTCAATCAATTTTCATAAAATGTAACTTGTTGAACGTGTAAAATTCTGAGGAATAAAACAAAAATAAAAACGTTAGAGTTAAAATTCAGAAGCATCAAACTTTTTGCTATTTACTCTACAAATCTCATTTTTTTCGTTATTTGTCCTAATACCTCAACTTCCCCTATTTTTCCAGGAATGAAAGTTTTCTCATGTGATCCCTAAGCATATTTTACACTAAAAGTAGTAAATCAAATAAGAATTTCGTTGTTAAATGGAGTTAATATGTGCGATTTTATGATAAAATGTATGATTTGCATCACGGAGCAGAAAAATCATTAAAAATATGAGATTTTGGGGCCAAAATGACCCAGTACCCCACTTTCCCGTATTTTCCCAGAAACAAAAATATTTCCATTCAAATACTAAGATTATTTCCTTTCAAAAGAGGTATAAATTGTAATTTTCTGATTGCTACTTCAAAAGTTATAATAGCATTTAATGTATTTTTCCTCCATATTTTCCCATAACACCAATTTCAAAAAAATTCAAGCGAAGTGGGCGGGGGTCTAAAATTGTCCAAATGATGTGAAATTTGGCATCTGAGCTTACTTTGATATTTGTCGCAATATGAGAATTCAAAAAAAAATTTTTGCGATGCCCTACTGGTCGCTAACAGCTGGACATATATGGCTTTTCATGAAATAGTACATGGGATAAAAATGATTCCACGAACAATATTCCAAATTTTGTGAAATAGTTCACGTAGAAATTTTATGACCATGTTATATGAAATTGAAAATGATTAGGGGACGAATTTCGCGCCAACTCGAACAAATGTTGGCAGCACCCTCTCAGATTTTACTGAAACTTTCTGTACATGAAGACTTTGTCACAAAAAGCCACTTTGCATATTTTGTTTTTCCAAAAATGATATAGACTCTCTTTTGAAAAGCGCCAAACTTTTTTTACCAATTTTTTTTCCAAGTGGTTATGGTCTAAAAATCGATTTTTAAAATTTGGAACCTTTAGCGATCACTTCTGTTGAACTCGTTGGTTTTCAATATGAACGACCAACATTAATTATGTCTTTTGCGTTCCACGTTTTATAACTTTTAAACATGGTTATGAATCTCAATGCAATTGCCACCACTAAATACACAATTCTTCCTGATCAAAATGCAGTAGGTACTGTGCGACTTGCTGCGACAACCGGAGGTGCAGCCAGTAATTAAAAGTACGAGTTCAAATTTTAAACTGAAAATCTTATAATCCGTCTCCACTTAATCAAAGATTACTCAAAAAACGGGCAAATTCGGGCAAGATATGTATAATGTTCCAAATGGAGAATCCTTAGAGGAACAAAAATTGCCTTGAAATATAGTGGACATACGTGGACAAAATAGTATTTCAAAAATTTAGCATGAACGTGTGTTGAAACCGTCTGTTACAAAAACGTGAAAGTTATTGACATTTTCCATAAACAAACAATATAATATCTTTTAGCATCAATAGATATAAATAAAGTACATGCCGTCAGCATAACTTTCCATTATTCCAAATTCGAAACCGGCACTTTTATCAAAATCCAGCTATACTTGAATATTACTGATATTTCAAGCGCTCGATAAAAAATGTGAGCAAAACGCGACGGTTGAAAGTGTTTGGGTGTGCCAACATTTCAAATATGGGAATTTTGGAACGATTCACTTAAAATAGCATGCGGCAGCATCATTTGAAGGACAATATATGTACTAGAACCCAAAGTACTACATGCAATTTTCGACTTTTGGTCGGGTTTTAAGGGAAATAAATAATCAGAAAGGGTTACGAGGCTATATCTAGGCATTACAGAGGAATATTTTAAGAGCTTCGGTTTATTAAAAAGAAAGAAAATTAAATGTCTCAAGAGGCTGATAAAAACGGGTCTTCACTGTACTCCAAATTTTGTGAAATGGTTCACGTGACGATTTCATGACCATGTTACATGAAATTGAAAATGATTGGGGATATCTTCTAAATATCACAAGTATACAGGATAGATCGTAAATCATGCACTAGGAATCATGAACCAGTTCACGGATATTTCTTGATTTTGTGAACTTTTTCACTAGCACGATTGGTCTGTTGTGACTATCGTACTAGTGCATCATGAACCAGCTCACGAATACATAAATAATATAAGAAAATATTGTGAACTATTTCACGAGCATGAACTAATATATTAGAAATCATGAATTATTTCACGAGGATTGAATAGATTCATGAAAAAAATCCTAGTTTCGTGATGTTATTCACGAGAAAATATCCAGACTGTTTTGATTTTGTGAATTAATGTTCCTAAATGTATGAATAAAATCATGAGTAGATTTGTGAATAATGTTCATAAAGTACATAAAGCTCACGTACAGAAAATCGATTTGGTAATAACACGTCGGAAACGTAATAACACGAACTGGGAACAGCTTTTATGATGGTGGGGGATCGGATGGTGGCCGGTCAGCGACAGAATGTGCAACCATACCTCGGAAGCAGCGATGACGACAAGGACGAATTCTACGCGCAGCTGGAGCGTGAATACGATCGCTGCCCAAGACATGATGTCAAGATCGTCATCGGTGACCTTAATGCTCATGTTGGCCAGGAGGTGGAATACAGACCGGTAATTGGAAGGTTCAGCGCCCACTAGCAGACGAACGAGAACGGCCTAAGACTAATCGATTTCGCCACCTCCAAGAACATGGCCATAAGGAGCACCTTCTTCCAGCACCGCCTTCTGCACCGATACACCTGGAGATCACCGCAACAAACAGAGACGCAAATTGATCATGTTCTGATTGATGGACGGCACTTCTCGGACATTATCGACGTAAGGACTTATCGTGGCGCTAACATCGACTCGGACAAGTATCTGGTGATGGTTAAACTGCGTCCAAAGCTATCCGTAGTGAACAGTGTAAGATACCGGCGCCCGCCGCGGTATAACTGGGACCGACTGTGGAAAACCAACGTCGCGACAACGTACGTAACGAGAAGAATGCAGCACGCGCAGCGATGTTGCTTCAAGCCACTCGTCAGAACGTGGACGATGGAAGCGAAAACAGCAGACTCGTCTTTTTCAGGACAAAAAGCGCCGCCTGGAAGAGTCAGAGAGAGGAGATGAAGCTGCTGTATCGCGCTCAAGAAACACGGGCGTTCTTCAAGAAGCTGAATGACTCTCGGAACGGTTTTGTGCCGCGGGCCGAAATGTGTAGAGACAAGGAAGGTAGTCGAAAGGTGGAGGCAGTACTACAATGAACATCTGAATGGTGCGCAGGTGGACAATCGGGCGTTCGAGGAGGACGATTATGTCAGTGTCGCAGCCGATGGGGATGTACCGGCGCCCACTACGAATGAGGTTAACGAGGCTATTCAACAGCTCAAGAACAACAAGGCAGCTGGTAAGGATGGTCTAGGAGCGGAACTCTTCAACGTGGGCCCGGAGAAACTGACGGAATACATGCACCGAATAATCGAAAGAATCTGGGACAGAGCACAGTTACCGGAGGAGTGGAAGAAAGGGGTCATCACCCCGATATACAAGAAAGGCGACAAATTGGACTGTGAAAACTACAAAGCGATCACAGTGACAAATGCCGCTTACAAAGTGCTACCCCAGATTCTGTTCCGGTGCCTATCACCTCTGGTAAATGGATTTGTCGGGAGTTATCAGGCCGGTTGAATCAACGGCAGATCAACAAACGACCAAATCTTTACTATACAGAAAATCCTCCAAAAATGCCGTGAATACCAGGTCCCGACACATCACCTGTTCATAGACTTTAAAGCCGCCTATGACACGGTGGACCGTGTAGAGCTATGGAAAATGATGGACGAGAACGGCTTCCCTGGGAAGCGGAAAAGACTGATTAAGCCTACGATGGATGATGTAAGGTGTTGTGTCAAAATTTCGGGCGGCCTCTCGGGTCCGTTCGAAACACGCAGGGGACTAAGACAAGGCGTTGGGTTGTCCTGCCTGCTGTTCAATATAGCGCTGGAAGGTGTAATGCGAAGAGCGGCAGAAACAAGAAGACGGTAGCAGATCTGTATACCCGACTGAAGCGCAAAGCAGCACGAGTAGGACTGAAGATAAATGTGTCTAAGACGAAGTACATGCTGGCTGGCGGAACCGATAGCGATAGGGAACGCTTGGGCAGTAGTATTACGATCGACGGCGACGAGTTCGAGGTGGTTGACGAGTTCATCTATCTAGGGTCATTGGTGACTGCGGACAATACCAGCCGGGAGATCAGAAGGCGTATTATCTCTGGAAGTCGTGTTTACTATGGGCTCCACAAAACTTTGAGATCCAGGAAGCTCCACCACTGCACGAAATGCGCCATGTTCAACACACTGATTGAACCGGTGGTTCTCTACGGGCACGAGACGTGGACAATGCTCGAGGAGGTCGAAGTCTTTGAAAGAAGGGTGCTGAGAACGATCTTCGATGGTGTGCAGGAGGATGGCGTGTGGAGAAGGATGAACCACGAACTTGCGCGACCCTATGGTGAGCCAAGTATCCGGAAAGTAGCTCAAGCTGGAAGGGTACGGTGGGCGGGGCATGTTGTGAGGATGCCGGACAACAACCCAACCAAGTTGGTTTTCACCTCCAACCCGGAAGGTACAAGACGGAGAGGAGCGCAGCGTTCCCGGTGGCTTGACCAAGTGGAGCAGAACTTGGTGAGTATCGGGCACCTGAGAGGTTGGAGACAAGCAGCAACTGAGCGAGTGACGTGGCGGAATATTGTGGAACAGATTAAATCATGATAATATGATGTATAATTAGGAAATATAATATAAATATACACGTCGAAAACCGTGACTGAAGTTTACAAAACTAAAACAAATATTTCCACTAATAAAAGCGTTATGCGAGCGTTTCTGAAGGGAAATTGAACATACTTGAAGAGCACATGATTTTTGTCCATGGTCCTGTTTACGTAATGTAAAAACGTGATTGTTCCATTGTTTTCCGAACTTGAGAACATTTTATTGTAGTTGTAAGTAACCAAAACATTCTAAAAGGCGAATGACCAAAAGGTTAAGCCACAAATAAACAACAACTGTCTTTTTCGTTTTCAAAAATGGCCGCTTTTGAGGTTTTCTCAGTTGAACCTGAACCATGAAGCAAATAAACACCCTGTGTATAGATCAAACCCAAAGTTGTCAAATTGTAGCTCGATTTTGCCCCCTGTTCCACTGTGTATCGAATGACATTTCTTATAAAAACATGTCAGTAGCCTGTAGACGCTGTAGACCAATTTCTCTCCCACTGCTCTACTCCCATTCTAATCGCAGTAGGCAGAAGCATCGATTATCACGCTGCAACAATTGCGCGTGATTCGATAAAAAAACGGGGACTTTTTGAAATAGGAGAAAAAATGTCATTAAACCGGAAACAATCAATTCATAATCCTCACTACCGTAACGATTCAATCGGTTGCAACCGATAACGATCACGTACACATGTATGCAACGGAGCCGATAATCATCCTTGATCGAACCCCGGTCGGTCGGTCGGTCGTCGCTTCGTGTTAGGTCGTGTGTCGTCTGCTGCCGTTTTGGCGACATTCGGGGTAACCCGCGTGTCTGTGTAGCTCCGGCCAAAGCATATGCTCTGGTGCCCGTCCTTCATTTCACGCGGCCGCTCTGCCAAAACGACAGCCAATCCCGAATCTTGAAGGGGTTATTATTTCTTGGTGGCGTTTGTTGTGCGGCGAAACGAAAAAAAAATGGGCCGGAACTACAAACAGCCAATTGATTGTTGATTGGCAAAAAAATAACGGAGGCGACTTAATTTTTGGCACGTGACGTAGGAAAGGGGTTGCCCAGCAAGGGACAACAACAACGAAAAAAAGTGTTGAATATCAATTTGAATAGGTAATTTTCGGTAATAATTTATGTGTTGCGATCGGTTGTTAACTTACCATGGGATGGAGGCGGGGACGGCGACTTCGAGAGGCGGCTAATGTCTGCAATGATAAAGTGGAATGGTGCCGTTGTTAGTATAAATCGTATAAAAGCTGTGGCGGAGAAAATTGTTAGAGAAGAAAAAAACGAGAACACGACGCAGTTAGACGAAGACAAATTATGCTGACATATTGGAAAATCAGCTTTGCATATATAGAGAGAAAAGAAGGGAACGGCAAATGGATGCATCTGCGAATGCACCTTGTTTCCGTTTCTTTTGTGCATTCCCTTGCACTGCTATGCTGGTTGTTTTGAGAGCAGGAAAAAGAAGAATGCCAGCTTCTGCTGCTTTTGGTAAATGCTCATTTTACGCTTGGCCCGGACTAGAGAAAACCTGTACGCGTCGTGAAGAACGAAGCTGAGAGGAGGGCCTAGCAAAAAAAAAGATCGAACATAAAATCACATGCTTATTTGCATAGACAAAAGGAAATTCGACTACCGGAGAGGTTTCGTATTTAGAATACCTTGCCGGGAATCGACCATCTGCTTGACGAGAATGACCATTTTTATCAGTTCCCGTGAAAGTTTCTGCGCTGGCCGGGAATTTAATATTTTTTTCTATCAAATTTGCATGCGGGGTGGTTCTTCGGATCGGCACAGCCTAATGACCAAAGTTATAACCAGCAAGGTGAGGACAGAACCGTGCTGGGATTTCACCTTGGTTGCAGCAGTAAAATGTGCGTAAAAAGAGAACGGCAAATAAATTACACACCATTTAGAATAACAAAGATAAAAGCAGTAAATTGCATTTTTTCTCGTCCTTCCTAGTGCACCTCTCTCAGCTGGATATTTTTCACCAGGAAAAAAATGCTCCGCAAAACGAGATTAGCAATAACAAAAAAAAACTAGCTTTCTCATTCCAACCGATTCGGACAAATAAATATGCATACTCATTTCACCGAGGGAAGCGAGATTTGATTCCATTTTTCCGGAGAATGTCAAACTGCCTATAATTTATACATGACTGTGCACAAAACCAACATTCTCTCTCATGCTGGTCATCGTTTTTTTATGTCCCCATGACACAAAAAAAAGTCACCCGAACTGCCAAACGATAATATTTGCTTCCTCTACTTACCTCAACGATTTATTACCACTCATTTAGCATAAAACTGCTCACAATTGAAAACAATTAATTAAGCTAATGTGGACGACTGATCGATGCAAATGACTTCTGGTCTGCAGGTTCTGCCTGAAAACCGAACCGTAAAGCAAAACGACAGAAGGTCAAATGTTTGTCGCCCTCCGGGATCGTCACGCATGTCCCCTAGCAGCAGCAGCCTACTGTGTGTCAGTGGTTCCTATTTCTGCAGTCTCGCTACCGCTAATATTCACATAAAATGTGATCGATTTGCATAAAAATATTTGGACTTGTTTCCCCTTCTTGTTCCGGATCACATGGCTCAATAGCAGGCACCAGCAGCGGTTTCGTTGCCCGCACCGGTACTGACCCCTGCGACGGTGGGTGACCGGGGATATAATTTACGAACTGTCGTCCTGACAGGGGACGATGCGTACGGGTATAAATTTTAAAACCCTCTGGGAACAATAATCATGAAGAGCGACGGACGGACGGAGATCCATAAGTAACTCGTAAAATATAGATGCGAAATGGTCAAGAGATGCCAAAAAGGATACTGTCGCACCGTACGAGCGAACGCAGTCTCATACTCGCAGGGACACACCGGAATGCTGTAAATAATAGGTATAATGTCCTCTTAATAATGTCCCGACCAGCGACATCCATCTGCTTGTGGCTCGTGACCTTTCTGAGCGGGGGCAGATGGTCATTCTCAGCTCTCGGCGTTTGTTGGTGGTGCTGACCGGATGCCGCAGAATCCTTTTTACTCTTCTCTGCTTGAACCATGTTCAAGCACATTTTCGAAGATCTTTTCTTCATTTGGATATAAAAGGTTCCATTTTTATTACACCTCCCCCGTGAAATACACTCTGTCACTGCATTAAGCTGGGATGGTCGTTCGTGTCGGGGGCGGGCGGGTAGCGAGGGGAAAATGAAAATATATCGACATGTGCAGAAGGACCAGTCCTGCTCTAGATATGGAACGGTACGCGGCTAAATCCACCCCATATCTCGCCGAAGGATAGTCATTTAATTTTCTTTTACACCCCGAACCCTGTCAGGTCTGAAAGGAGACACAATTTACTTCGCCTGCTTGGACGTCGACGTTGTCGTCGATGGAATTAGAAGAGGTTCTCGATGCAGATTTGCAGAGGGGTCGGTCATCTAGCAGGCGGCGCGTGCTGCACTGACAGGCAGGCGGTGACGGAGGTTGGAAAATTTTAATCAGTTTTGTTCCAGCTGGAATAGTGCAAAATGTCCATGCGCGTGTGTGTGACAAACCGGGCTGACACTGAACGAACTCGTTGACCGTGACGAATTACGGGTCTGATTGATGGTCAACCAGGATGGGTTGGGGTCAGTTTGTGGTCTCTGTTTAGTTTTGTGATGCGGGGTCTGCAGAGACCCGTTGAGAAAAGAGATAGGAATTTCATAAGTTGTGTTTCTGAAGAAACTATCCAATCGGATATAACTGAATATGAGACATACTATTTGTTTATATTCTCCTCCGTTGTTAAATTCGTAGAAATAGTTTATTTCTACAAACATAGTAAAGAAAGGGATTTCTCCAAAATGAACCCTTAACCCTTAACCTTAACCCTTAGTACATACATACTTTTTGCGTTAAAATACAACAGATTTAGATAAATAAGCCTAACAAGACAATGCTTATAAACTTGTTAGATACCTTGAAAATTTATTACTGATTTATTGAAAAGTTTCATAATTACATCACAATCACAGAAAGAGAAAGTAAACAAGAGAGGCTCTCATTAGTACGTACGTCCTAGCAAAAGTTTCGTTCTGATTTTTCAACGTAGTTCTTAATTCGAGAGAACTTTCACAGTAGGCGGGAAAAATTTGGTAGCATTGTTTTGTTCCTCGCCAATCTTACCGTATGACACGTTTGCTGTGACTTAAATGATTCTTTTTCAATTGGATAAATAAACTTTAAACAAAGACCTTACTTCAGCTAAACTACCGTGTAGCTCTTGCAAAGCTCAAACGACTCGGTTTTCAACATTCTTTTTTGAGTTTGTCACGTTCTTATATAATTGGCCGTCAAATGTGCATTAAAAACTGTAGATAGCTTTTTTTAGCTATCCGGAGTTCCACAGGGCAGCACCCTGGGACAAAAAATCTTTCTGTTATACATGAACGATGTCTACTATTCTCTCAAATGTCTTAAACTTCCCAATGCCGACAACATCAAGCTACTCACCATCATAAAATGTCTTGACATTTTATGATGGTTAGTGCAACACCTCTTCAATGCAATCTAAAATTTTTTCTTCAACTGGTGTAGCAATAATCAAATGTTTTGTAATGAATGTAAGTGCTCCGTTATTTCCTTAACTCGTAAGCATTCATCGATTTTAAATTAGGGACTTTGTGGAAACAAGATTCGGAGAGACACCTTTGTTAAGGATTCGTACAACAAAAGATTTCCGAAATATGCACTGTTTATGATATCGCTATTGCTGTCTAGTTCGCTATGCATCGGTGGTCTGGGCAGCCGTCTCGAGGCCGTTCCTACGATTTGCTTTGCGCCATCTTCCCTGGAATGATGATGCTCAGTTGTCGTCAAGGTTTTGTTTGGTTCCTAACTTTGAACTTGGACAGCTTCAACAGTAAAACTTCAATATTCATCGTTTACGATCCCATGCTTTCTTCCGCTTTCCTGCTGCTATAACCAATTATGGTCATAGCGAACCCATAGTCAGTATGAGCCATATGATCAGAATCACTCATTACAATTGCAGACGAGACGGGAAATGCCACCCACTAGAACACTGCTTAAGGCTTATTGCAGCGGGCCATGATTCTGATTGTAATATTGAGTATACGATTCAGATGTGAGGCCGTGGATATTTCATGATCGTGAGGGAACGGGCGTTTATATGTTCACCCTTGAGACCGTGTGACTAAAGTTTTGAGTGTTGGAAACTAAAAACCCTAGCAAAAGTAAATAACATCGGCAGCAAGGCTGGCGTCACACTTTTGGCCCGAGTGGATAGTAAGATAAGCATACGGTGGGGTCTATTTCTAGAGATTCGTCGCATTTTTACAATACATATACTTGCATCACAATCACTTAAAATTACTCGCGGTGCGTTTGTACAATTAAAAATTGGCGCGTGCACTGAATTTGCTCATAGGAGGGGTTTCGATTTATTATCTTTCTCATAAAATAAAGGTATATAAACCGCTGGAGAATTCTTCCGAAATCTGAAGGGCCAAGTCTTGTATATTAATTGACTCTGCTCGACAGTTGATGGCTCGTAGTAGTGTCAAATTTTTACAGCCATACTTTGTAGGAATACTAATGACCGCCGGATTAACGTTCTGTCACTAAGTTAGTGTCGGATTTTGATGAGACGAAGTCGAAACGCAAATCCCATAACTAATTCAGTAGAAGTCACCACCAGCATGGAGCTCACTTTCACCAGCAATTTTGATGCGGCATCTCTCCCAATTATATGGGAGAGATGCCGCACGACAACATTTTCCTTTGAAATTAAAATTTAAAAAAAATGGAATTTTAATGTGGTACTGCAAAACTTTCGGCACTCTGTGATGCAACTGGACGCATACAAATGTTAATAAAATTGTCGTGAGTTAATAATTAGGATTATTTAAAATCTCCAGTGTTGTAATTCTTCGAAAGACAATCTCACAATATCATATTGCCGTATAAAGGTGACCCTATATACGAATTATAGAAAGTGCGGCATCTCACCCGACGCGGCATCTCTTCCGAAATTACCCCATGTTAAAAAATAGGCGATCGAAAAAATAATAATAAACAAATTAAAATTACATAAATCGAGAAAATGAATGACAACATGTGAAAATGAAAGTGAAGAATAGAATGAAACAAATATTAAAAATATGTAAAAACGAATTGAAAAAGAAGAAAACTCAAATAATAGAAGAAAAGCAAGTTGATAAAATTTAAAATAAGGCAATAATAAAAAGAAAAATGAAGGAAAATAATGAAAATGGACGCAAATATAAAATGAGAAATTAGGAAAAAAAATAATGACGAAAGTAGAATAACCGAACAAACGGAAAAAGCAAGAAAAATAAAAATTGATTCTCATCAATCGAGAGCAGCCTGTTGCTTTAGACTTTGGCATAACAGTCTGGCTTCTCATCTCGTAGGACACCAGAAGTAAAAAAAACGCTCAGCTTGTGAACAGCTCACAAACAAAAAATACTACCTGCGTCACACCGCTATAGCGTGTACGTGTAAACTATAGAACAGCAAAGTCCCGTTGCCCCCAACTATGAGTAAAAAGAGTGAACCACAAAATAAATTTTGGCCCATTATGGGAGAACACAATCGCGATTGACTTTTCGCAGACTCGTCTTAGACATACAGTGTGCGAGGCGAAACAGTTGATTAAGGTGAAAATGGAAATTCTGTTTAAAGAAATGTGACACATACAACTGCATCATACGAGACAAGTAGTACTAATAATGCTCAACTCCTTAGCCAAGGCGGAAAGTTTCGTAACGAAAAACAACTTGCTCTACGACGACGAATATGAAAACGTCAAAACGAAGATCCCCGTGCATAATAACCTTGATCTGGCGGAAATTCGCCTACACTGTTTTGCAATAGCACGGATTATATTAAAAAATTCATGTTGCCGTATAGATAACTGGAATCCGTCACAAACGACACTTGGAGAAACTTTTTCCTTGCGGTTGAACCAGCATATCTTACTTGACTTTCGAGGGCAGATCATCTCAAGGTGTTAACTACGTACAAGGAGCCCTATTCACATACTCTGGGAAGACGCCCATGTGCCAGTTCTGTAACCAGACGGCACACTACGTGCGCCAAAACAACCAAAGAAAATATATCTACCACAAACCATCAAACAACCTTCGACATCTGCTGATACAATATAGACAGCCAGCAAAAAAAAACAAATGCCGGACAACTAATATTCCACGGTATCCCCAAGTCAATAGCTAACAAACCTAGGGTATAAATTAATAAGAAAGAATACGGCCATACCAAAATCACTCTAAAACACAAGAAACACCAAACATCTAACAGCAAAAATGACTCTGGCGACGATGATATGGACGTAAACACGAGCCAGAGAGAAGGCAAAGCCAGCAAGAAAATTAATAAGAGAAGCCGTACAGCCAGACTAGACAGCACCAATATTTTATGATTTTTTAATTAATTTTTATGATTTGAATACTATATTATTTCCAAAAAAGGCAAATGACCCTTTGGGGTTAAAATCTCAATAAATAAATACAAAAAACGTTGACATAAATTGTTCGAACTGTTTGGATTCAGTATCTACCTGACCTAGCATCAATTTGGTATGTAGGAGAAAATGTAGGTGATGCGAACAGGTGTAAAAATTTGATCAAAAAGTACTGGTATGGCAAGCGATATGCTTCTGCGGTTTGAAGTGCACCATTTTTACACTACAGGAAATATAGATGCGGAAATCTATCGTTCTGAGTATCTTCAGTAAAACTTGTTTTATATGAGAACCATAGTACCCGTCCAATATTTTGGCCGGATTTAGCGGCACAGATTTCGTTGATAATAACATCAATTCACCAAAAAAGCCTTCAGCTTCGGCTCACCGAACTTTACTGAGCGATTGTGAAAAAGACTGGGAATATCCAGAAGTTGTACTAATGCGTCTAAAAATGTGAAGAAACTCTTCAAATATATAAATTAACTACGACTATGACTGTTGGGCTCAGATTAAAACCTTTGCTTGGAATTCTAATCAGACAAACTTGATTTCATCTTGGGAGGTAAACTATTCTAATATGCGATTCCTCGTACAAAAACAGCGATTGATCGATGTATGCTGATTGATGATTAGCCCCAGTTTCCCCTACAGAAGATAAAACCCTGTTTTGATATCTTTCGATATCCGGTTAAATCGTAGAACTGTATCCAATGTGTCAGTTATAAACAGATCAAGTAGAGAACAACCAATTCAAAAATAATATGTTAGCTCATTGTTCACCTTAGTGTATGACATATTAGAAAATGTTTTCGGGTGTGTTTGCGTACATCTGTGTAAAATTCTCCAATTAAAAAATTGTGTTTATACTTTACTCCGCACTATTCGAAGTATTTTAGTAGGAGCTTCGAGCAATCTATATTCTATTCTATTCTAACCTTTACATAGCCAGTATTGAAAAGCATCCTGGAAAACACTGCAGTTATTCTGAAATGTTTTTCTTGTCAAGATTAGTATTTGAAGCAGATTTTCATGTCGCATTTAATTAACGAATTATTTTGAATCGTAAAGTAGGAAGAAACGAGGACAACCGTACCGACCGTTTCATTTTTAAGTGGATATAATAAATCGTTGGGAGTGACATTGCTAAGAAGCTTAATGTCACTCCTTTGGTCCTTTGGGATGGGACAGAGGTATTTACACCTTGCCCTGGCTAATAAGCCTAGGTTAAAGTGCCTTTACTCGCTCTGTAGGAGCTTCGAGCAATCTATAGATACCTAATGAAGGACGAACATTACCGTAGCTTTCATTCCTTTGTGCGAACTGAACTAGTATAAGAGAAGTTGATACTGTCTTTCCGGGATTTCCAGATTAGTGTTTTAGGTAAACTATTGGAGAGGGTTCATTACCAAATGCGTGTTTTGACATGTGTTGAGATCGGCAAAGAATTTAGGATATCTTATATAGAAATTATATGCGATGTTTTCAAGGAAACCACTAAGGGCTACTCCTATTTGTTTTATTCATCAATGATATTGATTCACTGAGCTAAATCAATAAATACCTTAACACTTCATAACAAGCATTCGTGCAAGTAAAAGCACTACAGGCTCACTGAACGATTTAGGGCAACAGCATCAATTTACCAAATGGAAAACACGGATAAAGCGCTGGTCCGACTTTGGATAATATACAATTTAGACAATTTACCACTTTATCTCCCCTTCAGGAACTTGTCCCTATCGTGTTTCAATTAACTCCCGATTTATCCGATAAAAGAGAGAAAAATTAAATTGAAATATACTTAAGCTTTAGACGAATTTTAATTAAAGTTTGGTGGAGTTTATGTTAAAATAATATCAATTGTCTTTCTCTACTTCGAAACAAATCTAAACGTGATTTTTAGTTGGTCAAGATCTAACAAAAAATTACCGCATAGTTTTTTTTCAAAACTTCTAATCTAGGTCAAACTGACATTTTGCTAAATTCTCGCCCAAATTCCGACATGTTGTACACTGTGAAGTAGTTTTTAAAAATTGGAGCTTGAAATTTTTTCACAGAGTTAAGAGAATTCTTCAAGGTAGTACACAAGACCTACTGTTCTTTTAGCTGTTCGCGAATGTCGATTAGATTTTTTAACAAGCATGATTTGAGGAGGGCGTAACTTAAAAAAATACCAAACCATTTTCTTGACAATTCACTCAAAATTTTAGTGCGATACAATGAACAAACTAGCGTTTTTCGTTTTGATTATTTTATTTTGCGATGGCGAGTTGAATAAAACTTAATATTTTGGAAATTCTAACGTAATTAATAATGTTTAACATTGCATGCAGATCACCTGCTTTTAATTTTACGACTAAGAATGTAGACTCAAATAGGCGAATTTTGGCTCTCACACAATATTTCAACTACGGATTCTAGATAGAAGTTTTTGAAAAGCTTACTTCCTCCAAACAATGAATTTGTTAATCGTGTGTTTGAAAAAAAAAAAAAATGACAGCGATATTGAAAATTGATAGCTTGTGCAAATTTCAATCCATTTTTCCGAAAAAAAGAGCCATTGTCTAAAAAGAGTATTAAAATAATGCAGCAGAGACGAATAGATTGTGGGAGTAAATCGTCACTAAGTTTTACCATCTGTGTCTAAACTGTGTGGAATGTTAAGAATAGTAATCTAAACAATTATCGGTTAAGTTTATTTTTTTAAATACCAAGAGAGCTAATTTTTTGCATCCGGATGTTAAAGAAAATACGCTTTATTTGGACATTTGAAAGTGAATGAATTGCCATCCGCAAACTGATATGTTTCACAGTTAATTGCTTCAAGAAGGACGCCACTAAACTCATAAGTTGTTGCTTAGTTGGCGTTAATACGCTTGTTTCTCGTATTGTGTTTAATTCAAGGAAAGGAATCAAACAAGAAATGTGAATCAACGAAGTTAAAACTACTATGAAATATTGAAAATAAATGTTCGCGTTAAATTTCTGACACTTTTCTTTCAGTGTAGTTCTTATAAAAGATTTCACGAACCTGTAAAACCGTTCATTAACATGAGAGCGACGAAAATTAAACATTATCAGCATATCGTGTTTAATTCACGATTTCTATAATGAAGCATATTGTAATAAAAATTGGAAAGATAACAAAACATTGAAAATATTTATGCGCTGCAATTTTTCTTAACTGTATCCGCATAATATAATTCGCAGTTAACATGTGGCAATCTGACCTTTATAGTTACGTGGCGTTGCTTGAGGATAAAGAGAAGAGAGAATGGGGGAAAGAAACTATGACAGATATTACACTAATTCTAGTTCCAGGATGTACTAAATAAACAATGAAAATTGAACGCAACTTGTTGATTAGTTTTAGATATTGTAGCAGCCATTTCAAATACTGTGCAAGGTCCAAATAAGACAACTGCCTCTTTCGACTCACCCATTCTTTGATTCCTAGAACTAAGTCTTTTTAGTTATTTTTTTACATCGAATAAGATAAGTTCGAAAATATTTGTAATTTTTTCCTGTTCGGTATTTTTTGTGGAAATCTGCTAATTTGACACTCCATCAGAATCCTGATTAGGGTATCAGTAGCATCCTGAGCTGGAGAATGTTGACGTTCTGAAAAGGGGCCCAATATTGAACAAAATTACGTCTAAATATTGAGTAGGACCCGCCACAACTCTGAGCAATGTTTTCATCACAATAATTGAATAGATTTGAAATACGTAAAACGATTCCATCAGAATCCTGAAGAGATCATGAACATCCGTAGTGTTTCTCATTTTGAGAAAGAAGCTTCAACAACTCCACCTGAACCCAGAGAGGAACTTAAGCAGAATCTTGAGTAGAATTCCACCAAAATCTTGAAAAGGATTTCACCAGGATCTCGAAAAGGATTACTTCAAATTCGTTTGCAATATAATGCTAGAAACTGAGAAGGATATGGATCCCGAAAACGATGCAATCCGAAGAATTCTATAAGAATTCTATGAGAATACTCAAAAATATTCTATCACGTTCCTCAGTAGGACTCCTGCAGAGCTCTCAATAGGATACCGTCAAAATACTAAGAAGAATTTCATTATAATCCTGAAAAAGATTCAACCACAATCCAACGAAGCATGCCATCAGAATCCTAAGAGTGTTCTAAAAACAAACTTTACAGTGATCGAACTCGGCTAAACAATATTTTATACGTTATACGCCATTACCGGACACAAAAGTTGTTCCAAATCCCAAAAATCTAGTAGGTTTGGCAGGATATATGCAGTTGTAACCGCTAATTCAACAGTTTTAGCTCTATCGGTATTATCTGTTGGAGTCCACCAACAGATAAACCCGCAAGTCGTATTTTTAAAATTTATCCAGAATTTGTCACAGGAAAAATATCTGGTCCGATATGGAGGGTTTTTCTCGAAACTCGCTTTCGTATTCGCCAACGAAAAATTCATTCAATAATCACAGTCTGCTAAACAGAACACGTGTGAGTATCAAGTTTACGGTCCTTCTTATAGATAGATTACATGACTCGGACGGTATTTCATCTTCTACCCAAACCATCACAATCACGCAGTGGATTGATGCGTACAGCCTTGATCACTCTCGCCTTTAAGAAGTTCGACCGAAAAGGTATGATCTGTCACCAGATTCCCTTTGCAGTAGTTGTAAGTTTTTCGTGTCTCTCACCTGGGTTCAATTCCCAACCCCGCATATAGGGTTAGAGATTTTTCTAAAGAGATTTCTCTAACCCGACAAAGAGGCGAACGACCCTAAGGTTAAAACCTCTATAATCAAAAATAAAAAAAAAAGAATTGAATTATTGTCCTGTGTAACTCAAAAGGCAGAATTGAATAAATATAGAAGCAAACTAGACAAAAACTAAACAAATTAAGTACATAAAATATAAAATAATATTGGTGCACTTAATGCGGTCATATGTGGTACTAAAACTGTCGAGCCAAAAAAGGTTCATCTTGTGAATTCGGGCGATTTTTAGGATAGCAAGGAGAAGAAGGAAATTGAGATTAACAAACAGAATAAAGCGCAATGCAGTGTGGGCGCCAATTTTACAGGCGCAAACAGAAGGAAACTCAACAATATAAGATAAAGAAGAAAAAACTGGAAGAATCAAAGAGTGATGCTTAAAATTAAGTTGGAAAGGATAATCAAGAAGAAAAAACAATGCAATTGGGGATTTGAACATTAAATCGTAAATACTTTCTGGTTTGTACAGTACAAAGAGATCAGGACGGAAAGACATCGAAGTCAGGAACAGGATGAAATAGTCAGAGCGGAATAGCAAATGTGATCGCCATATTTGTACATAAGGAGAAAATTAGGTAAAAACCAGTTCTCACCCTAGCCGGAATACTTGGTGAACATTTGCGCGTAAAAGGCGATTTGTGTTCCGAAGCATTTCAGCGCTTCTTTTCATTCGGGACATCACATGTTTCCTTCTGGGATCTAGCAGCAAGCTCTGGCGCTAAGTTATTCATACTCTAAGTTAGTGTCGGATCCTGATGAGTCGAAATCGAAATGCACTCAACTTATATTAAATGCGATCGGATCGAAACAAAAGAAATATTGAATTAACAGAACACGTGTGGCCTACACAAGCGAAAATTCTGCAATCAAATATACGGTCGCTGAGGCTCACAACGCACAAGGAAGAAATACACTACCTATAAATACATATGGGTAATTCCGCGCGAATTGGTCAACAAGGCACATGTAATCGAACTTCACGGATTTTAACCAATTTTGGAGGCATTTCATTTGTTAAAATCCTAATTTTTGTGTCAATTGAACCACCCCTCGGGCCATGGGAGCATCCCTCGTTTTGATAAATTACCAAAATCATTAATTTTTTTTAAGTTTCAGGTTTGATTGAATTAAATTACAGGAATTTGTTCAAGGAGTCCAGAAAAAATATTAGCTCTTAGCGACAGTGCTGCCAACTATGCGATTTTTCCAGTTAAAAATTAAAACAATATTTTTCTTGCGATGCATATATTTTAATTTTGAAAATTTTAATGCCGTTGTGTTCCTCCGCCAATAACCATTGTTCCGGTGAGGCCATTTTATCAAACACATCGAGCATACGATAGCCCAATGGTACTTTCCACAGGACTGATTTTGTGCGCGTCCGCAGGCTACGGTACTTTAGATATCTCCGAAAACGCATTTGTTTACAGGCCAGATCTAACACCGTTCGGACTGCCTCGTTCACTACCGGCTACTATGTACTTTGTCTTGTCGGAGTTCAGGAATCAGGAATCAGTAGCGTCTGGTTCAAATGGCCCGTTCCCCATGTTGATCGGAGATTTGTGCCAAGAATCGCCTTTTCATCATTCTTCTGATGGGAAAGATTAGGGAAGTGGTAAGGTTAGGGGTAAGGAAAGCAACGACACAGAACAATTAAAACAGAGCATTCTGCACCCCCGGAGTGATACTGACCGATCTGCAGGTGCTACAATAGCAGGAATAAAACTTTCAACCCCGGAGGCATTCAAATACGGCTAAAAACTATAGCTCTTTACCACACTGGGTTAGGAACAAAAGCATATCCTTAAATTTCAGCTCTCTGTACATAGGTTCATCTATGTATGGAGAACCAAAAATCCGAATACGCAATTGCATTAATACAGGGCAATTGCATATCAAATGATATGGTGTTCCGTAATCGGATTCACAAAGATCACATGAATAATACTCAGCGCGCTGAATAGTAGCCATGTGATAATTGAGTTTGCAATGTCCAGTCAGTGCCCTGACCAGAATACTGCAGTTGTGCTTGGAAAAATGCAACAAATTTCTTGACATTTTCGGACTCACAACCCGGCAGAAAAGTCTTTGTTTGAACGCAAGTTTGCAAGCTACGCCAATGGTTGGCATGTTCGAATGCAGCCCAAGAGCGAATCTTGTGCTTAATTCAACTTATCGACAGTGGTAGAACTGGTTCTGGACCAACGAAATCAGTCGCAGCGCCAGCTCTAGCCAATTCGTCCGCCCATTCATTTCCAGTAATACCGGAATGACCGGGTACCCATAGAAGGTAGATAGCATTTGAAATGCTAAGTTCTTCGATTTGAGTTCGACATGCGATTACTAATTTCGATCTCGAATCTGGCGAACTAAGTGCTTTCAGGGCAGCCTGACTGTCAGAGCAAAAATAGATTCTTTTACCGCAAATTCCCTTTTGAAGTGCGGATTGTACGCCACACAGAATCGCAAAGATTTCTGCTTGTAATACGGTAACAGTATCTACCAAGCGAATAAGATTGGCTTAATCTCATCTCATGACAATAGACACCAACACGGAAACGCCAAAAACGTGAACTTAATTCACTAGAGGCCAAACCATCAGCTTCACAGGGTGTTTTTGGAGGAATTGTTCGTATGAATATTCCCCGCAATCTAATAATAATTGAAATTAGGCATGGCTTACTATGATCGAGCTAAAAAAATTAACTTTTTATACTGACGAGGTAGAAAGTTGGTGTCTTCGACAAAGTTTTAGAAATGCTCATTGTGAAGAATTTTGTTGAAGAACTTGAGCTTGTAGGATTAAAGGTTATCGATTTATAAGGCGTTTTCTATGGCAACCCCCTTAAATCTAGTTTTTTAATATAACTTTTTTCATTGTGACTTCTCGTGTAAACTATGTTCAAGACAAATGTGTAGGTATCAAAGCTACATAATTTTTTCGAAGACTATGTAAAAAGACTCATTTGTTTCAAAGTTATTAAGGATTTTTACATTTTTTTACGCCAACTTCAACTACGTATAAGAAAGAAAGGTGCAAACCAAAATGCACGAACAGGTACTTTTTTAACTGTCTAAACTATACACAATAAAGCTAACAAGGTTTGGTGCGTGGCACTCTAAAACCCTATGAATAGGGTAAGCTTACTTTATCATATTTTTTTACTTTTTCCATTCAAAAATCAGATTTACTAGATTTAAGCGGGTTGCCATAGAAAACGCCTTATAAATCGATAACCTTTAATCCTACAAGCTCAAGTTCTTCAACAAAATTTTTCACAATGAACATTTCTAAAACTTTGTCGAAGACACCAACTTTCTACCTCGTCAGTATAAAAAGTTATTTTTTTAGCTTGATCATAGTAAGCCGTGCCTAATTTCAACTGTTATCAGATTGTGGGAAACATTCATACGAACAATTCCTCCAAAGACACCCTGTGAATGTATTCGATGGTTTGGCCTCTAGTGAATTAAGTTCACATTTTTGGCGTTTCCGACCACTGTGCAGCACCGGCTCGGTCCTCCAACAAAGAACCGTCAGTATAACAAACTACGCATTCTTCAAGTTGTCGCTCCATCCAGCCAGACAGCCATTCCTCGCGAAGAGGAATTCTCACATTGAAAGTTTTAAAAGGAAAACTACATGTGAGTGTAAGGTCACTGGGAGCAAGTGTACAAGTGTTTGGGGCCACAGTCTTGTGTGGCTGGTTACACGATCTGTTGGGTTACTGTTCCAGAGCCCAGTAACCTTAAGACGGTATGCACAAGAAAGTGCTTCTTGTTTCAGAAACACATGTAGTGGTTTTATGTTCAAGAGCGCCTCGAGAGCAGCAGTAGGTGTTGTCGAGAACGCACCAGTCATCGCCATCAAGACCATCCTCTGAAGATGGTTTGACTTTGATTGGATTGTCATGACTTCTCCCTTCTGCCACCAAACAAGGCACCCGTATGCCAGTATTGGTCTAACAATTGTTGTGTAGATCCACTGAATGTACTTAGGTTTGAGTCCCCAAGATTTGCCGAAAGCCCGTCTACATTGGCCAAAGGCCATGCAAGCTTTCTTGATCCTGAAATCGATGTGAGCTGTCCAATTAAGTTTTGAATCAAGAATTACCCCAAACGTACTTAACTTGATCTTCGACAATAATTAATGAAACCATACGTCGGAAATCCAAGTTTTCTCAACAAGCTATCGGCGACAAGGTTCCATAGAAGTGGTGACAACACACCACCTTCAGGACATCCGCAGACACTCAGTTTCCTTATCTCTACTTATCTTAACAATGAGCACAGATGTCGGTTGCTAAGCATTGCGTGTATCCAGTTCGTGATATATGAAGGTACTCCATGATCTCGTGCTGCTTCCAAAATGGATTCGAAAGACACGTTGTCAAAAGCACCTTCAATATCGAGAAAAACTCCCAAACTTGATTGCTTTTGTGAAAAAGCTTTTTCAATGTTGTAGACAACATTGTGTAACAGGGTGGTAGTAGACTTCCCCCGCTGATATGCATGTTGCATCTCATGCAGCGGATGCTCACCCAAGCTACCATCCCGAATGTAGTGGTCGATTAAACGTTCCACTGATTTGAGAAGGAAGGAGGTCAGACTATCGTCAGATCGGTCTAAAGCACTTTGCCTACTCATAAGTGACGCGGCCACCTTTGGGAATGAATTTGACAGTTATTTCCAGTCACGCTAATGGAATGTCTGATTGTACTGGACAGGTACTACATTTCTGAGATACAGAATGAATTTATGCATAAAGATCAACTTCTACAAATTTTGTGTCCTACGCATCTTTCATCAACAAGTCCTTCAAAGTAGCGCAATTTGGCGACGTTATATATACGCTGCTTTTGACAAGATCAACCGGTAGCTATAAAGCGAGACACGTGTAGGTTCAATGATCCTTTCCTGTATTGACCTCTCCTTTCAATGTGAGCTCCGAGAAATTCCGCAGGGTAGTCATATCGGACCTAATATATTTCTGCTTTATCTCAATGATTTAATATTTTCACTGCAAAGCTTGAAGTTATCTCAAGGACATCAGCTTCTTATAGTTAGAGTTGGATACCTGTTTGACCTAGTGCTACATCAACAGGATGGTACTGAGTGCTTCGAAATGATTCGTTATTTACTTCTCTCGCAAACGCTCAACAATCAAGTCTGATTACACTATTTCGAAAATTGTGCTGAAGCGAGAATCGTCAGTTAAGGTTCTAGAAGTTCTGAACTGAATCTTAAATGAATATACTGCAAATCCAACAAGCTGAATATACTGGCCCTTCAAATTCTTTCGTGTTACTTATCTTTAGAAAGAGCACTCAGAAGCTTTACCTCAACTATTCCACCTGAATCCAGAGAACTTAAACAAAATCTTGAGTAGGATTCCACTAAAATTTCGAAAAGGATTTCACCAGAGTCTCGAGAAGAATTCCTTTGGATTCGTTAGCAGTATAACGTTAAAAACTGAGAAGGACATGGATTGCGAAAACGATTGAATCCGAAGGATTCTAAAACAGCACTCAAAAGTATACTATTGGATTCCTAAACAAAATTCCCTCAGAATTCTTGATGGGATAACGCCAAAATACTAAAAACGACGTCTTTATAATAATGAAAAAAGATTCTACCATAATCTAGACAATCTTCTAAAAACAGGCTTCGGCTCAATAATATTTAATTGTTAAAATGGTCCACTGGCACTACCGAACAAAAACAAATTCCCTAAAAACTGCTTGGTTTGGCAGGAAATTTGCAGTTGCGAACGCTAATCCAAAAGTATTATCTCTGCTGGTACTATCGACAAAGATGTGTGGCCTCTTGTCACTGCTCAAAATCTATGTTGGAATTGTATTATACACAAGAGATCAGATAAGTACCAAAAATAGTAATTTCACCAAACTGTCCTGAGCTTTACCCAAAAGAAAAAAAAAAGATGGGTGGGTAATGTCTAGGACATAACCGGAGTGTCATGACTACTCGTTTGACTTGTAATTCAAATCGATTGATACTCAATGAAATATGTGAGAATATTTCAAGTTATTCTTTATAATAATTATGGTGGTTCTGAAAAGAAACTTTGTTGTTGGCGTCTGCGTTGATAGGGGGTACGCTGGATTCTAAGCTCGTCGAGACATTCATTCATGAAATGAACAAATTTCATATTTTCCTGCTTTGAAATAGCAATGTTAAAATCTCTTTTTTTACTGCGTACACACATATGATCATTCCCCTTTCGCAGCTCACACCGAACGCTTTGCATCAAGGCTTTATTAACTAATATGCTAATATGCACTACTATCGCTTTCTCGCTCGTTCTCGTGCCGTGCATGAGCCTTTCCTTTCCGTCCGGTTTCTAATGGCATAACCAAAACGAATATGGCGGCTTTCCCCCACCAACTACTCTCGTCAAATCAACCCAATACGAATAATCATAGGAACAAACATGTAGTGGACCTGTATTTAAAACTTTTCATCATTTTATTGTTCGGTTGGTGCACCATATTGACGGCTCTGTGTGGGATGGGCTGAAAATTTTCACTTTTCCGAGTCGTTTTCGAAAGATTTTTCAAAACACTATTTTTCCGTTGATAATGAATGTCCTACATATTCCAAAATTTAATACAACATTGGTACAAATATTTTCGACAAAATGCCGAAGAAATTGATTAAATCCATTTAGTACAACAAAAGATATAAGCGTTCAAAATCTTACATCATTTTTCTTCCGAAATTTTGAAAAGGGGTCCCTATATTGAAAGAAAAGTTGCTGGTCACGACAAAAATATTGTGCTCTGGTTAAGCAATGGCCAACACTACAGGATTTTCGCTTAAACATGAATTTATTTTACACCAGAGTTTTAAAGATTACTCGGTGAAGCATTCTCAAAAATTGGCTCTGTTACATGACTTAGAATAGTATATTTCTATTCACTCCCCGACAAAAAAAACTATTATTTCAACTGCAGTTTTTCACCCACACACACACCAACCATCGACAATGATTGGTTCACGCAGTGTGAACCATCTGACATAATAAATTATCTCCGTTGTGTACTGCCGATACTCCCATCCTTTTGCGGAATATAAGGAAATCAGGACATTGGAAATAATCGATTTCGATTTCTTTTTTTGTTCCCACTTTGAAACTCCGGGAAAAATCTGAATAATGATTTTCAGAAGAAAAGGAAGACGATCTTCGCTACCTTCCTGCTATCCTAGCCTATTTGGTCGAGGGAGAGAATAATGCATGTGTTCAAATAAAAAAAAAAAAACTAAAATTGTGACATATGCGTAACTTTTTCCCATAAATTTTGAGTCCCTTTTCGAAACACCTTTGGCATCCGACGACGACGACGACGTCGACGATGATCGTGAATGATTATGCCGATCGAAGTAGGCACTGGCAAAGTTGAAAAGAAATTCGACGAAAAAAGGAAAAAAAAAAACGTTTTCAGTGTGAGTGATGATCGGTGCATCTCACTGTTATTTTTTTTTGCGCCCACAATTTTGTGCAACTCAGGTAGATTTCTTCCCTTGCAACCGCTCTATGCTATTCTGCGGGGTGGAAGTTTGAAAGCGAAATTTTCCTTCCTTTCGTTTTGATCAAATACACCAGACCAAATCCACCGCCTGCTATCTGTGATCTTGTTCCTTTTTGTCGAACATTCCTTCCAAAAAAACTAGATTAATATTTCAATTCGTCTTCCCACGGGTAGCTCGATGCGATTCTGACGGCTCGGGATCTAGGCTCACCTTTCGTTTTCTAAATCCCTTTTCAGCGATAATTATGCATTTCCTGTTTAAATCATTTCGTAAAAATCCCGTACCCTTTCCTTCGGCGGACCAAAGTGCCACAAGCTTTTAGTGTAAACTAATACTCTCCATTTTGCCTACTGCGAAGCCTCGACTCAAATTGTTAATCGTTTTGCATTCAGAGCATAAATTTTGCATGGAGCTCGCGCGAAAAGCAAATTGGTTTCGCCTCATGGACTTCCTTCTGGCCACAAACTCTCACACATGCGCACACACACACCTTCCACCCACACATCGCATTATAGTCGCGAATCGCTTTTAGATCGACAAGCGGCAGAGGAAGGGCCCGCGGCGTGCGAAACGAAATCTCATTAATTAATTATTATTCACTTTATTTTAATTATAATAATTACGTCCAGAGTGGTGTACCCCGCTGCTGCTGCTGCTGCTGCGGTACTTTGCAAGTCACAGAGAACCGCAGTTATGCGCCGCGCGGCATGAGAGAATGAGCGACGTGATGCGACTTCAAGCCCCATTGCAGCGACAGGTTTTAAAAGGATTATTCAAGCGCATAATTGCGGTCCAAAAAGTATGAGCCTAATAAGTAAACACGTTGCGAAGAGCTCGAAAAAATTAAACCATAATTGATAAATAAACTGCATTCAGCTGATGGGTGGAGGAAAAATTTGCTTACAGTTAAATGAAACAAAAAAGGCCTCCGGCAGCAACCGAGCCAAACAACAGCAAGCCTTGGCTTGCGAAAAACGGCAGCAGAAAACATGGTAAGCTGGTAACATCGTAAAAGCAGAAGCGCAACCATTCAGCTTAACGTACAATTGTGCATGCATAAAAAATATGCAGTAATGAGAAGCCTTTTTCGAAAAAATAATTTTTTTACGCCTCACAACGCGTTCGGTTCACCTTACCTTACCGACTTGGGTCTGGTGAGCAAACGCAACGAGTTTTAAGAACGTTATGTAAATGGTCTCATCGATACGGAAGCATCACGCACGGATCTAGTAGGCTGGGTTCATGTGTTTAATTGGTTTCAGCTTGTCGGTCGGAAAAGTGTTGCAGATCGATCGTTGCCCAATATTCAACCAGGCCTCGATCGGATCATTTTTACATTATTAAACATGAAAGTGACACTTACTTGTACCAAAGACACTAAGTACAATTTTTAAACATGCATGAAACGGCACTCAACCAGAGAGCTGGCTATAATAGGCAACAATTGTAATTAATTATCTTGCTTTTCATAACCAACAAACAAACGAACCGGCTCTCACTGTTGGTTGATTCAAATTAAAAGCGAACCACCACCACCGGAGGAGAGGTAAGGTAAGGTGAATTGCACTTTAAATGGCCTATAAAAATGCAATTTCTCTTCCTCTCGCGGTAAGCCTCAGTCAGTCAGACGGCGATTCGGAAATAAGGTAAATGTACATCATTTTCATAAGCATTGGTTTAAATCACACTGGTCGAAACGTCGATATGTTGATATGATTGCGCGCCTGCTTCGTTTGCAGCGGAAAATTTGACCCTGTCAAGCAAAACCGTCAGACAAAGGGTGCTGTTGCTCTTACACCACACCACACCACAGTAGGCTTACGATTTGCCTAGTGCTAGTCTCGGCAAGTGTTGGAAAAGAAATTCAAATTACACCAGAAGCCAAGCTCGGGGTCGGGGCTTGCTGCTACAGCTTCGGCTTTATGAGCGATGTCTAATTAATGAACGGGGCTAATGAGTTTTACGATCGAGCTTCCGCGGATTCGGACGCCCTTTATGAACTGTGACCGTGCGAACATGTATGCAGTTTTTTTTTATTTGGTTCGTTAGGGGAAATTTGGTTTACCCGAAAAATTTGAATAAAGCCTACCAGACAGTGGCGGCGAAGGCAAGTTTTTTTTTTTAAAGCCGACACCTTAAGTCAATTAGGTAACCAGACGTTTTATGGTTTGATGAGGTGGTGTTTTTTGGTTAATTTCTTTCGTCTCTCGGGTCGAGTTATCTGTTGCGTGGCTAGATTAACAGTGTGCCTTATATTAGCTATATACTGTTATTTGAAGAGTTTTATCAAGATATTTACATTTACAAATAGTATTAGTTCTCTGTACTGTTTTATTTCTTCATGAATTAGAGTTCACTTCATAAATTTGTTGCAGTTTTTTTGGCATAAAAATGCTTTACTCGCCGTGGTCTTCTGGCGCCCTTGGCGGAGTCTAATTATCGCGTCCCTTTGATGTTTAGTTTGGCTTTCTTTGTCAGCCTACTTTTCTGTTTTTTAGAAAATCTTTCTAAAGTGACGTGAAAAACCAAAAAATACCTATCTCGGGCAATACCATCAATAGGGAAGTTTTGTGAAATTTTAAAGATAAGTGCAATATTATACAATATCAGGTGTTTAAAGGTGACGGACGAAGCATTTCGTTAAGATTTTAAAATCAATTGACGCTATGTATTTAACCCTTTCATGACCCACTTTTTTCTAGTGCATGTAGGGTCTCAAAACTATTTTTCCTTGAAAACGGTGAGATCAAGAAACACGATACGTCTATTGTCAAAAAGACAATAGGTCAAAAAGATAGGTGCCTCCCTTGGAGTGCTGGAAGCTGCTCAATTTTTACCTTCCAATGCTCTATACAATTCTTCAAGAATATTTACAATAGTCCAATTGCATGGAAAACGTAGCCAAAGACAGTATAAATCGATAAGTTTTATCAGTTTTCAATAATATTGCACCATAACGAAGATAAATGAAAAAAAAAAATTTCGTTGTTTACGTAAACTGTCCCTGGCAGCACTGCTCCATCGGAATTGAGTCAGATTAATTGCAATAACTTCGCATCTAGAGTTGATCCTTGTAACTGTTATTACTCAAATGAAAGGCAATAGTCACATTCATTGGCCTTACTTGTTTTTGTGAGCAAATCTTGCCTCAATCAAAAGTTATAGCTGTTTAAAAACGTTGTTGTCCACAAACAACATGGGCATGACTGGGTTAAAGGCGACGGACGTAAAACTGTACGAGTAGATCATTCGGTTCTTGGTTAACTCTTTTACCCATACCAGCATCACTGCTGCTGTGTTGCAGATTGTTGATTTCTTTTAGGTCACCTATCTTGTTTCCTTTCTTAACTTTGTGGTGCTATTTTGTAGCTTCAAGCACTACTGGATGTAGTAGCTTTACAGTCGCTGGTGGCGTGACAAGTAACGTATATTGCTCACACTGCTGACACTAGCGATACTGATTGTCATACGTACACAGTGTAGTCTGAGCAAAAATTAGTCCGGTTGAAGAGTTACAAAGGAAGAAATAGGGTGTTTCGATCACATTCTCAGAACACGAACAATGTTTGTAATTCCAGATAAAAATATTTCCTTTCATCCTCTCAAATCGAGAAAACGACGTGCGCTGTTTCTAGTATTCTGATCCTATTTGATTCTATTTGATTTGTTACGGGAAACAAACGCTTCTGGTAATCCGTTATTGCTGAATCTTACATGTTTATATGATCGACCTAAATAGTACAAACTTTAACTTTTTGGACACACAGCTTTCGGCAAGCACTCCAGGCGGTGGTCAGCTATTTTCGTCCGTGTCCCTTATCACCAATTTTTATACAGTGATTCATCAGCAGTGCTATCTTTGAAAATGAACCACCTTGGTTATGTCACTAATTTTTTCCGATCTTTTTTTTTAAATGCAAATAGTTAAGCAATCTCCATTTTGTTTTAGACTGAGCAAACTAATTTATTTGTTTGTTCAGTGTTTATTTGACCAACTAGGAAACGAATCCACTGGGTCTTTAATGCGTGTGGGAAATACGCATGGTCTTGTCTGAGTGATCGACTTTTGAATTATGTATGAAGGTGGAGAATTGATAATTCGCAAGATCAATTCAAATCCAATTACCAATTTGCGGCAGTCATTTCAGCACGAGGAACAAATGTTTTATGGTCAAATTTAATGCTTTACTTTTAGTCCATTAACTCATCAGCCAATTATACTGAGCTAAGAATAAGTACGTACTATTTGGAAACGGGGGATTTTGATTCGTGCATGATGTTAATATCGTTTAGGAACGCAGCATTTATATTTTTTTCTGTTTCGCGTCTTCATTGTAATATCGGAACGTTTACTCGAACGAGGTAGAAAATTTCAAGTTACGGGATCTCAATATGCCTGTGATTATACCAATAAGGACCATTTATAAATTCTGCCACGCTATTAGGAGGAAGAGATATGACTAATTGTGACATAAATGGGAGAGGAGCACGTCATGTGCTTTGACGCAATCGGCCGTTTTACGCACGATTGCGCCATGTATATAGGAAATTCCATAGAACATGAACACTTTTGCGAGTATCAATAAAAGTGCTACTACAAAATGAAGGAAAAACTAAAAGGATTTGATTCGTATTACATAAAGGGGAAAAATAACGTGGTAATATGACAGAGAGTTAGTATTGGATAATCTTTGCGTGGCATAATTTATGAATGTACCACCATATCACTTTTAAACTCATTGTTTACGGTCCATTTTACATTGTCGACAACACTCCCGACAGCCGGCTGTCCGGAGTTCAAGTTGTTTTCGATGAAACAATCTAGATAAACGATTAGCCAGAGAATGCCTAGAAGATTTTCGTGTACAATAAACTATTCAAACCTGCACGAAAATATATTCTCAGTCGCATCGCTTGCTTGAAGCGAATCCTGACTAACAACCCACCCACTACCCCATCCGTGGTACTTATGGGAGTGTCACTGAGTCGGGGCCTTCCGTTAAGTAAGTACCACATCAACACTTCCTTCCTTATCCCAAGTTACGGTAAAGATGGTCGTGGCCCGCATAATTCGAATTTTTGATGCTTAGGATGTAAAGAAATGTCGAAATCTACTGCCACCCAGAATTTTTTAAAGATAGCCTTTATGGAACTTGGTAAATTCTGGATTTGAGTTGATACTGGGGCTTGAAAAGGCTATTGTTTTGACGAAGTTGCCTCTCTGCTACTTTTAATTTTTAAACTAAGATCTTTAAATAAATATCCAAAAAAATTCTCGAATGTGCATCAGATTTCGACATTCCATTGATTTTTAAAACATTTGGCTTAAAAAAACAAAATAAAAACTGCATTTCCAAACTCAAGTCCCATCTCGATTCAAGCTTTTTTATACATCGTGTGTAGATAGATGACCACTTTATTCCCTTACAATCAAATTCAGACTTGTCTTTCAAATCGTATCCCCCATGATTTCTGTCTCTTTCTTTCTATTCTTCAGTTTTCAATTTGCGTCCGGCTCTAGGTCCGTGCATAAATAAACTCTCCTGAATTGACCCCCCAAAAGACTCCGAGCTTCCGTTTAAAATTAAACACATTGAACTGGTTTCGTCCGTATCCGATCTTCTTTCAGATCAAAGATAGTCCGCGAAGTAGTCTAACATTCCGCAAAACGTAGAAATATTCAGCTATGCTAGCTATCTCGAAAGTGACTAGATACTTTGCGAATTGTGATATTTTGTCTAAAGCAAACGCGTTTGCATGCCCGCTCACAAAGTTGAGATCGATGGTGTAGTTTTCGATTCGAGCTTGGCATGCGTGGATCTACTGAAGAACGAGACTGTCTGTTTCAATGACATCTTGCTTCAGTGAGCGAAGATTTTGAGCGACAATCGCACTGGACGGGACAAAATGCGGTGTTTCTTCCTGCTTTGCATCTTCCTCGACAAGGATCGTTTGCATGGTTGGTTGTTTGTGCTGCGCGTCATGCAGTATTACACTAATTACAAGCAAATGGGTCTTCGGAAGAATTATTTTTTTTCTCTTAAAAGGTCGCTAAATATGCCTGCAAGAAAAAACACTGCCACAAATCCGAAGAAAACAGCCCCTGGTGTTAGACAATTCAGAAGAAACAAAGCTTTTCAACGCTTCCTGGAACATCAAAAATCTCATGTGACATTTCAACCAGAGATTCAAATTAGTGCAGAACATTGCGGAGCATTGAGGAGACTTCAATTCTCATAGTACGGCTTGGAGTTATCCTTTTGATGATAATTACTCTACGATCTACAGCAACAGCTTTATAAAGGCGGCGTGCTTTACTGCCCATGACCACATTTCCGCTCCTCTTGTTCCTATAAAACTGAGAAAACGAGTGGAAAAAGTTTGCAATAGTTTTCACTATTTTTGTTGAAATTTGAATTTTTTTGTCTTGTTCGTTGTTTGTTCTGAACTAACAGGATCGTAGCGTAGTCTTCTGGCGCCTTTGGTAGATTCTCAGTAATGCGCCTTTTTGCTGTCTGCTTTAGCTTTCTTTTTCAGTTCGACTTTCTAACAATAATTTTATCTGTACCTGGGAATGATACTTCAATCCTGACTTATTTTATGACTTAACCTCACTTAATTTATTAAGCAGATCAAGATTTTAGCGCCCCCCCTAAGGTTGGTATTCTTGGCGGGGGCCAACCTGGCCAACCGCACGCTACGGCTCTGCATGCACTCTGCAAAATGCATTGCAAATATAACAATACTCTGGTTTATGACAATCATTATTGAGTAATAATGATTGTTGTTATCTTAACACTAATAATATTCACAAATTGATTCAATCTGCTATAATCCTATTTGTATACTAAAGCCAGGTTGCTCTCATTTATTCGAGTCGCATTATTGATGTAATCAACAATGTTATTGTTGAAACGATCGTAGTTGTATTATTGATTTAATTGTAATCAAATAAGGTTGACTTATGATTTATTTGCAAAGCTACACTAAGGTTTCTTTTTACACGGCGGATACGTACCGTGTAAAAAACGCGTCAATTCCGGAATCCATGTAAAAACCTTGTTAATTCCGAAAACCCAGCAAAAAAGCCGCGGTACATTGAATGCAGAAGACTTAGACGATTTTTGAACAAGTTTCTTTTTTCACGGATCTCGAAAATTAACACGGTTTTTTTTAAATTTATTCTAAGTCCTTTTGGATTTTTGGAGAAGTGTAAAAGACAGTTCTTGAAGATTGCGTTTGGCTCGAATTTCACCAATACGGGTGTTTCCGGAACAGGATAAACGTGTAGATCCGTTTACCGCCCAAAGTCGCTATCTTGGTTGTCAAAATGGCGTCAGACATCGAAATTTGGCATCTACTCGTTAGTCCTGTTCCGAAAACACCCATATTGTTGAATTACGGGCCAAAATGAATCCAAGATTCGACTTGTCCGAAACCGTGTTAATAGAAACTTTTCTTTTTTTGCGTGTATGAGTAACAAAGTGGCGCTGGTAAAATTTGTTAGTTTGCTTTCCTGCTTTTAACTTCTAGTTTGAACGAGATCAGAAGAGGAGACAGCTGGCAGTGGCAAACAATGCGAATAAATACAATTTTCAATGCTATCAATGGTCAAGAGTTACTAGACTAAACAAGTTAATCACTGTTATCGTCCCAAAAGAGTATTTATTTTCGCAAGAATCTATATTAGGATCAGAATCTTATCATCTGGGGAAGTTTATTTCAAGTCTATCGAATCCCATCCATAATGCCACCTATTTGTATGAATTGGTACATTGGTCACATCGGTTTACTTGTAAAATTCCCTCCGGCGTTTTCCAGGTAAAACTTAGTTTCCTGAAAGGTTTGCCATGGTTTCTCGTTTTTTTCATGAAGTATACTACATCGCACAAATATTAACTGTAGATTTGATGCATTTTACTCAATTACATTTGAAAAGGATATTTGGGTTGTTTTTTGGGAAATATGCAGCTATCGATAATACCAAATCAAATGCTTACATAATTGTTAAAATGAAATAAAATGAAATTTCCAAGCGGGACACTTTTAGAGAGTTTGCTCAGAAATGAAGGAATTTCAGATATAAAAGAAGGTGGACGTAGAGTTATTAGAACAATCGGAAACACGCTCTGGAGGAAGGATCACTTCTTCTGAAAACATCGAAAGTTAGAGAGAGTCGAATGATCTAGGGCTTTTCTGTAAAGGATTCTATTTGCTGTCTGAACGATGAGAGAACGTTTTTAATGCGGAATTTCTTATATACATTTATTTTGTTAGAATAGGTTCAAACAAACAGCAAAATCGAAGGAAATTGGACGGGAATATATGCATAAGTATGTGAAGTTCCAGCAAATAAAATAGCATCCAAATTGCATTGATTTGAAAGCGACAAATTTGCAATGGTCCAGAGATCTAAAGATTAAAAAGTTTTAAGATTCAAAGATCCAAAAATTTATACAAAAAATTAAAGGTATCTTAGGACCTAAGATCCAAAAGATCCATCCAAATCACGGTATGTTTGGTAGAACAAGTTTATTCGAAAAATAAAATCGGCGTCACTAAAACTTCAGTATGTGGTAGAATGGACTTTTCCCTTTTATTTGCAAGCAATCGCAAAATAATCGGTCGGGGGGCTCCAGAACAACTTTTTATTTTAAAGATTTTTTGTTTGAAAATATAGGTTTCGCAATTAAACTGTTGGACATTTTTGCCACTAGGTAGTGCTATAAACAATCAAATATTACTTCAAGTGAGAATCTGAAATATTACTTAAGTGAGAATCTGAAGTTTATCCGAGATGACTTATAGGCCAAGAATACAGAGAGCGTATGCTAATTGAATTTTTGTTGAAAGCAGCGCAAGACAACCGTTTGTGCCTTTTTTGTTGCAAAAGATAAATTGAATTTTGATAACAAGTCGTTTGCCTCAACCAAATTGTCTAGGTGTAATAGACCAGCAGTGCAATCGGTCGACACGAATTGTGGTCGAAAACTGGTTATCCCGGTTTATGAATAACCATCAATGTTATTTGTCTCCAGTCCCGTGGACCAATACTTTGCTGCAGAAACCATTTGTATAAATTCAATGATCGAGTCTTTACTGGATCAGGCAGATTATGCAAACAAATGAACTTGAATATGTCTAACCAAAGAGTATTATTTTTGAATGGCACTGGGGCACCTGAATTTTTTTAGCGATCGAGAAATTTTCCGAGTTTCCAACCTAGAGATAATATTAGCTTAAACGGGAGGAACCTTACCTCGCGCATTATGCGAATTCACGTTGAGCTGTACTTCAATTGAACAAGTATCTTTTATAACAGTTTAATTCAAATGTGTTAGAAAGAATACGAGCAAAATCTCAATGGAATATTCTTCGGAATTCTATCCTATTCCTACTCAAATTCATCAACCGATACTGGATCGATTGTTTCCGGAATTCAATCGTGCAAAGCATACATGTCAGAGTTAGGAAATATCATGAAAAGTGAACCAATTTTGAGTGTGAGGAAACGCTACGATTATTGGGCATACATACATTGTAGAGTTCGAGCACGTATTATTTTTTTACAAAGTTTCCGTAGAATTCTGAAGAAGTTATGAAAATTCCGTAGCTTGCACGAGTTAATCCGTAGACCCGTGAAAAAATCAGAAATCAGTATATCTACCACCCTGATTACAAGAATTGCTATGCCTTTGATCGATGTTGACTGACGCGGACGCATGTAGAGCTCAACTGTGTGGAATAAACGCGATAGCTGGTATATGCGCGAAACCGAAGATATGAATTACCTTCAGATTTTCAGAAATATCGCCGATTTCGAAGCTGGCCACATTAGCTAAAACTTGCACAGTTATGGTTTACAAATAATAGTAGATCAATGACGATGACATATAAAACAGGTCTCGGCTTTTCAAGATATCACCTACTAGGATATCGAATAGCACCGCACCGGTATCTTCTAACAGGGGCCTGGCACCAAGGTCTTTTGTATACGACCAAACAACGTGCTTGATGTCTTGGTAATACTTGCGCATAGATTGCAATCAGTGAGGCCGATACGATAAAGATAAATGTCGAGCGATTAGTTATTGGGCGTGAGTTTGGAGCTCACGCGAATGAAATCCAGCGTTACAGTTTCCCATAATTTTATGAGGTTTACCAACGTTCTATGGCAAGATATACTGAAAAATTCTTTGAACTCGATAGATCAATCGTTTCGTTCTTCTTCTTAACTAGAAAACTTTGCACTCTCATTTCCCGAATTGGAAAAAATCAAATCCTAATCAAGTGATATGATTTCCTGCTAAAGAACTGAGAGTTTCTCGTATATTGCACCAAAAATACGGCGAATGGCTATTGAACTCCGATTAATAAAGAGGCTAAATTGCACTATTAGACACTGCTTAACGCCAATTGCAACCAGCCCTGATTCTGAATGTGATATTAATTGTACGGTTCAGATATGTGCGGGCGTAGGGACTCCGCAATCACGTATATTATCGCAAAGGGCTCGAGCATTTGTACGTTAACGTGTTCTATCGCGTGTGCGTTTGTGTGTCGCGTGTGCTACCGTGTTTGTAACTTCGCGTGTATAAGTTCTATTTCATAACCGTGTGCCTTTAGCATATTTGCGTGTGTTCTGGAATGATCGCGCGCGGCCCGTGAATCTGATACATAATCTTTGGTGAAGTTTTCAAATGTGTTCGTCGACTATATCCTCGCAGCAGATAGATATAGTCATTTGTAGAGTGGCTCATCTCGAAGACCAGTGAGTGCGATACGCATAATTAACTTGAATATTATATCATCAGAATCCAAGCTTGAAGCTTCGTTATCTCCCAGACCAAATGGTGTCTTTTCTGTTATTTTGTAAAAGGCCTGTTTAAGGAAGTCACTCCGTTGACTTTTTAAAATATCACAGAACGATCACAATTTTGCCTCAGTTATGGAAATCAGTTTTCATCGTTCCAGTGCACAACAAATTACCTTGAACTGCCGCTCTCAGTGCCATTTCGAAACTCTTCGAATTAGCCGATATTAATAATATTCCGCAAGGGAGTCCTCTCGAACCAGATCTATTAATGAACATCAGTTCATGCGAAATAAAGAACTGCAATAAAGTTAAAAACTACGATCTTACGAGATTTTTTTTGCTGTTTTAATGCCATGAGATTGAAAATATTAGAAAATCTACGAAATTGATTACAAAGTTTCTAATTTGCATAGTAGCAAGCGATTTGTTCGCAATTCCAAAACAAGATTTGGAGTACGTCTTCTCACCAGAAAACCAAAATTGTTTAGGCGATCATACAAGACATGTGACTTTTAGAGCAACTGCTTGTCAAGACTGTGCCAGTTACTGGTGAGAGTGTTTCGAAACGCAAAACCCAACTATATTTTAAAAAAAATTAGGAAATATTCTTTTTGTACAAATTTTGATCAATTCAAATTTACTCTTTGCTCTTTATAATCCTATATATGTTTTATCTTTTTCATCGGCGTACTGTCTAGCGATACTCTTTCGGATTGAACTCGTTTAAATTAGTCTAATCAATCCATCATAATAACCGGTGGCATGAAATTCTGAAATTCAATGTATTGTATTGTTTTAGGGTCCAACTATACTTTAGAAATTTTTCTGTCCTTGTTTGCAGTCAAGGAAAAAATTGTTTCGCTAAGCTCAAAACGGGCCTTGACAGATCAGTTATCATTCGGAATTCTGGTTGATTGCGACCAGACTGCAACAACATTGGGGTACAGGATAAAAAATTAATAAAAAAAATCAAATACGAAACATTTCCAAATATTTTTAGAAGAATTCGGGAAAAATAATAATAAATCCATAGTTTTCACAAGTTAATCTGTAAATCCGTAGAAATTATGCACCGAATTTAACTCAAGTGGGTATACGTCCTAAAAGCGCAATAAAAGGGCACGTTAGTTATGACAAATAAGTCCACCAAAGATTCACAGGCGGTTCGATTTAAACTTGCAGTTTTAACACAAAACCAGTTACTGGATTGTCCAATTTGGAGTGAAATTGAAAAATAGGCTGCTTCAACTGCAATATAGGAATCAATATGATTTTGTATGAATAATAGTGTATTCTACATCACTCAAGTTGTATCCCTAACATTGCACATCCATCTTTCAAAAGTTATAAATGTTAAAAAGATCCCAAGCACAGTAAAGCTTACTCGTAGAGCCATAGGGCTGTTCAAATACGATTAACAATAATTCAGATATAGCTTAGACGTTAAGATTGTATATTTAACTATCTCCAGAATGGAATTGTTTACCCTCGTGTACGCAATTTGCCTTGTAGAGAAAAGAATTGTTGGATACCTCCTCTACAAACAAGCTTCAATTGTCCAGAAACGGTACTGACTTGTATAGGTAAGCTAGCGAATAATAGGGAATCCTTAGTACCGAACTAGGTTCTATGGTAGTTTTATAGCCGCCCATAAAACTTAGATCACACTTGTTGCGTGCTATAAATCCTTTATTCTTTGATATTTCGTAAGAAGATTGATATATTTGCTTTTTTTAACGTTTTTCGTCACCGGAAGCTACGGGTCAGTTCAGCTCCAGAAAGGACGTCAAATAACTTTTCAGATTCATTCAAACCAGCGGCAAAGACTCCTGATAAGATTTAACCATCAGTGTCTCAACACGCACTGGTTTGAGGAGAATAAAGATTTCGGTAAAAGCCCCAGAAATGTTAGGCAAAAAAGAGATTATGGTATTTCATTAAAAGATCATCGAAGAAAAATGGAAGCACATAGGGCAAGCATTTCGAATTTGTTGGTGTCCAGAAGAATCCACGAAGAAGGGAATGATACATCTACAGTATTACATGCTAATTATAGAACCTTCCGATTTAATGGTAACAGTGCTGCAGTCTAGTGATTTTTTTATGCAAATTATTCGAAGTTCAAATACAAATTCAAAGAATATAAAGCTAATGTTTCTAATACCTTTGAAAGTATAAAAAATTATATTGATTTTAATACAAATGATTCCATAAGAGTTAGGAAACCAATCCGCTATTTATATCAAAACAGTTTGAAATAATTGTTTTAGGTTTCATTACTAATAACTGCTCTAGCTACCATTCTGAAACTTACTTCTCATCTAAATCACTCTCAATAATCTTCTTTGATGAGATATCACTACGTTCTTGTCCGGATTACTCAGCTGTTGGCTTTAATCTGACTGAGTGAGACAAGCACTGAAGAAGACTATTGGGAATACCAAATATTAAAACATTTGAAGATCCAACAATACGAAGATCTAAACAACCAAAAATTCCAATCACCTATAATCCAGAGCACCTAGCCAAAAGGATCCAATGGGTCCAGGAATTACAAGATTCAACGAACCAAATAGGCCAAGCATTCAAAGAACAGATTATCCCAACATCAAAAGTTTTAAAGATTAAATAATCCGAAGAACCAAAAATTAGAAGATCCATGAATACCAACGGTCCTAAAATACTAAAGAACTGAACGATTCATTGGTCCAAAGATTCATAGAATTAACAATATGTGGATCTAAAGACGAGAAGGCACGAATACTACAAGTTCCAATGATTAATCAAAAGATTCAGTAATCGAAACGTGAAATAATCCACTATTCTATATATTTTTTAGTTCCAAAGGTGATTCAAAGATTCAAATCCAAAAAACAAAACGCAAGAAATTCCCAACTCCAACGATCCAGTAATCAATTTCAAAGATTCAAAAATCTAAAAGAACAGAAAGGTCTAGCGATCCACAAAATTATAATATCTAATGATCCAAGTTGCAATAACAAATTAACAACAAAAAAATGAAAATTGTGGGATCTAGAAATTGGATTGGAAAGATTCAACAGTTCAGTGGTCCAAAGATTGGAAGATTCAAAGATTTAGTCATGTAAAATTCTAAGATCCTATGATACGAAAGAACCGAGCTATCTATTGATCCAAAGATTCAACGGTATACATATCCAGAGACACAGACATCGCAAGCTCCAATGATTTATAAAAAAATCGAGGATTCGAAAATACAACGGTTCAATGCTCCGATAATCCAACATTCTAATGATTTCAGGTTTCTAAGATTTGAGGATTCAAAGATCAACAGGTTCTAACGAAAATCCAAACCCAAAAAAAATTAATAGATTAATTAATAAAATCAATTTCACAAAAACATCAAAAAACGCCGAAGTAGCTACCGATCAAACTGAACGGGAAATTTTTAATAAATTCGATAATCCAATGATCCCAGAACTCAAAAATGCATGATTTGGAGAGCTACAAATACATTAGTTTATGATTGATTTTTAGTCTATTTTTTTGTTTTGAATATAATAACGGTTATATAAATAAGATAACACTTCAACATTGTGTATAATCTATGATCGTAAAAAGACTGAAATAAGTTCAACTAAAATCGATTCTCTAAAATAGAAAATATAGAACAAGTGAACCGTTTTAAACTACTATCTGACAATGAGAACCTTTCATTGTTTACATTCTCTTCTGTTGATAACAATTCGGTCGCTTTTAAAATTTAACATCTAAAACCATCAAGTTACGCTTTTACTGAAAATTTGTGAAATGTTATATAGAGACACCGTTAGAATCAAAAGAAAATCTTGATGTTTTAAAAGCAGCAGTACGCTGAGTCAAACATTTGACAAAGAGAATAGGTTTTGATTCACATCTGCCGAACGTCCAGCGTGTTTTTTTCACAGGTACACCAACGTTGGACGAAATGTCGACCGATTTCTTTGACTGTACAGCAAACATACAGTGTAGACTAGCGGCGATGGACCCATTGAAAACGCTTTCCAGATAGGTCGGTGAAAAAACAGTAGGCCTTGCCTTGTAAGCACGTGAAAATTTCGGTCTCGTCATTTCTTTTCCACATGTGCTTCGATTCGGGATAAATTTCTTTAATTGAGATGTGAAATTAATCAATTCCTAATTATTTGTTTCGCAAGTGATGATTAACATATGTGTGTGTTGTGCTCTTGGATAAAATGTTGCCGTTGTCTGCGAACAAGTACGTCGCGAGGATGGCTGTTCAATTGACGCCAAATTACGTAAGTCTGTTTGTTCGATTTTTTTCGCCGATTATTTGTACTTTGTGAGATGTCCGGTGGTTCTACGTGATTTCTAGTCGGACCTCATCACTGTGAACATAATTTTAGTCACCTCCTCAATCAAAACTGCGTGGTGAAAAAAATCACTAGATTTTCGGTGTCCAATTCAAACGCAGTCTCGCGTTTGAAGAATAACTTTGTAAATTCCACCGATACTAACATGTTTGCTTTTATGTCAAATAGTTTTTGTATCCGTCAAGACATTTTCTGCTAAAAATCTTCAACGATTTCGAATAAACGTTGAAACGCAATCCACGCAAAAATAACGTTGAAAAAACCAAACTCTATTCAGCTAATCCACCCGCACTGCGAAAATTACCGCAAATTCCACCAGCACCAAAATCGAACAGAAGGCTATCGGTCTTTTCCATCAATTATTCAATAAAAATCATAATTCGAAAGCAATATAAAAACCCCCTAATGCATTCGCCAAAAATGTTCACCCTCTTCATCCCTTTGACCGACACCAGAGCAGTGATAGGTGATAGGGCACATAGACGCAAATCATAGCAAGCCACCAGCAAGCGAAAAATTCAAAAAGTGCAAGATAGCGACGGCACCCAGCACAATCGGAATCGCGGAAGGCGACCAGTTGTAAGGTGCATTTTTCTCAACTCCACACACGATGATGAAACGTACATAACGTGCAGTACGGTTTTCTTGCACAAAACCGACAAGGACCCTCGTTTCATCACCCTCCCCATAAAATCTGTGGTGAAAACACCAGCGAGAAAAATGCGAGACAATGCTTGTTAACGCGCGGCTACCTGCGATGACCGTCAAAATAACAATTTTTGTTTGGTGAAGGAAGGTGTATTATAAACAAAATGTAACTTATTTCGGCTTACATCGTTGTCCCGGTGGCGGAGTCCGAAGCAGCTCCCGCTTCACGGACATGGCCGTATTGTTGTTGTCCTCCCGATGATGATGATTATGATGATGATGGTGATGATGATGTTCTCCCCGACTGGAAGCCCACGAGCGCACTTTCGATATCACCATATTGGAAGAAGATTCACTCAGCGGAGTCGTGTTCGTTGGTAACAATAACATATCACAAATAAAGGACTTAAAAAAAACTAAAAGCTAACAACTGGATTGGAACTTCTTTGCACTGAATCTTATCGAAACAGCAATCACTAGAATCAAAGCAGGCTACGTTTTGTTGTTTTTCTATTTGCTTCGCTCGTTTCAGTTTGCTATTGTTTTGCTATCACATCGCTAGCTTGGATCGAACCGCATAATCACACTACCAGCAGCAGCAGGTTTGTAAACGGATGGGCCAATATTTGGTCATTTCACCGAAACAAAAAACGTACAACACTTCCACCGAGCAAGGCCAACAACAAGAAAACATATGATTCACCTTCGAGGTTCGTCACGCAATTAATCGGTCTCGATGATAAACACTCACGAAATCTTTGATCCAATTTTTTTTTCTTCTCGCTTCTTCGTTGTCCGTGCGATAGTAAAAACGGGATTACACAAGAGAGCGACCCGCGGATCGGTCGGGGTGTGTGCACTACCTACTCCTTGCTTGCGCCAGCCACCTCGCAAACCCCGTCCGTCGTGTGGTTTCGCGACCGTCCGTTCGTCTTGAGGCGTACGTAGTTGGCTTTGCTCGCGCGTATAATGAGACGATACCTCTAGAAGGCTTCGTTTCTTTAACTTTTTATTTCTGCTTGTGTTTGGTTGCGTGTCTCTCAAACAAACACTGGTTGCGTGTGTTACACGTCTTTAATCGTTCAGCAGTATAAACGAACTGACGAGAGTTGATTTCCATTGAACAAGTATAACTCAAAAGTGTATGTTTTGCCTATGCGATTGGGCTTATTTGCACAAGTTGCTCAAACACATACATACAGATGAAAGAAGCAAAAAAAACTTGACGAAAATTTATGCTGCTTCTGGTATCGGAGAGTGCGAGAGTTGGTTGGTGTTGTGTTGGTTTGGTAGCTCGAGGTCGACACTGCAGCAGTAAGTTGGTGAGAGAGAGAGCTTTTCAAAAATACAAAAAAGGAAAAGTCACGTGTATGCGGACTCAGACGGTATCTACTACGGCTACGATGCAATCGAAAGCTCGCTCTCCCGGTTGCTCTGTTGGTAACCGCTACCAAACGATCGTTCAGTTCAACCAACGGTGTATTGGTGGTTGGCGCGAGTGCGTTGTGCAATGTGCTGCCTCGCTCGCTCTCTCTCTTCGCCAACATCTCTGAACAACCGAACGATGTAAAAAGCGAATGGAAACACAGAGCTTGCTGCGACACGGAGTGGGGATATAAAAAAAGCAAACGAAGAGACTGTATAATGTATTCACAGAAACGGAGGGGTACAATCTAAAATAGGCGGAGACTATTTTAAATGATTTTTTATTTCATTTTTTTTACAATTTTATGATATGAAAATGATTTTTATGCGAGAGCGTTTGTGCGCATACGTGTATGTATGTGAGAACAGTTCCAACCGAGGAAAAGTTTTTCGTCAAGTTTTATGTCTTTCTATTTTTCCTATGCTTTTGGAGTGGGCCAACACTGGGAAATTGGTTGCAAAATGAATTGATGGAAATTGAATCAGCTTCCCTTTTCTGCTTGTGTATCAGCGGTACCTGGCAGGGAGGCAATTTTTGGCCGTTTCCCGTTTGAGCGCGCTTTACGCTTTTGTGACGTCAGCGCTTCAATCGTTGCTGATGGATAATTCTTTATTATTTTTCTCGAAAAAGAGGGAGATTTTTGTTTTCACTGATGGATTTGTAGAATGGTGTTTGGTTTGGTACTTTCAAGTGGTTTAATCCTTTTTTAACAATTTGTACGAGGGGATGAATGGCAGTTGGAAATTCCAGAAGTATCGGAACGGATCGTAACGGATTTTTTTCGCGCCGATGTTATAGATGTGGAAGCTCGCATATTGACGAATGTCCATATGTTGTGTTTTCTATTTTGACGACAAATATTTAAATACAAATATATTCTACCACAATAGATCTTAATACTTGTCGCAGTAGTTCATCTGCTACAAAGAATGATTCAAAATTATTGTTTACTGATTACAGCAATACAATGTTCATTTCAGACCGCCTACGAAATTTTATTCTGGATCTACTCCTGTCGTAGTCGGAAGCCTGGGCGAGCGGTGGCCGCTTAAACGCGCTGCCTCATGCTGTGAACCAGTGCATCGTGAGCACGGCGCAACGATCGTCGCAAAATTACTGCATATTAAGGTATTTGTTTTAATTATTCGTCAATTGTTACTATTTTGCGATGTTCCTAGCTATGCAATATGTAAAACTAGATAATTTTCGTATCAGGTGCTTTGCTTGGATCAACTCTCGACAAACAAATTATTACGGCTTAAAAGCCAACTGTCAAAATTATCTTTGAAAGGAAATTCCGGACAAACCGTCACTGGCTAAACACAGTTCATAGCAGTTAATGGAAGAGAAAACAATTCCCTTTTGATTGCTACCAACATCTGTGATTGGCGAGTAACGGTTTGTCCGGAATTTGCTTTCAAAGATAATTTTGACAGTCGGCTTTTAAGCCGTAATCATATGATTGTCGAGAACTGTTCACTCTCACGAGGTAAACTCAATAAAAATCGACATTTTCCGGATATGCGGTGTAGCAGTCGGCGAAGATTAAGAATGAAAAATTGTTTTTGTTTGCCCGACGTTTCGACGCGAGTTTGCATCATTCTTCGGGGATACTATATTTGACGACACAAAATAATTTATATAGTTTACTTAACTTTTATTTCGTTTCACGCTAAAACTTTCCCTGGCATCAAATGTTAGATTATCGTATTGATCGTAATTTAATGTTTTTTATATATATTTATATATGTTAGTTATGGCATTGGTTTATATATGTTAGTTATGGCATTGGTCTCACTTGTATTACAATGTCGCTGTTGGGGCTTGTTCGTCTAATGATCGAAAACTCATTTTATAGTGGGTGTTGGCAAATATACTGCCCATAAAAGCATAAGAGTCCCATATTGAAAAACAGCAAGCCGAGAAAGACGCTGTTGAAGATTTACATTTTCATTAAGCCTTATGGATGGGACAACCCAATCTTATTTGTGCATTGTGATTCAGTGGTGATACAGAATACAATCGTACAGATAACTCATTTTCGACAAAAATCCATATGCTTTTATGGGCAGTATAGCTCATAAATGAAGGTGTAGAATCCCACTCTCCGTAGTGAATTCCCCATAATATATGTAGGCCATTTATGTTTTGTGTAAAACCTGTTAGACGAGATGGTTAACGCTGTACAGCCATGAGTTGAGCCCTTGTTTGTTAAGTTGCCCACACAATGTGCAATGTAATTATGGAAATTAAGAAATAGTAATATCAAAAGCGTAATACTTTTGCTGTATTGAAACATGTGTTCGCTACAACATTGCTTTCAATTATTCGTGCACGGATTGGCCAACCCACCAATTCCTCAAGATAGACTGTTTTGCAAAGTATCTTGAGCTCACCAATCTGCCCAAAGAACAGGTATGGTACCATTGCCCTTTGAAGATCTTTGGTATTGTTCTACTGAGAGTGTTAGTTCTCAGTTTCACATTCATCTTTAAGGGAGTTGATAAGTCAATTGACTTCCTTTTTAACATAGGCATGAGCCGTGGTACATTTTTTAACGTTGTTTTTGATCAAAGTATACAGTCTGTCTATAACGCTCTCATAAGCTGCTATTGAATTTTTAGTTGTTCCGACTTCCGATTCCAGAGTTACGTAATACATGATGACCAAATGATGTAATACATTTTAAAATGGGTGTAAGATTACTTGAACCTGCGGGTCTAGATCGCTAAATATCAATAGCCCTGAGTACATTAGCCATCTATGTTGAAAAAGGTTTTGCATTTCCTTCTGACATACGTAGCTTCACGGAAAAAAATCTGTTCATAAATTCATGAACAAATGGTCACGATTTCGTGAACTGAACGATTTACGAAAACCGTGACCAAGTTCCTGAAATTATGAATAATAAACCTCGTATTCATGAAACTATTTGTGTTTTCTAAAACCAGTTCGACTAGAATATATACATGGCGTTACATTAGAATGGTTGGTTGGGTTACTGTAGTTTTTGTTGTGATTCTTGTTGATGATTTGTGAATACACAGTCGACAGTCAAACGTTGTTCATGATTTCAAGAGCTTGTTCGCGATTCTTGTGAATTCTCATGACGTTAGCGGTATTAAAGTTCATGATTTCAAGATCTTAGACGCGATGTTCGTAATTTCCATTCACGTTATCGTGATATTTTAGTCATGAGTAGTATGTTATTTCACTCGTATGTTAGGAATCATGAACCAGTTCACGAATACATGAATAATATTTTATGATTTCGTGAACTATTTTACGAAAACGAATGGTAAATTGTGGCTATTATACTAGGTATCATGAACCGGTTCACGAATACATGAATATTTCATGACGTTGTGAACTATTTTACGAGCATGGATATTGGATCGTAACTAATATATTAGGAATCATGAACAAGTTCACGAATGTATGAATAATATTTGATGATTTTCTGAACCATTTCACGAGCACGGATTTTGGATCGTGACTTATATATTAGGGATCATGAATTAGTTCATTGGATTCATCAATAAAATTCCGAATTTTGTGAAATAGTTCACGAAAAAATAACAAAAAAATAGAACATTTTGATTTTATGATCTATTGTTCCTATATCAGAAAAAAATCATGAGTCAACCTTTGGTTTTATGAATAATGTTCATAAAGCTGTGAACTAGTTCTTGGCGGAAACCGTGACTGAAGTTAACAAAACAACATCAAATATTTCCACTGATGAAAGCGTTATACAGGCGTTACTGAAGGGAAATCGAACATATCATAAAAGCCATGATTTTTGGTCATGGTCCTGTTTTCGTAACGTAAAAACGTGATTGTTCCAGAATTCATGGCACTTTATTCACGATATTGGGAACAATTTTTTTTCCGTGTTGGTTTGAGCATTAAGCCTTATAATTCCAGTGCATGGAGTCGGGTAGTAAGTTAGGTTAGATCAGGCATGTCGCAACCTCATCACTCGAACATCGTTGAGAGCGTCTGTTCTGTTAAATCTCAAATGAAATTAATCTCACTTCTCTTTGTTGTGCCATCATTGTCACCTTCGTTGTATCCAGTGATGATCGTCAATACTTAACATATCTTCTTAAATAGTATTGTAGTTTCTAAACACCAAAATTCTACTAAACGCATAATTGTCAAGGGCAGTTTGTTTTCAGATCCGTAAATCCGCAGTTGACAGTAAACGACTCTGATCAGACACTCGGATTGCAGTGAAGTGGGCAGTTTTATTTCGATTATAGAGGTTTCAATTTTTCTGACCCTATGTACGGGGTTGGGAATCGAACCCAGATGGGCTGCGTACAATACACTCGATTTACCAAGTACGCCATGTCCACCCCCAGCAATGAATTTCCTATCTGGACTGTTATAAGTGATTTTATTTATTTATTTTTTCTTTTTTTGTGACTTTGTGGAATAGAAACTTGCAGCACTCAAAATTCAACTTGATGCTGATGCTGATAGGTCAAGTTGTTATCCATTTGGTCGTTTTAAAGGTTTAAAATTCAAAATCAAAACCAAACAAATTGCCCGTGGCATGAAAAAGAACGCTATTTCTTAAATTTATGGAAGAAGGCTATCTTCAGTATCATCGCCTAAGCGGACTGATATTCCACAGGTTATACCAAGCCGAAACTTATTTTAAGTAACTTAAAACACGTTGAAAATAACAGCGTTTGCCATCAAGACTCTCGTGTATATTGAAAATGATAATATGGTGGTAAGGCTATATGACCTATCACCACGTAACCCTCGTGAGCCAATTGTTAAAACATGCCGCAATTCGGAGAATTGGAAGCCGTTACTCCTGATACTACAAGAAACTTCTTGCCGGGTATGCCTTTTGGTGAGCATGTGGATCGAAAGATCTATTCTTGCCTACTTCACTGTAGCACTCAAACCTCACGGAACATCTATTAAACAAACTAAGTGATGCACCAATGAAAAGCAGAATCCTAATCGTGAGGAGAATTCATCACGACCGACTGCCTACTTATTCACAGCACCTCAGTTGAAAATAGAGGATTCAATAATATCTGAACCACAAGCAGCAGCTGTTCAGGCGTTAACTACAAACGCAGCACCAAGCACCCCAAATTCAACAGCCAGCACTGTCAATGAGTAGACGACTAAATAAATGTTTTCCTATCGCGAAAGAAGCGTCATCGAAATCTGCGTGCTCGAGATCCTAAATGGACATTATATATGTTTTTACTTATTTATATTTTTAGTTACATTTTGTTATCGCAATGAGCCATGCTAAATGAACGAATTAGAGAAAACGTGGTTGTATTCTAGAACGGTGCTATTTGTCTCATTATTTGCCACTCTCCAAATATGAACCGTGTTAGGAATTGGGTTTCCAGATTCGAAGCTTCTAAATATACTGAATTTTTAAATCAGGTTTAAGATATATTTTGTCACAAGTCACGGAGTTACAGGTTTTTTTTTCATACGTTTATTTGACACGGCATTTGCAAAAGCTTTTTACGCCAGTTTCTTTTTTTACATAGCACGTTACAAAAATCCTTAAGACTAATTTTAACTATACTAGTACTTTGTCTAAAACTAACACTGAAATCACTTTATTGTTTGCTTTTTTCCTTACATTGTTGTATTTCATAATGATCTAGTATTTTCGGGTGTATTTATTTACTTTTTTTTCTGTTATTGTCTAAATTTAAAAACTAAATATTCTAGGACACTTTAATTGGTGAATGATTAGCCTTGGATGAGAGTATGAGGAGATGAATTTAATTAAATTTTGACAGACGCTGTTTTTAGAAAATGATAGATAAGTTCCATGTATAGAGGATCGCGATACGCCAGGATGTCTCTAACAGGAACATGGATTGGTCTTCCTCGGACTTGTAAAGAATCTACTAATTGTGATCTGGCTTCACGATATTCAGTGCAGGACCAAACAACATGCTCAATGTCATGGTAACCTTCTCCACAAGCACAATGATTACCCTCAGCGAGCCCAATACGACGGAGATGCGCATCTAAAGTATAATGATTGGACATGAGCCTAGACATCACACGGATGAAGTCCCGACTTACATCCAATCCTTTGAACCATGCCTTCGTTGATACTTTAGGGATAATTGAGTGTAGCCATCGTCCCATATCTCCATTGTCCCAAGATGTTTGCCAACTAGCAAGTGTCCTCTGTCGAGAAGCGCTATAAAATTGATTGTAAGCGATGGGTCTTTCATATATTTCACCATCTAGTGCACCAATCTTGGCTAAATTATCAGCTTTCTCATTGCCCGCAATAGAGCAATGGGCGGGGAGCCACACTAGGGTAAATTTATAACATTTTCTTGTTAGGTTACTCAGAGATTCTCGTATCTTCCCCAAAAAGAATGGATCTTGATTATCAATCCTCTTTGAGCGTAGAGCTTCAATTGTGCTGAGACTATCAGTGAGGATAAAGTAATGGTTCGGGGGTAAAGTATTAATTATTTGCAAACTATAGTGAACTGCTGCTAGTTCCGCTATATAAACAGAGGCGGGTTCTGCAAGTTTGAGAGAAATTGAAAAATTATTGTTGAAAATACCGAAACCAGTGGCCTCACTGATTCGTGACCCATCAGTGTAAAACATTTTAAAAATGCATGTGCTTTTCTGACAATAAATTGTATAAATAATTATTTAATATCGGTGAAAGACCACATTGATGTAGCTTCTCCGAGAGAACATCAATGGAGACTGAGTCGAATGCTCCTTTTATGTCTAAGAACACAGACGCCATTTGTTCTTTTTTTGCGTAAGCGAGTTGGATTTCTGACGAAAGAAGCGCCAGACAATCATTCGTTCCCTTTCCCCTCCGAAAACCAAACTGGGTATCTGATAGCAAGCCGTTCGCCTCAACCCAATTGTCGAGACGTCGTAGGATAATTTTTTCCAACAATTTCCTGATGCAGGATAGCATTGCAATCGGTCGATACGAGTTATGATCGGAGGCTGGCTTTCTCGGTTTTGGAATAGCGATAACTCTCACTTGTCTCCAGTCGTGCGGGACAATGTTCTGCTCAAGAAGCTTATTGAATAAATTCAACAAGCGTCTTTTTGCTAGGTCAGGCAGATTCTTCACCAAGTTGAATTTAATTCTGTCTAGTCCCGGAGCATTATTGTTGCATGAGAGGAGTGCAATTGAGAATTCCATCATTGTCAAAGGCGAATCCATGAAATCGTTACTTGTGGGAGCATCGCGAGTGATTTTCTGCGCAGGAGCAGAATCGGGACAAATTTTCTTGGCAAAATTAAATATCCAACGAATCTTCGCTTTCATTAGTCACGTTTCGTTTCCTCATTCTTCTGGCTGTGTTCCAAAGAGTACTCATTGATGTTTCTCTTGACAAGCCATTAACGAAGTGTCTCCAATAACTAGATTTTTTGGCACGACGTATACTGTCAAATTTGTTTTGCAAAATGAAATAATTTTCAAAGTTCTCACGTATACCCCCTTTCTGTTTCATAATTTTTTTGTAGGCAACTTGTTTAGCTTCATATGCATCAGAGCACTCTTTGTCCCACCAAGGATTAGGGGGCCGTCTATTTATTGTCATTCCAGGATTGCATTTCGTTTGGGCTTGTTCTGCTGCTTCAATAATTAAACCCGCTAAGAATTCATATTCTTCGGTAGGGGGTAGCTCTTCTGTCGAAGCAAGAGAAGTGGAAATTAATGTTTCGTATGTTTTCCAATCAATATTTCGTGTTAAGTCATAAGGAACATTGATTGAATTCGTAAGGCCTAATTCACTGTTAATTGAAACAACGATTGGCAAATGATCGCTACCGTGAGGATCAGGTACAACCTTCCACGTGCAATCTAACCGAAGTGATGTCGAGCACAGAGATAGATCTAATGCACTTGGACGTGCAGGAGGTCTGGGGATGCGTGTTGTTTCGCCAGTATTTAAAACTGTCATATTAAATTCGTCACAAACATTGTATATCAAAGAGGATCGATTATCATTGTAGAGGGAACCCCACAATACTCCGTGCGAGTTGAAGTCTCCCAGTATCAGACGCGGAGTAGCCATGGATTCCACTACCTCAAAAATTTGACGTTGTCCAATTTGAACTTTGGGAGGTATATATATAGAAGCGATAGACATGTCTTTGCCTTTAATGTTCGTTTGGACAGCTACAGCCTCAATGCCCGCAAGCAAGGGGATGTTAATTCTATAGAAAGAATAGCACTTTTTAATTCCTAGAAGCACTCCTCCATACGGGGTGTCTCGGTCTAGGCGAATAATGTTGAAATTATTTAATTTGAAATTAATGTTTGAGGTAAGCCATGTTTCACATAGAGCAAAAGCATCGCATTTTAAATTATGCAGTAAAATTTTTAAGGAATCAATTTTAGGTATGATACTTCTGCAATTCCACTGTAAAACAGTGATGGAATCTTTCATTGGAGGAGGTGAATTACCCATTGAAAGATACAATCGCTGCAAGGATGGGCCATTGAGCAATCAGCTGCTCTAAAAATGTTCTAATTGTTGGGAGGAAAGCTGAAAGTATACTCTTTAGTGGTTCAGAAATATTGAATGCTTTAAAAATCCAATCAACAATTTCAGAAAATTTCAATAATCCTACCCCCGGCTGAGGCTCAGAGGAAGTCGAAATTTTATTGTTTCCAGTAATGGTGTTCTGTTTGGATTGTACGTTCCCAAAACCGGGCGGAATTGATTTCGGTTTTGAATCGGAATTTTTCGGTTTTGGGCGCAGTTTATCTATTGGTGGAGAAATTTTAAGGCCCTTTCTTGGCAGCTTGGGAAAAGAAGACTGTTTTCTTTTTCTGGAATTTCCGGGTAAAACAAATGATGTACCTTCGCACGCTCCGCCAGAGTCAGACTGTTCCGAAAATAGAGATGTGTAAGTGTTTTCTAAGAAGATGGGCTTAGGGGTAGCATTTTTCAACATTTCTGCATAGGAGCGCTTAGACCTCTCCTTCAAGGATCGTTTAATTTTATCCTCGCGCAATTTATAAATGGGGCATGCAGGGAGCTCATGCGAGTTTTCTCCGCACATTAAACATTTTTCTGAATTTTCATTGCATGTATCCTCTTGATGAGAACCCCCACATTTGCCACACCGTGCCTTATTGGAACAGTAAGTGGCTGTGTGGCCAAGCTGTTTGCAATTAAGGCAATTCATTACACGAGGGATAAAAAGGCGAACAGGGAGACGAATCTTATCGATAATGACATAGTTGGGCAGCGCAGACCCAGCGAAAGTCACTCGAAATGAGTCAGACAGTCGATAAACTTTTTTATCTCTTTCGTGTGATACTGAATGCAATTGCTTGCATTCAAGTATTTTTACGTCTTTAAGTATGGTGTCTTTGAAACGACCAACCCCATGCTTAATTATGTCATCAACAGTCAAACTCGATTCTGTGATAACCCCATCAATTTCAATTTCCTTTGAAGGAATATACGCTCTATACTCACGCGTAAAAAGCTCGCAAGAAGCAATTGCATTGGCTTGTTTGAGACTACCAACGACAATGCGTATTTTATCTTTATTGACTTTGACGATCTCTTTTACATCCGAGAATCGCGAAGTCAAATCTTTAGAAATTTGAATAATATTTAGCGCCTTTACTTTACGCCTAATAAATACAATCCATGGTCCCGTTGACGACTCTGGGTAAATTTTAATTCTAGTCGGATTTACATTTTCAGCATAAGGCTTAGGGGGAGGGTCTGTTACTCGTTCTCCCATCTCTTCATCCATTTTACCTAGCAAGAAAAACTATCACAAAAAGGAATGAAAAATATACCTGTTATACCTGTAGAACACACCTCATGCGTTACTTTGTAAACTCGGTGCCCGTTGTTTGACAATGTGACACTTGCTGTCCTTCTTCGTCGCGTTGCTTCTTCAGTAGAGAAATAGGCCTACCTGCAACACTTTAAAACTCTCTCCGGTTAAGCTGCTCGTCGGTATCACCACCACAGCGCTCTCTCCGTTTCCACCGCCGCGGTAAACAAATGTGGCTACCTGTGGCTTGCTGCGAAAATCCCACTGTCGATGCGGCACTTTTCGGTGCCACTTGTTTTTTGACGGAGTTACAGGTTGGTTAGTAAGGTTACACTGGAATTTCCCATATAAGCCATTGCAATCGTACTACCTCAGAGACCAAAAATCTATTGAAATGGTCGCCAAATTACTTCGATTCGTAGGTCTAGATCACTGATTGCCAATCAAACATTCTTTGAATATATTGTCCACTAGCGACAATTCCGTAAGTATTGGCTTCCAGGTATATACCACAATAAAGATCACATTGGTTCATCGGTGATGCCTGAACCAATTTCTCAAATGGAAGCAATAATATGCAGTTGAGTGTAGCATCGCCCCCCTACCCTTACACCTTCCCCTACATCAAACCTACCCTTACACCTCCCCTTCATTACCCCCCCTAGATATTTCTGGGCAAACTTCGACAGTTTAATTTGCTTGAAAATGTCTACCACCTTTCCCCTTTCGTTTGTCGTATAAAAATCCTGTGTAGAAAACTGTTTGATGTCTGATTTGATGTAAGTTTCGTATCACTATCGCAGTATACAGTTTCCAGGATCGCGTGTTGCCCTATATATTTTGGCTCTGTACGCACACACCTATTATATAAGGGATTGTCTTGATTCTGAAATACACGATTAAAAAAGATGCGTCGTGTTCAAGACGACCAAACGGAATATTTCATGGCTACTGAACCTTAGAAAGTCCAATTCGAAACACGTCTTCACATTTCATGGCTGACATCGTTATCGGCAATAGTAATTTAACATATTCGAAATAGCCTCCGATGGCAAAAAGAATACCGATAAGTCTCCTTTTCGTTATAGATTATATCCATCTAACACTAATCTAATCTAATACTAATACTAATCTAATCTAATTTCCCGTGATTCAACTAAATAACATTCGGCGGTCGTGTACGAAGAAGTATCTTGTTTATGTACCCGTCCGGGAAGTAGAGATTAATGGTGTCCGACCGGGTCCTCAATTGCGAAGTATGGCGAAGTTGGCTCCTTCAAGAATCTTTTGCTTCAGTCAGCGAAAATTTTGGTTTGCAAGCTATAGCGTTCAGCAAATATCGAGGAGTATAAGGAAACACCTTATTTTCCACCAGCCTCATTTCGAAACTTTCACGGTATCTGCTCTTCCAAACTTTGTTCTTTTGAATGGGGCTCTTCTAGTGCAGCTAGAAACTTATTAATATATGGCCATATGGCATCACTAGACATGACTTGTACAATTTTATAGTAATTGTTTCCAACTGATTTTTGAAATTGGTGAACAGAGCATAGATTAATATGTTTTTTGATTTAGAATACATCGCAATTCATTCAACTATCATGTCTTAAGCGTAAAAATGCTGAAAAATATGTTTTTTTCGTTTGTCGTTTGGAATGGGTTAAGATGGTCACCAACTTAGAAAGCGAATATTAAGTTCAGGATGTCAGAAAATTCAAGTTCTGGCCATAGGAAGTGCTGATTGTATTTCAATTTCTCAAAACCAGGGGTATTTTCGGATTTGCAGCAGCATTTTTTATTGATGTATGGTTTTTATTTTGTACCCCTGTTTGGGATAGCCTAGAGCCCTTACGAGGAGGTTTGGGTGTAATCAGATTTGGTCCTGTCTTGAGGTTTCGGAGAGGCAGAATACCCCTCGCAGGGGTCATAAGTGGCCTTATCTTTAGTTGTTTAGAGAATGTAGGAGTTTTCGGGGGTAAGGGGGATAGCTTTTTTGAGTATTTTTACGTCAGATCGTCTGCAGTCTTTGACAAATCGCATTCGTTTAGCCGCGCACAGCTTGTACGTTGGGCATGTCTATTCTCTCCATAGTAAACATACTTTTTGCAAGTATCGTCCGCATTTTTTCCACATTTGCAGCATCGCGGGAAAGCTGGCGAACTCTAACACTTTAAATTAAATCGGTAGATCAGATCCGTCGAAAATCACACGAAGTGAGTCGGATGGTATTTCCAATATACGATTACTATTGAGTGTAATTTGTTGAATTCCGTTGACATCGACAGGTAAAAACCGCATCGCTGACCACACCGTCGACCTCCACATCGCACGAAGGAATGTAGATGCGATATTCTATCATACAGAGACTACTGCTAGCGATATATATGGTCTGTTTTAACTCAGCCAGCACTACGTGCAGTTTATCTGACTAAGGCTGTTAAAACTCAGTCACGGTCGAGTAACGTTTTGTCAGCTCCCGCGCTACTGATATGCTGTTTTGTTGTTTATTTTTGAGCCTAAAGTGTACCCAAGGACCAGTGGAAGGCGTTCCTCATTCTTGTATATATAATTCCCATGGGACCCGCTTTCATGGTCTATTCCATTGCGAAAGTTACACAGCTGGTGCAAGGATTTACAAGTTTTGGCATAAAAAGGTTACAACTGTATCGCACGTATTACTACTATTGAAAAGTCTCGATTGCATCCGACAATGAATTTTGCTAAATTTTTAACCATGATAACGTGGCTATCAGTAGCTTCTTTAATGTATGTATGTGTGATTGAACTGATGGAATTTTCTATTTTTGTCTGCAGATGCCGTTTCAGACGAATTAAATCACTATGCAGCCATATATTTATCATGAGGATTAAATACACAACGAAATGCTGCGGAATTCTCTACCGAAGCTCGCTTGAACAAGGTATGTGAATATTTTCTATGAGTGTCAGACACGTGTATTTCTTTCTGCAGCGCTGTATTCTGGTAGATACGGAGATGTTCAATTATCGTTGTTACTCATGGATGTGTACTTGTACTGTATATATTTGTATTGAACACAAACGGTATTTACCTTTTCTTTACTCAATGAGAAATTTTGCCGACAATAAAAAATATTTATTTCTTAAGAGAAATAGTTACAGGGTAAGACGGAAATGCATATCAAGATACGCCCTTAAAAAGAGTTCTTTACTACTTTTTTATATGATTTTTGACATACTGCAATATTTCAAAAAGTTGTAGATACTTCAAAATCACATATTTTTGCAAAATATAGCAACACACTATCACTGCGTTTGAAGAATTTATAACTGTATGTTGGAATTTTTTTTAAATGAATTTTTTTGGGGCTATACTTTGCAGATTAGCAGGCAATAGCAGCTAAAGTTATTATAGCTTTGTTCAGCAATATACACCCTGTCGATACACATATAAAAGACGAACAATTGACTTGCCATTCGATGACTCTCCTTTCAATAATAGAAATATCAGTTGTACTGTAATGCAAAAATAATGCTCCTGGGTCAAACGGAACAAAAATCAATTTGTTTATGAAATTTCCTAAACCTGCATTGAGACGTTTATTGAATTTGTTCAATAGGTTTCCTGTGTAGAACATTGTGTGTAGAACGTGACTGGAGACAAGTGAGAGTAAACCGGGAAAACCAGCCTCCGACCACAATTCGTATCGTACTATATATCAATCTAAAATCATGCGGAAAATTTATTGAAGTTTTACCGAATAGTCTTTGTTTCGCACGGGGCGAAAATCCAAAATCGTTACTGCAAAACATAGATTAAAACAGTAAACGAACAAGAATACTGCGTACTGGACCATAGATTATTTCCTTTTCACTGATAGACTAATTCAGGCTGAGGCTTTTCGTTCATTGAAGGACGATAAGCATTCCCCGCACATCTTTTTGTTAGAGAGTTAACCATATTATGGGTTCCTGTTCATTCTTCAAATCGGGGAAACGAGGGTGCGAACTCTCTCACCAAATTGGTATTAGTTTGGATATACAGTGGAGACCCGATTTTACCAGCTTCCGATTTTATCAGCTTCATATGAAAATTGACAGTTGGTAGTTTGATGGGCTCTAGCAGACGAACCAAGTTGAATTCGAGTAAATGCTTTCTTGGGCATATATTTCTTATCTTAGAGATCCGAAAAAACGAAAATAAAAATATTGATTTTTTTAAATTTTGCACTGTTAGACCCCCTTAGGGGAAACTTAAAGTAAATAATCAGAAAAGGTTGCGAGGTTACATCTAAGGACCAAAGAAGAATGTTTTAAGAGCTTCGGTTTATTAAAAAGAAAGAAAAATAAATGCCCCGATTTTATCAATGTCCCTGTTTTATCAGCCTAAATTCGCCAAGGGGCTGATAAAAACGGGTTTTCACTGTATCGTCTAACTGGCAGCAAGTTGACGAGTGGAATACGAAACATTCAAATCCAACTTCTTTAATTTACATTTTGCCACTTGTTGCAATTATTAGTAAAAACTGTTAGTAATTTTAGTTTCCCTGAAAACTTTTTTCAAGGAGTTACATATCTTAACACAATTTCAAAATTTCATTGTCATTTGATTACCCAGCGCAATTCGAAAAAAACCACCCAAGAAAAATTTAACCCTCATCAACAAAAGTCGTTACAACTAAAATTGTAACGAACTTTTCCGACGCAGGTAGATTTATTTCCATTTTGAAATTTTTAATCCATTCTTCAATCATCCCTCCACAAAAAAATGCGTTTTTTCAACATCGCAAATTCGCACAACGAAAACTATTATTCTTCAGCACCCTTTTTCCAAAAAAAAAGTTCATCAGTTTTATTTGTATGTCAGTTCAGAGCTAAAAAAAGAAATTTTTTCAAAAACTATCGACCCTCTCTTCGACCGTAAACCCATATCGCATCTATGCACGGGATCGTATAAATCCAAATCAGTCTCAAAAAGCGTGAAAAGTGTAGGTACTCTGTCAATGGCCTATACTGCGCCATTCTCATCCCCGTCGTCAGGTCGGTTGCCGCGATCCAAGCAAACCGAAATTGCGTAAGATAATGCGTTTTTTTTTTGCTTGTTTCTCTTCTATACTGACAGTTGAAGAATTTTTGGTACGCAACTAACTTCCAAAAAAAAAAAATATCGGTCTTATTTTTCTTTGTCGCCGATTCATTTTACCTCTCTCTCTGTGTCGCTGTGCAGTGAGGATCATAAAATTCCTGTGCGCAGGATGCTGGATCGGTTTTTTTTCGGTTTTTGGATTTTGTATGTTGTGTTTTTTTTGTTGCTCTATTGGAGGGTCGTCGTCCTGGCGCGCATTTTCGTCCCTTTTGCCGGTTGCGATGCACCTTCCTTCTCGCACTCTACACACTACTGGAAAGATTTTGAAAAAACGTACAAAGGCAAATCAAAGGAAACCTCCTCTGCTAGAGGAGGAAGGTAGCACATTTTTGCATCTTGTTCTTGTTGTGTTCCCCCAAGCGAAAAAGTGCGTTTTGGGAAATGATTTTTTTTCGAATTTTGCTAAAAAATCTATTCTTCGGTGGTAGTTTCTCACGGTGGTGTATGAAAAGAAGTTTTTTTTTTCAGTTAAACTGCATTTTCGGTTGTGCAATCGAAGCAAACCGGAGGAGAATTGTCAAATTATTTATTTAGATGACATGGATTTGGCGACGTTTTCCTTCTTTTTCGCTTAACAAGGGGGATGTTTAGTTATGGATTGAGGTAATTTGATTTATTGTTCGAGTTCGATTTTTTAAAGAGAAAAAAGAACCTTAAAAAGTAATCACAATCGATTGTCACAATCTTTGACAGGGTATTTAAATTTTCTACTGCAATTCGATCTGTGTTTGCCAAGGAAAGGGAATGGAACGTAGATAGCAAAAGGATTGGGAAGAAGATTGGAAAATAACGAACTTTTTCGGAAAAAGCGCGAAGATTTTGTAACGACTTTTTGAAACCGTTGCTGTTATTTAAGGGTGTCTTTTGCTCAGGGATTAAAATGTTTTTTATTCGATGGAAAAACCGTTGAACATCTAATTGCCAGCAATCATAGCAACCAGAGAAAATAAAGCGGCGCAAACCGATGACGCCTTCCACTTATAAGGTTTAGATGGTTGCTTTGACCAGCTCTCAATCGCAGATGTATTCAACTGGACCAGGATAGACACGATGATAAACTTTGAAACCTTTGTCTTTGCACCGAAAACAAAAGCAAACCTGTCGGAATTTAGCAGAGATCTTCTAATCAGCACCATCTGATCTTCCAGGAAGCTTGCCGAAGAAAAACCAACTTTTTCGGTAGCCGTAAAAAGTCAAAAGGCAATTTCTACCTCTTGTTTTTTATACGCCTGTAAAATTTCCAGGTTGCTTGGTTCGACTCCTTTTGCAGCGGTCGGACAAAATAGGTAACCTTAAGTAAAAAAAAACAAAGTCAACTGGTTGCCCATCTGAAACCCGGTAATAGTATAGAGGGTTGAAACTTTTTTTACGATTGGGCAATTAAAAAAATCAACTTCTCGGAATTTAGTTACGAAGAAGCGAAATGTGTGGTGTAAATCAGTGACTTCCTTAGGTTCCTGCAAGGTTAGATGCAAATTACATCCCATGTGGCGACGAGGAATTTTTTTCAACATTTTTTTACGACTGGTTACGGTCATTTAACATACACTTTTTTGAACTAATCGGAATTCATTCTGGTGGGAAAAGGTTGTGGCTGCCCGGGGTGCTGAATGAAGGAGGGGAAGGAGGTTCAGCTGTAATCTCAACTGCATTTAAATCCAATAAAAATCCACTTGTTGAAAGCATTTCAAAGCGCAGTTGGTCGGTGTGTGGGGATCGGGCATAGGCTGTCAGTGAAGCGGGAAAAGTTGGTTGCAAAATATTTTTGGCTGGCATAGGAGAAGGAGAAGGAAATGTGTTTAAAATCCCCTTCTGAATGAGTGTTTCTTTTGAGGGTGAGCTTGGTCAAGAATGTGTAGCCAGGCACCCTCTTTTTCGACGATGGACTGGTAAGCGTAGGGTTTTCTATTTTTTCCTATAATTGAGTGGTTTTCCACGTACTTCCAATATATGTGCAAATCGTGGTGAATGTTAGTAAAAAGAACGGCAACGTCATCACGTTCAAATATTCGATATATTCAAATGATACGCAAACATTTGCAACATTGCAGAATCCAAAAAAAAAAGAATCTTTCCCACCACTTGTCACTCATTGAGTTCACTGGACCGCAGCAAAAGGCGTGTGCGTCCATGCATACGTAAACATTTCACCCAAAAGCAAAAAAAAAACGTTTTTTTTTCTGCTTCGCTCTTTTCCCACAATAACCATTTCAATCGTCCTTCGGTTGGGCAACGTAAGGCCGAAAGTTTAGCATAAATACACAAATTCTGCATTAAATTGGATCCTTCTTATTTCCAATTCCTTTGGTCACTATTACCTATTCAGGGGGAAACGACCACTCGAATTGGCCCAAGAAATCAATTTACTATTTTATTCTTGAATCCAATCAGTAGTAGGAGGAAATGAATTCCATTCCATCTCGCTATACTTTCACCGAACTCTCCAACGCAACGCCGCCGTCCAATGTGTCTCAATTTACATAAAATTGGCATGTGTTTGCGTCTATTTAGATAAAATGTTCCCTTCGTTTACGGGTGTCCCGTTTTTGTTTGATCGGAAAGTTTTGCCCCAGCTCATGCCGGCTTCGGTTATAGCCCTGCTTCAATGATTTCGATTCAATTTCGTCGTCTCCACTTTCATTCTTTCTGAACTTCTTTCTTTCTTTCCGAACGCCATCCAGCCAACAAAGTAGTCTTCGATCCAATTTCAACGTCGTTTGAACGATGCATGCGGCTACTGTAATTCGGCGGCTGGTGGTTGGGTGCTAGGTAGGTGTATTAGCGAGGAGGTGGACATCGAAGCATGCCTTCGATTTTTCACTTCCTTGCACAGAGACAGGACATATTTGTTTGTTTTTGAAAATGGGCATGTACGCCAGTGTATGGGAATGTTTGTCAATATAGTTCCGTTCGTTAGGTGAAGTGGTGACCTGTCCTGTAGCACATATACACACCCACATATTTCGATGCGGTGATGATTACTGTTTACTTTTCATTTGAATTTGTAGTCTGTTTGGCAAAGGAAAAATGTGTGATTCCTCATGAATTTCAAATATTTTCAATTTCTATTCAAATGCCTGTGATATAAAATCCCGGAACTCGATTTATACTATTCTATATATTTTGTATATCAAATGCTGTGTAGTGTAGGTATTTCGTCGCTGTTGTGCTATCTTATGACAAGCGCCATTTAGCTCATTTCGAGAAAAACGATTTTTAAAGTTTGAGATTGAATATCTTGAAACTTATAAATGGTATAAACAATTCAAAGAATACAATTGATGTTTCTATCTATTCTTTATTAATCTCTCAAATCTTATGAAGATCGGATGACTATGTTCCGAGTTTTGACTATAATTGTAAACAAAAGTCGCACTCACGCGTGTCATAGGTGTGTATAGATGACAAAATTTGTATGACGTGTCATAATCGATAAGATCCAACACCATGTAGCATCCTTGATAAACATTGTATGCAATAATACACTGATCTTGCTTACTTGTATGACCTTGCTTGCTTGTATTGCTTGTTGCCAAATTTCAAAGAGACATGTAAATCAAGATACTATTCTTAGTTTACTCTCTACTTCTGTCCGAGTCAGAGCTACAATCGAACCAAGTGAACGACAACTAGAATCTTCTCGATTTAGTGTGCATTGTTTAGTAAACAACGCTGCGGTCGTTGACTAAATTTTGTTCAACATGATCCATTTTCGTGAAATGGAATACCTTCTAAGGTCTTACGGAGGTCATCTATATTCAATATCATCATTTCCGTAATTCAGTATTGATTTCATTCAGCATTTTAGCCCAAGCCTACATTATTGGAGGTGACAGCGCTGGATTTAATATTCCCGTGTATATAGAAAATGACTATATAAAAATAATTATCGAATGCATGTCCCCTCGGCATGATACTGTACCTTCACGTGGTCCGGGGGCTTTTTCACCAAAGCAGTATTACAGTGATTATATCACATAAACTTGGGATACGATTTTTTTCTTTTTAGTCAAGCTACATTGTGATCAATTTTAGTACTTAACTTGGCGACCTTTATTATCCACTGCCATGGTCAAATAATATAGAATGTGGGTTTAGGGCCCAATTCTCTCTGTAGGCACCCTTCTTTTATTGCTATATTTTAAATTAGATCCATGCTAACACTCACTAACACAAATTGCTTATTATCTCATATACACTCACAATCTCTTATTCCCAACGTACAAACGTGGCCTTCAAGATAACACAAACCTGGTCAAAACTGCGAACGCCCGCGATCTCGCCAACATTCAAACACCCCGGTAAATAAAGTCAACATTTGTACCTAAAAATTTACCAACGCGGTCGCAACCATCAACCCACCTCTCGCGTAATCATGAATCGGTTACGTCCGCAAGTCTCTACCCTTGATCCTAGCAGCCCAAACTCATGCCTTCAGTTGGACCAATAGAAACAAAAACTAGACAAGACGTCCACGCCCTATCATTGAATAACGCGCAAACATGTGAATGGCCACATGATTATAAAAATAATGTATCCACGCGAAGTTACATACACACTAGCACAAGCGACAAAAACGTCAACATACAAACGCTCGAGTCCTTCGCGATCATCCACGTACAACCACACCCACGATCTCGTAAACAAGTTAACACCTCGGTGACTAAGTGAACGGTTTAGCACTTATAAATTCACAAAGGCGGTCTCAAGAGTGAACCCCCGCCCGTGTTCGCGCGATCATGAATCGGTTTCATCTGGAAACCACTATTCTCGGTCCTAGTAGCATAAGCCCAATGCCTTCAGGTGGACCAATCAGAAAGATGATGCTCATATCCACTAAACTACACGGTCCATGGCGACTTAAAATCGAATTTATACACACGAAGTCACATTCACGCTACAATCAAACATACAAATGCTTGTGCTGTTCGCGATCATCCACGCAGCCTACACCCGGGTTCTCGCAGACATAACATTCCGGTGATAATATGAACGTCTCAGCACTTATAAACATTCAAACGCGGTCTCAAGCGTGAACCTACAGTCCGCCGCACTCGCGCGATCATGAATCGTTCACGTCCGGAAGTCTCTATCATCGATTCCAAAAATCTAGGTCCATGCCTTCAAATGAATCAATTAAAAAGAAAGCTAAAAGAACAGAAAGAAAGATAAGGAGTAATTCACTCCCTATCAGAATGTGATCTGTACACTGAAAAATAAATATCAGAATGACGGTCCGCGAATATATGAATGGCCGCAGGGTTTCAAAATCGAATTTATACACGCGAAGTCACATACACGCGAGCACACGCGACAAATAAGTCAACATACGAACGCTTAAGCCCTTCGCGATCATCTACGCACACCTATGCCCGCAATCGCGCAAACTTGATAACACTCCGGTAATTATGTGAACACTTTAGCACTTACGAAGTTACAAACGCGGTCTCAAACGCGAACCGCCAAACGCGCGCGGTCATGAATCGGTCACGTCCGGAAATCTTTAGCCTTCATTCTAGCAATTTAGGTACATACATTCAGTTGGACAAATAAAAAAAAATAAAGCTCATATCCACTGGACCACACGTTCTACGGCGACATGACTGGGAACTCTAATGATATGGAAGAATCCACTTTCTTCTGGAATCTGAACCGTACACGAAAAATTTAGTATCGTATTCACGGTCCGCGCGCGATCATTCTAGAACACACGCGAATATCCGAAAGGCACGCGGTTATAAAATAGAATTTATACACGCGAAGTTACATACACGTTAGCACACGCGACATACAAACACACACGCGATCGAGCATGTTAACGTACAAATGTTCGAGCCCTTCGCGATGATACACGCGATCGCTAGTCTCTACGCCCGCACATACCTGAACCGTACAATGAATAACACATTCAGAATCACGGCCCGCTACAATTGGCCTAAAGCAGTGTTTTAGTGGGCGACATTGCCTGTCTCGTCTGCAAATTGTAGCATGTGATTCTGACGGGGAGCTCTACAGCTCCAGTAGGAAAACTCGAAAAAAAATTACAGAATGCATGTCGGAGAAACTTTTTCCCAGGTATTCCTAACGGTATCCTTGTGGTGATAATGGGGTTCGATAGACCTATTCCCTTCTACTTGACTATAAAATTTAAAGCTCACGGAATGACTAATAAACAAACTACGCTATGCAGTCATGAGGGACAAACTCCTACGCGGTGCAAGTACTGAAATCAGACAGCTCACCACGGACAACTTTGCGCGGAAGATGCAGAGAAGATTGCATCTCAACCGATTCCCAACTAATCAACAGAAAACCAGCCCAAAACAAAATTTTCAATGCCAATGCTAGAACCACAAACGGTGGCCAAATTTATGCCATCTGTTCAGACCATAGTAACTGAATGCAACAGCGGCGAGGTAGTTAATATTGATTACGACGGGCTTACACTGCTCACCCGTAAGAGCAAAAATCACCAACGCACCTTTAACGATGATGATCTTGACATAAAAGATACGAGAGAATTAAATACGCTCATTCCGCAGTAGGCGAGCAGACAAACGTTTCACTTCTGCGAAAGAAGGCCCCGCGCGCAATAGAAGGTTGCGTGCGCGAGATTTAACGGGTATCCAATATTTGTTTTTGTTTTTTTTACTTATTGTAAACATATCAAAGGCCCACGGCTCCGTTAAATTGCCGCTGTGAGCCGCGTCAAATAAACGAATTGAATAAAATATGGCTTTCTGCCATACAAATGAGATCTCCGTCGGAAAACTTTTGTTTAAGATTCTCCGATGTTGGTTGAAGATTACTTTCAAATTAGCATTTTCTATACATTTTACTCTTACTCGTTTTGTGAAATGCAGATTGCCGTGAAATAAGGCATATTCAATGATAACTATCTAAGAATTTAGAAAATAACTCGTCGAAAAATCGTTTCGGGAATTCGCTGATGGCTAAAATCTAGCGATGTTAACTCGTCAAGATGCTGAATTACTCTAATTTCTCTTCAACAGGCTGCAAATAGAAAATTGGTTGAAATCGTACGTCGTTTAGTATGACTGCCTTCGTTAAAGTTTTTACCATAAGCTAAACCAGGGCCGCCTTAAGACCACTCGGGGCCCCTGGGCACAACTGAGCCTTGGGGTCCCTATACTCGGACAGGCATACACTGCTGTAGAGTAGGATTATCAAAAATGATCCTCAGCATCAGGGAGCCAACTATGCCACCTTGAGATTTATTTTTAAAATTCAAACCAAATCATACAACCATGCGGAAGTATTAAAAATGCTGTAGGAATCAAAATATATGGGGAAAAAAATTTAGACTTCCATCACTATAAGTGGCACTGTAAATGTCCAAGTACCGTCGAAAAACGGAAAATGATTTTGATAGATCTTAAAAAGATCTTCTGACCAATCTGCCCGAAAGTAGCTAAGGACCTAATACACTATATGTGCTTGTGGCAGTTCGAACTCAGGTGAGCTGCGTACAGTGTAATGGACTTACCAGCTGCGCTGTTCTCTCTCCACATGATATAATGTGACCTCTATAGTTGTAAGACGTTGTTTGAGGCTGAGGAGTGCCTCCGTCAATGATGAGGAATGATGGAGTAAGGCAGGCTAAACGTCAACACTACAATGTCGACGATTCATTCAATAATTGTCCTCACACTATGACAATCTAGGAAAAATATTTAGCAATATGCCAATAAAATTCAACTTGGTAATAGATGACGACTACGTTATTTAATGGAAGCGGGTCATGGAAGTGGGCTTTTCAGGTCTCCCATTTGTAGCGCAAATCGAGCAGGACTTCACCCATTCCTCTGCATCTTTCGACATGCCGGGCCACCAAACACGCTCTCTTAAAATGCTTTTAAATTTAGCTGACGATGGTTGGCCTTCATGTGCAACCGCCAATGTAATTACAATGATTCGTACAATGTTGTTCTCAATTTCTTACTATTCCTGATATGATGCAGCTGGAAAAAGTCAATTGTCAGCTTAAAAAAGCCACATTTTCTTCAATCATAATTCAACTACACTTGTAGATGACAATATTAAATATTGTCGAATCTAATTGTGCGATTCGAGATTCACTCATGTTAGGTATTCGCATTTTTTGCTGCAGGAATAGAACGATTCTTTGAAATGGAGTCTCTTCATGTACAAGTTGTTCGTGAGGTAGATTTTTGGTATATATTCTAACCGAAGTTTTGCGCATAAATGAACGGTTCGGAGAGGCGAAGATAGCAAACAAGTGCAAAAAGGGAGTTCACTCTAGCCAGTAACAGCTACAAAACATATAATTGCTTTCTCTACTCAAGACACGACACAGCACAAACCCAATCCAACCTAAAACGAAACTCAAAAAAGTTTTGGTCTTTTGAAAATGGAAATGTAAAGACTGTAAAGCTTCCTTTTAGTATGTTTCTCGCAAATGAAACGTCTAACACTCCCAGTGGCATCTGTAACTTGTTCACAAAACATTTTTTCGAGTGTGTTTAAAAATGAATCAGCTAATTTAACTCAGGTGGATCGTAGCCTTCAAGATGTTCCTCGCGATGTATTCAATTTTGGAAACACTCAATTTACCAACGAAGACATTCTAGCTGCCATAAGCAAGTTAAAGTTCTCTACATCGTTGGGGCCAGATGGGATTCCTTCCATTATACTGAAAAGATGCGCAAGCGCATTGTGTGCAGCTTTAAGTTTAATCTTTAACCAATCACTGTCGCAATCAGTGTTTCCCGTATGCTGGAAAAAATCAGCCATGTTTCCCGTTTTCAAAAAAGGTGATAGGAAAAATGTTGCGAACTATCGTGGCATAACTTCGCTCTGCTCTGGGTCAAAGTTGTTTTAGATCATAGTAGGAAATATGCTCTTTCGTGAGACCAAAGCATACATATCGAAGAATCAACATGGCTTTTTTGCAGGCAGATCAACAACTACCAATCTAGCCCAATGTACATCATACTGCATTGAAACAACGAAGATGGACTATAGACTCTATATACGCCGATCTTAAAGCTACTTTTGATCGTGTACATCACTCTCTTTTTCTGGTAAAGATCGAGCGTCGGGGCGTTCCATCAAATTTTATAGGCTGGCTTAAATCATATCTCGTAGATCGTCCTCTGTCAGTGAAATTAGGAAGTAACGTGTCATATCTTCATCAACTTGTCGGGTGTATCTCAAGGGAGCAATCTCGGACCGTTGCTTTTTTCTTTATTCTTCTATGACGTTTGCTATGTTATACCCCCAGGGTGCAAACTTATATACGCTGACGATCTCAAACTCTTTCTCATTGTGCGGTCAATAGAGGACTGTATCGAACTTCAGCGACATCTGAATGCTGTCTATAACTGGTGTAATCGTAACTTGTTGTCTCACAGTGTGGCCAGCTCCAGAGAATTGGATTTTTTCTGCGCGTGAAAGGTATTAGAGAGCACTATAATACCTTTCACGCGCAGGAAAAATCCAATTCTCTGGAGCTACAGCATCGCCGGCCAATTGCTAGAGAGAGAGTGTCAGTTATCAAAGACCTTGGTGTACTCTTGGACTCGCAACTGACATTCAGAAACCATTACTCGCACGTTACAGCACAGGCAAATAGAAACCTTGGCTTCATAATAAGAATCGCCAACGAGTTTACTGATCCATATTGTCTGCGGGCACTGTATTTTTCTCTTGTTCGGTCTGTCCTGGAAGCTTCCGCAGCTATTTGGTGTCCTTATACGAACATTTGGACTAACAGAATTGTAGCAGTACAAGCAAGATTCCTCCGATTTGCTCTTAGAACTTTGCCGTGTCCCAACCCAACAGAACTACCACCATACATCGATCGCTGTCGTCTGCTCGATATGGAAACTCTGGCAAAAAGACGAAATACATTCAGATTTATTGGGAAAATATTGACTGATCATATAGATGCCTCATATATTCTCTCACAAAGCTACACCAATGTACCGCCAGAAACCTTAGATCACGTAACTTAAGACTCGACTTTCAGCGCACTGAGTACGGTCAGAACGAACTCATAAGGGCGATGCGTAATGTTTTCAATAGTGTGTATGACCATTTTTATATTTCTAGTAATATTTTGAAGAATTGACTTAGAACTTTTAGGCTATAAGATTTTGTTACAATATTTCTGTAATGTTATTGTAATGCTGTACAACACGTATGCAATTTTATTAATTTGTAATGTGAGATCATTGTAATCAGATGAAAAAAGTACGAATAGATTATGGGTTTTTACGCGCATTCGAGGTCTGCTTCTGAAGTGAATCTTGAAAGGCGCTTTTCTCATAAATCAACAACATTTAGACCAACACGGGTCAGATGAAAAATGATAATAAATAAATAAATAAATAAATAAAGAGATAAACATAGCGAAACATCGAAATTACTCGAACCTATTAATATGAGCAACACAATTCATTTCAATAATTAACTACCACAACTATTAGCGGTACATTCATAATTAAACGCAAACAGAAACAGCCTAAAATATTTTTGATAAGGCAGAATGTCGTACAAAAATAACCTAATTGGTGCCAGGGGTACCAGACTACGCCGGCATAGTGGAAAATGCCACTATGCCGTCGCGAAAGCATCGTGAGGCCTCAAGAAGTGCTGGAATCATTTTTAGAGGTTTTCATGTAAAAGTGTCCATCCACAATCCCAGATGTGATGAAGAAATGAAAATTTACCACATGCGCGGATCGTTTGCCAAACAAGGATTGTGTACCGAATTTCGAAATCTTCTTCTTCCACTTTCTGTACAGCTTCCTTGAGCAAATTCTGGTTGCCGCTCCTGCTTGGTGCTTTTTGAACTTTTTATACGTGTTTAGACAACATTTCATCGTTTTTGCTCAAAATAAATTGAAACTTGAATAGAAATGTTGGATTGACGTTTTAATTTGTCTAATAACATGCATGCTCTTTAAACGTCACATGGGTAAAGGTATAATGTGCGAATCTGAGCAACTGATCCATTGTTACCCACACGATAAAGAGTTATAGACAATTGAGTGCTACTATTTTTTGGAACACAGAATGATTTTATATTCATCCTAAGTTGGGGCCCCCTAAAAGCCCGGGGCCCCTGGCCCTGGCCCAGTGTGCCCATGCGTAAAGACGGTACCTGCTAAACCTTACCAGAAATGCGTGTAAGTTTCGGTCAAGGAAGCTACACTCTGGACAACGCATCATTAGTTTATTCATACACGATCTCATCATATCTGAAATTAAGCTGGTAATGGAATTGCCTTTCGACTTCGTTTCATCTCAATCCGACATTAACATAAAGCCAGAGTCTTCTCGCATAAAGACGGTCGGGACGGAGTCTCGGTTTGCACTGAATTCCCATTTTTTATGGACGATAACCTAACTGAATCGGAACGGCATAACATGGTTGGTAAATTGATTGCCTTGTACGCAACTCACCTGGGTTCGATTCGTGCATAGGATTAAAAAATTTCAAAAACAAATTTTTCTAACTTGAAAACTGAGGTGAATTACCCTAAAGTTAAAACATATATAAACGAAATAAAAAATGACTATAATACATCCGAATTTTCTGAGGATTCTGAAAATGTTGGAGTTTTGAATGGAAAATTGGTTGGAAAGGAACTCCGAGTAAAAATATACAGTTTTAAAATACGACGATTCTGAAAAGATGTGCGTTTTGGAAGGTGTCATTTTTCAGGGTAGGATGTAAATGCTTCTCTGTGTATCGATTGCAAATCGAAAAGGTACCTTATCCTATTTTTAACCCCTCCCAGATCCCTTTAAAGAGCGACTAAACGGAATTAGATTTCATCAAGTTAAAGTAGAGTTACAAAAAGATTCTACATTTTTGACCTATTTTGACCTTTCAGCGCCCGTTTTACCCCGCTTCTCGCCAAGGTGGGAAGCTAGTGTTTGACCGAAGTCCTTCCCACATATGCAGAGGCAGTATTGCATTTTTTTAGATAAACTAACGTTTTAAGCACCGTCAGCAACTTTACTTTTGTGGGCGGTGGTCACCTATTCTCGTTCGCGTCATTTATCACCTGTTTTTATAAAAAAATGAACCACTTTTGTTATGCGACTAATTTCTTTTCCAATCTTATTTTATTGCAAATAAGTAATAGTTTTCATTTTACTATTTTTAAAATTGCACATATTTTGTCGCATGTTATTTTAAATGTTCGTTGTTTTGATGGTACTGTAAAAGAACACGTATCCGCCGGGTGATAACAATCGGACGGACATTTCTTTGGACTGAGCAAACTAGTTTCTTTGTTTTCATGTTTTTATTTCACCAACTAGGAAACCATTCCACAGGGCATCAATGTGCATGGGGAATACGCATGGTCGTATCTGAGTGGAAGGATGTCTGGTCGGTGTTAGGTCAGACTGGACTAAGTCGCAAAACATCAAAAAATGAGATAATGATTGTAATGGATAAATAATTTCTTCAGCTACATTCGACTTGTGCCAGATTTGAAATATGTAACATTAAACAAGAATTACGGAAAAAATAATTTCCAATTATAATGTAAAAGACGCTGCGATTCAAACTTTAAACTCGTTTTTCTCGAAATCAATATATTGTCACTTAGTTCGGTCTGACTTAACACCGATCGTCTGTTGAATTATGTATGAGGGTTGAGAATTGACAACAATGCCTATCCTTTGGAGTTTCCAGTAAAGTAGAACGATATTTTGAAAAGTCCAGTCTCAAAAGATAAAGCACAAAAACTACGCTAAGGTAAAACTGGGACATAAAATGAACAAGCCTATATTTCAATGGAATAGTAGTTTCCTCTACTACTGACATGTCGAATACTTCTACACTATCATCAACTCCGCTAGCGAATGATGGATCTCAATAGTGACATGTCTGTAATAATATACGTACATGGAACTATTGAGAACCAGAGCTGCAGGTCCCAAGCCCTGGTAAAGGAGGAGGATATTTCCTATACTATCCTAAGTAGCGGTAAAGATGGTCGTGGCCGGCAATGATGATTCTCAGTGTAATTTTGTTTATCCTTTTTTTAAACTTTTGGAGAAAATAAACAAATATTTTTAAGTTGATAGCTTGTAGTACTCTTCCGTAGCTTTGAAATTATATTGAGAAACGATGCGGAAATAAAAGTTATTAGCAATAAAATCTTGAGGATTAAATGAAAAATCCGTAGCTTTCGTGAACTGGCAAAATATTTTTTGGCTTTCTCTTTACAAAAACAATCTACAATAGCATTTTAAAGCAAAACAAAAATTTGAGCAGCAGAGGGTTAAGGTCGAGATCCTCGTCTATATGTATGAAGAACGGCGCAGTCGACGTAAGACTACATTTGTCTGTCGGTACACTTGATAGTGCAATTCGCAGTTAGTTTCATGTCTATTGAGCTAGGGGACCCTATAAATGAACTGCTATAAACAACTGTAGAGCAGGATGATCAAAAAAAGATTCCCAGAATTAGGGAACCATTTCTACTCCTTGTCACCCCGAGACACTTCCAAATCAGTCAACCGTGTTGAAATTATTTTAAAAAATAAAGTGAGATTCAATATACGCAGAACAAAGATGATTTCGGATTTCCACAACCAGGTGTCGGTTCTGCTGTCCAAATATCGTCAAAAAACGCAAGCTGATCTGGTTGGTGCGAGTTCAAACTCAGGTGAGCTGCTTACAGTATAAGGGACGCACCAACTGCGCTATAGTATTCCCAGCCGGTGTACACACTTAAAATCCATTACCTATTAGCAGATAATTTTAGTTTGATGTCCTTATTTCACTGCCGGAAAACAAAGGAGAGGGAATGATTTTTTTACTCAAAATTAATGGGATGAAGTTTAGTCGGCTTTGAGGAATATCTCGTTATTTTTGTGTAAATTTGGACTCCCTCTCTTTCGTTTTTCGTTGGAGGAAGTATGATGCACTGATTTAAGATTACCTACTGCTAGGTAATGCAAGTTTTCTGTGTAATCTGACCTTCATAGTTGTAAGACGTTGTTTGAGGATTAAGGGTGCTTTCATCAAGAAGGCACTAAAACTCGTCAGTTAAACGTCTTGACCTTGAAAGAGAAACGAAATTCAATTCATACCCACCGCGACGAATGAAATGTTTGGTTTGAAAGTAATTTAAAATTTCTCAACACTTTGAACATTTTCGGGATCGGCTTGGACACCCAGGACCCTCCTCCTGGATTCGCCACTGCATAATGTGTAACCATAAACGAAGCGCGCTGCTGTTTAAAATTCCTGGAATACTTTATGTAGTTGGCACATGTTCAGATACATTGATTCGTTTAGTGTTGTTCCTGGTATGATAGCTTCTTGATATTCCTGATATGATGAAACTAAACAGAGTCGACATCTGACATTGGAAAAAGGCGCTTTTTTTTTCTTTCAATCAATACTGCACTTCGCTTACAGATGGCCAAATTCGGGAACCTTTGAAATCAATCGATACAATTTTGAGTCTACGCTCGTGGATCGTCTCGAGATTCGTTCATTTTGTTCGCATTCCTTTGTGCCGGAACAGAAATAACGGTTCTTTTAACTATCGTCTCGTTTTGGAAAAATTTGGTAATGTTTATTATGACCGTGAACTGGTAATTATAACAGTCTCCCTATTGAACAAATTTGTGTTACGAAGACAGTTCACTATTCGATATAAGAAGTTTTCAATACTTTAGTTGTCACGTAAAGTTTGTTTAAAAATGGCTTTCAAAACGAAACAATTCGTCTCAATGTCAGTAATGTAAAACAGTCAGTAAAACAGTAAAACAGTCGAAATATCAAATACGCTGAGTGTACGTTAACCCATCAGCATTCGTCTTTTGTTTAAAAGCTTAGAAGTTTTGAACTACTCTTGTGAGGTACCATACAATAATATTTATAAAAATGTTTATTCTACCAACTGTCCTGCTCAAACGCACGCACATTTGCTGTTATTCATATAGCCAAATTTAGGGTAAAGCCTGGGTTAATATGTGTAAACACTTTCAAAAGGGCATTTTTAATCTTTTTTTGGGATTTCATGAACGTTTGCCTTCATGACGATATTAAATTTTTTTGATTGGACAGATGCACTACAAAACAACATTATTGGTTTTGTGCCAGTCTAAGACTGACCAGGCAGAGCGAAACATGCCAAATCCAAGGCAAGGAAGTGTCGAGTCTTCATAAGACCCTTAGAAGTCACCTTTGGGCGTGTGGATTTGTCCGTTTACAGACTAAGAAATGAATATTTTTCCACAGCCCCAGATCGCTTGCCAAACAAGATGTTCTGGTTGGTTGATTAAGGTCCTTTGCGTTCCAAACTTTGTATACTTGGTGTACCCACCATTTCACTGTTGTTGGTAAGCATAAATTGAAATTTGAATCGAAATGTTGCATTGACGTTTAAATTGGAGCTAATCGCTGCATGCAATGCAACATGCATATCAGCGGGGGAAGTCTACCACCACCCTGTTACACAATGCTGTCTGCAGCATTGACAAATCGTTTTCGTAAAATCAATCAGATTTAGCTGTTTTTCTTGACATTAAAGGTGCTTTTTGCAACGTGTCTTTTAAATCCATTTTGGAGTCAGCACGATATCATGGGGTACCTTCATGTATCACGCAATGACAAGGGTGAATCTAGAAAAAAAAATCGGAGGGGACCTAAAATTTCGATTTAATGCAGTTGTTCATTGTACAATACGTTAAATAAAAACAGTTTTGGTGATCGAATCTGGTTTGGAATGACTTTAAGCTTAGAACGAATTTAAAATAGAAACTAAATGAATATTTCTAAACAAGTTACAAAATTTAGCATTTGATATTATAATAATTATAAAGCGCATATATATTTATGGCTACCGAATTTTAATGTTCGTTTGGTGCTCTATGTTGATGGCTCTGCCCGAAATGGGCAGGGGAATTTTAGTCTTTCTGCGTTGTTCTCGAAAGTTTTTTTTCTGGATATTAGTTTTTTTTGATTTGTAGAGGTTGCATACTTAAAATCCAATGAAAAAAAATTGCACATTTTCCAGGAATTTTAGTGCAAACATTGGGTAATTTAGCTCAAGGTAACGCAAGTTATTAACGTTCAAAAGCTTGCTTTTGCCGAAATTTTGAAAGCGTACCCCTATATTGAAAGATTAGACAAAAATTAATAAAATAGGTAAATATGAGAAAATTGAGGGAAATTTAAAATAAAGAGACTAGATAACGCGTAGTTGAGCATGCTTCAACCTTGAATAAGGAAGAAACGTGGACAACCGTACCGACCGTTTCAATTCGATAAATCGTTGGGAGTGACTTGGCTAAGAGGGTTAATGTCACTCCTTTAGTCCTAGGTTCCTGGGATGGGATGGGGCAGAAGCATTTCTGTTTCCACTATTTACTTATTCATTTACTTGAAAGATCAAATAAAATAAATCTAGAATACTACAGTAAGATAGATGAACAAGTGAGTCAAATGTGTTCCCTCCATTCCACTTCAAATCGTAAGAAAAGTCGTATAAAACGGGATTATAAATACTTCCGCTATTGCTTCGAACTACTCATGGCAACAAACGAACTTAAAAGAAAATTTCTTCTGTTCGAGAAATTAAAAAATCTGCTGGAAGCGGATTTGAGCAAGAATTTGTCCAAAATTGAATATGTAAATTTTTAGTTACGAATTGGAATTTCCAATATTTTAAATTATTACTGCAAGTAGAAATATACGTCGAAACATTCCCATGACGTAGTTCCTAACCATTTTTCCAGTTTGTATAGCTCAAAGTAAAATTAACGGATTCCTCCTCAGACGACATTGACACCACTGCTCCTGTCTCTACGATTAGCGAACGCGTGCTTCATCATTGGCTCGTGTCCTTAACTCAAAGCAAACCCGAATCCGAGGTGTTGATGTTTCCTCGAAAATTTTATGTTCGTCCGCCACATGGGACCTCATACCTAGGTGCTTGTCTGCGACTTTTTTTATTATTATTATTCCACCGATTTAGGATGTTCCTTTAATCAAACGCATTTCTCTTGTTCGTGTGGCACCGGGCGGCGGGCACGTTCCAAGGAGGTGATAAATTATATCGATTTTTCTTGCTTTTACGTCTCTTTTGCCATTCAGTGCATGGTTTGCTACGATTGCCCTAGCTTCTTAGCACAATGGGGCAATATTTTAAGCAAAATCCTGAAAAGAGCCATGAATATGATCACCCAACGATGGTTCTTTGTCATCGAAGCAGGCGAAAAGATGAGTCCTTTCGAATGGTAGTTTAGAACAATGCTATTCTTAATCTAGTGTGTGTGTGGAAGAGCTCTTGTGACATTTCGCTACGCGTTTTATACTTCACTTCATGATGATGGTTGGTTGGTTGGTGTGATTCTGCGGCAAAAAGTGTCCTGGTGTTCCGTTCCGTGTCAAAGTGCAATTCCAGTGAGATCGACTCGAAACAATCCCCATTCACACAAACTCCCCCACCATGGACAAGGGTCAAGCGTATTTATTTATTGAACATCGAGAAAAACAACAGCTGCACATCCATTTTAATATGCATCGTCTCTACTGTGTGCTGCCGCTTCCCAAATAAGGGATGAGCAAACGAGAAACTTTTCTACGTCTATTCAGATAGATCCTTTTTTCGTGTTACATTTCGCCATTGCAGTTGATAGTGACTGACTCCCACACTCACTGCAATCAACGAAACGAGGTGCAATATGGAGTGGAACGAGCCTGATAACCGACACGATGCGATGCGAAGCGAAGCAGGCGGTGGTGGTTGCACAGCGAACAATGGGAAAGCGACAATCGATTTTCGTCATAAAGATATAAACGAGAGTTCAATGGATAAAATTACACTCGTCCGAAACAAAGGATACCATGACTTCTTCATTCAATAACTCAGCAGTGTCTCAATAGTGCCGATAATGAAACTGAAAAGTGATAATAAAAATAAACGGAACAAAATGGGCCCAGAAGGTAAGCGGGACCCTCGAAAAATCGAATGAATGGTCCGTGTCCACCACCCTCGCACTAATGATCCCGAGCGGCATTAATCGATTCCTGGAGAGCGAACAAAAGTTGTATGGCGGTTGTTGGTTGTTCAGCATCAGCAGAATGACCACATCCTCTCCGATTCTATTTTATGTGGTCGTTGCTGTGGTGGTTGGGGTTGGAAAAATCGATCACCTCCACTACCCTTTTCGAAAGCAACCAGGGGCAGCTGTGAATTTTTGGCACACGCGATTGTAGAATAATTCGTTTTAGGGCACGTGTGAAAGGTGCAGGGTTCGATGGTAACGGCTAAATTCTGATTTTCGTTTATTCTACCTTTCTTTTGGTAATTTATTACCAAATTTACTGTTATTCTAGTAATTCATTGTCTTGTAATTTTATGATTTTATTTTTTTTATTATTTTATCCTTTGCCATTCTGCCAATGACTTTATTAATTTATTACTATATCATTTAATTTATACTTGAGGCCATAGTTTTTTTATTATTACAGTATTTTATTATTTTAATTTTTTATTATGCAATTTTTTATTGTTTACTTTAATGCAATAGTGTCACTACTCTTCGCGATATAGTTTCATAGTTTACTTCAACATTTTCTATTTCCTAACCCAAGCAAATATTTTGAGTCTCTTTATTTTCCGTTTTAATTAGCTATTTAATAATTATTTTTTTATTAAATTATGTATTTTTTCAACTGTTTAATTTTTTAATAATTTAATTTTCTTATAAATAAATTATTTAGTTTTCAAATATTCGTTTTTTAAATTATTTGTTGACTTAATAAATTAACTTTTTAGTTATTTAATCATTTAATTATCTAACTATTTAATTCTTTAAAAATTTAAATATCTAATTGCCTAATCATTTAATAATTTAATTTTAATTACTTAATTATGTTATTTAGTTACTGAAATATTTAACTATTTAATTATTTCATTATTCATTTATTCAATTCATTAAACATTTATTTATATGACTGTTCAATTATTAAATTATTCAATTAAATTCAATTATATACTATTTAATTATTTGAATATTTAATTACTTAACTATTTAATGAATCAATTATTTGATTCTTATTTTTTTGATTATTTAATTATTTAGTTAACATTTCTTCTTTTATCTTTTTTTTCTCCTTTTCTCTCTTTATATTTTTCTCTTATTCTCTTTTTTTCATTTTCTATTTTTTGCGTTTTGTCCTTTTTCTCTTGCTTCGAATGTTAATTTTTTTGTTATTAAATTATTCTTTTTTTTCATTTAATTACGTAGTTATTTGGTGTTTTCATTTATATTTTTATGATTATTTAAATACTTAATTGTTTAATTATTCAATTATTTAATTATTTAAATATTTAATCATTCAATCATTTGCTTATTTAATTATTAAAACATTAAATTATTTTAACATTTGATTATTTAATAATTTAATAATTTAATTATTTAATTATTTCAGTACTTGAATATCTAATTCAAGTACGGAAATAATTAATTAATGATTATTCGCTTAATTATTTCATTATTTAATGATTTAGTTATTTAATTATTAATTATTTAATTGTCTAATTATTTAATCATTAAATTATTCAATTGTTTAATCATTTAATTATTGAAGTATTTTGCGATCCTATTATTTAATTAATTTTTCTCTTTTGTTTCCCTTTTTTCGTTATTTTCTTTTCTCTTTATCTCTAGTTCCTTTTTTTCTTTGTCTCATTTTCTCTTATTA